>NC_065446.1:107481733-107828735 GCF_917563875.1 Diabrotica virgifera virgifera
CATGGAAGATGGTGACACAGAGGAAGAAATAAATGACTTCCTGGAATCGCCCTACCAGATGGATTTACCTATACAAAAAATCACCACTAAAGAAGTTAGAAATATGATCCAGCATGAAATCAGTCCAAAAAAAGCTCCAGGGTATGACCTGATCAACGGGAAAGTACTGCAGCAATTGACATGCAAAGGTCTGAAAATGATAACGCAAGTATTTAATGCAATATTTAGGCTAGGTTACTACCCAGAACAATGGAAAGTTGCTCAAATTATTCTCATACCTAAGCCAGGGAAAAATAAAACTCAGGTAACTTCATACAGACCAATAAGCCTGCTACCTGTTCTATCAAAAATTTTGGAAAAACTTCTCCTTAAACAATTATCCCCAGTTATAGAAGAAAGGAAACTAATTCCCCAACACCAATTTGGGTTCAGAACACAACACGGAACGATAGAACAGGTACATAGACTGGTAAAACACATCAGAAGTGATCTAGAAAATAAAAGGTATTGTTCTGCTGCATTCCTGGACATTGGTCAGGCCTTCGACAAGGTATGGCATGCTGGTATGCTCTTTAAACTAAAGAAAAACCTTCCTCATCCTTTTTATCAAATCCTAAAAAGCTATATTTCCAACCGACATTTCCTAGTCAAGCAGGATAATGAATACACAAGCCTAAGACCAATAAAAGCCGGAGTACCACAAGGAAGTGTCTTGGGACCGATATTGTACTTGCTCTACACTGCTGACCTACCCACAAGTAACAAAACAACGTGTGCAACTTTTGCTGATGACACTGCTGTACTAGCCTCTCACCATGATCCAAATACAGCATCCAGAACCCTTCAGAAAGACCTTAATAATATACAAATATGGCTTAAAAAATGGAAGATAAAGGCGAATGAGAGTAAATCCATCCATGTAACCTTCACCATGAGAAGACAAACATGTCCATCTGTAACACTAAATGAAACTCAACTCCCACAAACCGATACTGTCAAGTACCTAGGAATCCATCTTGATAGGAGATTAACTTGGCAAAAACACATTTTTACAAAAAGAAAACAACTAGGAATAAAATTTCGAGAAATGTACTGGATGATCGGTCGTAAATCTCAAATATCACTTGAAAACAAACTGCTGATATATAAAACTATATTAAAACCAGTGTGGACCTATGGTATCCAACTTTGGGGGACAGCCAGTCAAACTAACCTAGAAATATTGCAGAGATTCCAGAACAAAGTCCTTAGAACAATGCTGAATGCCCCTTGGTACGTGCCAAACTATGTGATAGAGCAAGACCTCAATGTGCCATCCATAAAAACAGTAATAACGGAATATTACAAAAAATATTCCAAGAGACTAGAATCTCATCCAAATGAGTTAGCCAGCAACCTTACTGATGACCACAATGATGTACGACGCCTGAAGAGATTCAAAGTAGTGGATCTAGCAAGAAGATTCGAATAATCTGTGATAACTAAACTTATTTTAATTTGTTTTAATTTAATTTATGTAAAGAGGGTGATCACTGGATCTCCCTCTACAGGTCAAAATTTTCAATTTTTGTCAAATAATTTACCTATTGTTCTCAGTTGAGGACAGATTGTAAATATTACAACATTAAATAATAAAAAAAAAATGTTTTTATTAAAAATTGTGTTTTATTTATATTGATATTGATGTTCTTTCGGTAGTACTAATTTTGATCATATTGATATCGAGTATCGAGTCGAGTGGAGTATCGCAAACTAAAGTGCATTGTAAATGTAACATTGTAACTTATTGGATTAAAAAAACCAAAAACCGGTTTTTGGAAAAACCGGTTTTTTTCGGCAGGTTATAACCGCCAGGTTAAACCGTAAACAAAAAAACCGGTATAACCGAAAACCGGTGTTTTGTCAAAAACCGCCATCCCTAATAGAAACTCTCCAGGGACGAAGTGGAAACTGCCTAGCCAGTGCGTTCAGAAAAATTATCGAAAAGGTTTTAGACGAAAATCATTATTAAAGATTTCCGCCAAAAATTTTATTTTTATTGGCGGTCCGAGTTTTATTAGTTCAATAGAGATGTTTGCAGCTTTTTTCCCGTTTTTCATTTCCATTAAAGTTCGTCTTATCTCGTCCACATCACTGGCTGATTGTACTTCGTCTTCATCTATTGAATCCAAGGGTCTGTAATTTATTTCGCAATGTGGTCTCGCAAACTGTCAATATTTTAGATGCACCAATATCAGCAGATGAGCAACAGTTTTACAGTTCAAATTTTCAGATTTCAACGTCTAATGTACGGTTTACCAGAAACACCCTTTATTTCTACTCAAGTAGATCCAAATTTGCATTGTATGAAATATAGAAAATATAAATTAGTCCATTAAAATGTTACATTTAGGGTTGCATTTCTTATAGGAGCCAGTTTTATTTTTTAAATGTATAGGGGGGTTCAGTAGAAGCTTAAGTTCAAGTTTTTGGGCTCGCCGCCCTTGTCCCCCGACCGCCATCTTGGAAAAAGGGGTGCAAAGAGCTTTCGCGCTATATCTTCTAAACTAGCAACCATACAGAAAATTTAATTATACATAAAATGTAGCAAATTAAATGTTCTACAGTTTTATATCTATTACTTTTTTATCGTCAAGTGAGAAGAAGTTTTATCAAGAAGTTTCTTTTTGAAGGTTATAACTTTTTTCCGTTCATTTTACAATAAAATAACATCATAGCGATTTTATAGAGGATTTTTCAACGAACAAATTTCCCTATAAAGTTGTTTAATTTCATTTATTTATCTAGGTTTTACAGCGCTCCAAACTTGACCAGTTTCTCGAATTCTCATAGTAATACAATAACAACAAAACGTTTGGCTTACTTTTCTATCTATATATTTATTTATTATGATTTTAACATTCCTATGTATTATTAAGCTATTTTTGACCCTTTTCCCGTCCACCTATGAGGTAGAGTCTGGAGGCGCGTTTTTTGTGTGGTATATTGCTAATTCACGGACAATTTCTAGAAAAAATAATATTATTTATTATATGTTGAAAAAGATCTATCGTAGTTATTATTTTTTCATTTTTTTCGATGGTTCACGCTGCGAGTCAAGATCTGAATCAGTATCCGAGGTGAATTTTTGTGGTATAATAAGAGTTAGAGTTGGCGTCATTGTCGGTAATTCATCTACCAATTCATTTTCTTTAATAATTAATGTTGATATGTCCACGATGTTGCTGCAACTTTCACCACCACAATAGAGGCACACTGATGAACATTTAAGGTCTGCTTTTCGGCAACCACATGAGCTTCCAGTTTCCATTGCATCTGCTAAAGATGAGTTTCATAAGCTCGGGGGTACTGGAGGTTTGACAGTTTGGATTGGTATCAAAAATTGTCCATGCTTTTCCAGCCCCAATTTTCTATATCACCATATTTACCATGACTGAATCTGGTGGTACACTCGGAATCTGTGGAAACGGGCTGCATCTTGTGTTGGAGGAAGTGAGAAAAGTCACTGTTTTGTTACTGTTTTAGCGAATCGTTTCTATCTCAGGGTTTCCAGAGAATCGTCTTTATTTCCGCCATATAAAGAGACGAAAAACGTTCGCCGACTACAGTGAGTAAAGATGGCTCGACTTTCCCACTGACAAATAATTTTCCCTAAAGGTTTCTTACGAATAAAATAACCACCACTCAACCATTACTACAAAAAACACAAAATGCTTATCTAATCACAAAAATATAAATTTTACCTACAAGACTCTCAATAGTATTATCTATAAAACTCAAAATACTTTTCACAATTTTTAATACGACTGCACGTGGCCAAATAGGTAGCACAACTCTAAGAATTCCGAAGTTAAGTAGAGGGGGACCGACTGCTGTTCCACCTAGGATCTTTTTCTTCAGGTGCCGCCCTCGTTCCGAAGTTTGGCTATCATCAAGGCTATGCGTATTTTTGATACCGTAGATCTAAATAATTGGCAGCTGCTGCACTTGTACCAATCTCTTAAATTCTTCAACCATGAATGTTTTCTTCTGCTAATGGATCTTTTACCTATTATTTTTCCCTGAATAATTAATTGTAGTAGCTGGTACTTTTGTCCCCTCATTATATGTCCCAAGTATTGCAGTTTGCGCTTTTTAATAGTAAGCGCAAGTTCTTTTTCTTTCTGTATCCTTCGCAACACTTCCATGTTTGTCACTCTCTCTGTCCACGATATTCCCAGTATCCTGCGGTACATCCACATCTTGAAGGCTTCTATTTTCCTTGTATCGATCTTTTTCAGTGTCCAAGCTTCCATTCCATAGGATAAATTATAATAATAAAAGTAATATCAGGCAGATATTCAGTCCGGTACGGAAGAAAAATGACGTAACTCCAAATTTTGTCAATTCCTGTTTATTGCGCAATTTAACTTCTAAAACACTATGTAAATATAATACAAAAAGACCCAACTGTAAAAATGTGCTGAGCCACTATAGGGTAGTTGCGTCGTTACTGAAATACGCGCTATGTTAAACCTTGTTTCAGATGCACAATGACGCAACTGTAGATAGGGTTGAAAATGGGGCAATTAAATTAAGATAATGAAATTCGAACCAATACCGCTGCTCCTGGACGATTATATATATATATATATATATATATATATATATATATATATATATATATATATATATATATATATATATATATATATACAATAGCACTAAAGGCCTTAGAGGCCCATGGCTTGAAAAGTTTGTTTTTTTTCTTTCTTCATTTTCACGTTTCTTTATGCGCTGAGCTCTTCTCTGGCTTGATATGTGATTTTTCTCCATTCCTTCCTGTCACTCATTTTTCTTTTTTGGCCCTCTAGCCCCATTCTTTCCAAATCTTTTTCGACGTCTTGCTTCCATCTATTTTTCGGCCTTCCTCTTCTCTTTCTTGAAGTTATAGTGTAGTTTAGTACCTTCTTTGGAGTCCTCGTGTTTGGCATCCTTTCAATGTGACCTCGCCATCTAAGTCTCTGAGCCTTTATCACTCCTATTATATTAGGTTGGTTGTATAATTGCTTTAACTCATCATTTGATCTTCTTATCCATAAACCGTCCCTTATTTTTCCTCCATATATCTTCCTTAGTATTTTCCTTTCCCAGATCTCCAGTAAATTTTGTTCATTTTTTGTCATTGTCCATGTCTCACTGCAGTATTTTTTTATTGGCTGTATAGTTGTTTTTTATAGCTGTACCTTTGCCCTTCTTGATAGAAACTTGCTTTTCAACATTACATTAAGCGCATGTACACTTCTATTGCCTGCCATTATTCTAGCTTGTATTTCTTCTTTAATGATAGGTTTACGAGATATTATTGCCCCTAGGTATGTAAATCTTTCTACCATTTCGAATTCGTATGATGTTCCTTCTTCTACTTCTACTTTAAACTTTTGACCATTCCTAAACTTACCATCTGTCCACTCCATACATTTTGTTTTAGTTGAATTTATATATAGTCCCATTTTCTTCGCTGCTTTTACTATTCTCTGTACCATCTCCTGTAGCTCTTTTTTTCCTCTTGCCAGTAACACCACATCATCCGCAAACGCCAAAACTTGGTGTCTTCTTTGATATATGTGTCCTTCTCTATTGATTTTTGCTTCTCGCATTATTTTTTCTAGGCATAAGTTGAAGAGTAAAGATGACAGAGGATCGCCCTGTCTTAATCCTTCGTTTACTATAAATTTTTCTGATGATTGATTGTTTATTTTGACTCTGTTTTCTGTATTCTTCAGAGTGAGATGTATCATGTTACGTAGCTTTCTGCTAACTCCCAATTCCTCAAGCGCCTCTTTTAATTTCTTCCTCTTTATTCTATCGTATGCTTGTTGGAAGTCGATGAATAGTGCTATCGTTGGTAGGTTGTGTTCATAGCTTTCTGCTTGTAATTCTCTGATTACGAATACTTGGTCCGTTGTGCTTCTCCCTCTTCTAAATCCGCACTGATATTCGCCTATTATATTTTCAGCTTCTTTTTCAAGTTTGTCTTTTATTGATTTTCCTAGGATTTTGTATACGGTATTTAGTAAAGCTATTCCTCTGTAATTACTGCATTCTGTTTTGTCGCCCTTTTTATGTAATGGGCAGATAATTGCTTCCTTCCAGTCCTCTGGTATTCGTTCTTTTAACGATATATCTTTTATGATTTTGTGTATCCAATCATTCAGCAATTTTCCACCATATTTCATCATCTCTGCTGTTATGTTATCGCTTCCAGGGCATTTGTTGTTTTTAAGATTTCTAATTATTTCCTCGATTTGTTCTTTGCTCGGTGGATTATCTTCTATGTCTTCTAACTGTTCATTTTCTGTCTCTGCTTCTATGGATTCATTTTGGTTTGGCTTATTCTTGCCATTTAGTAATTCGTCAAAATACTCTTTCCATCTCTCTACTATTTCTGCTTCGCCGCTTATATTATCTCCAGCTTTGTTTTTAACGAATATGGGTTTTTGCTGGTATCCTCTTTTCTCGTTTCTGGCACCTTGATACAGGTTTTTTATTTCTTTATTTCTGTAGTTCTCTTCTATTTCTTTTAGCTTATTATCTAAGTGTTTTCTCTTCTTTTCTCTCAACAACCTCTTTACTTTTTGTCTTTGTTCTATATATCTATCATGCGTCTCTGTTGTTTCTTTCTTGATCATTTCCATCCTTAATGATTGTCTTAGTTCTATTTCTTTTTGGCACTCTATGTCGAACCACTCCTTCCTCTTTTTAATCTCTTGATTATTACATTCTTTTGCTGCTTTGTTCATTACTTGCTTTATGATTTCCCAGTTGTTCTCCGTTTGTTCTTCTATTTGTATCTTTTTTAGTTCCCTTTCCATTGTTTCTCTGTATGTTTCTTGCTCTTTTTTTGTTGCAAACCGAATTGGTTTATTTATACATTTCTTTTCTTTTATTTTGCTTTTGTTTTCAGGTATCAGTTGCTTCATTTTGATACCCACCATGTAATGGTCGGAGTCTGCATCTGGTCCTCTGTATGTTCTAATCTTCTTTATACATTGCTGCTCTTCTTTTTCGATCAGCACGTGATCTATTTGGTTTTTGGTCTTTCTATCTGGCGATATCCATGTTTCCTTGTGTATTTCTTTTCTTTCGAAATATGTGCTCATTATGATCATATTTTTTTCTCTTGCAAAATCTATGAGGAACTGTCCGTTTTCATTAGTTTCATTGTGTTTACTATGTTTTCCTATTGTCGGTCTAAATACTTCTTCCTTCCCTATTTTGGCATTTGCGTCGCCTAAAATAATTTTCATGTCGTATCTGGGTATACTTTCGATTGTTCTATTTAGTTCACTGTAAAAAGATTCTTTGACATCATTATCTTTTTCTTCAGATGGTGCGTGAATATGTATGAGAGTGATTTTTTGGTATTTTCCCTTGATCCTGATACTACATATTCGATCTGATATTGGTTTGAATTCTACTATTGCTTCCTTTAGTTCTTTTCGTAGCATAAAACCTGTGCCTAGTGTTCTATTCTTTCCGCCGCTATTAAAAAACACTGTATCTTCTATTTCTAATATATCATTTCCCAGCTGTTTCGTCTCCTGCAAGGCTACTATGTCAAATTGGAAATTTTCGATTTCTCTCGCTAGATGTTTAAGTTTACCTTCTCTATATGTGCCTCTTACATTCCATGTTCCTAAAAGTAAGTGTTCTTTTCGACATGTTCTCTTGTGTTTTTGTCCGGTTTTCATTTTTTTTCTCTTTTGTCCTTTTTTTGAATTATCGTTATCCTTTTTCTGTACTTGTGTCGTCATCGTTATTCCCATGGTACAATTGTCTGCTAGTTTTTTGATGTTGTTTTGATCATTTTTCCTTCTTTGTCGTTCCACTTCCATTCGTTGTTGTTTACCCATATTTTTTTTACTCCAATCTTGACTTCATTTCCTTTGTTTTTTTCTTCCTGAGCAATGTTTCTAATTGTTTTCTGTATTTCTCGTTCTCTTATGGTTGCATCTTCGTTAATATATACCTTCAGCCCTCTTATTTCTTTTAACTTATACTTTTTTTCCATTATTTTTCTTTTTTCTTCCTGGTTTTCTAATTCAATGAGGCATGTTTTTTCTCCTAGCTTGTGAGCATTCCTTATTTTAACCTCTACTCCTAAGTGTTGTTTGATGAAATTGTTAGTTGTTTCTTTTAACCCTGCTTGTTCATATGTGTCTATCCTTAGACCGTTCATGACTACGTTATTTATTCGTCGGTGTTTTTCCATAACTTCCATGTGGTTTGTTATTTCTCTGAGTTCCTCCTTGATTTCTATATTCTCTTGTTTTAGTTCCGCATTTTCTTTTCTCAGCGCTCTGTTTTCTATAATGAGCTTTTCTATTGCTTCCTTGCTTTCTTTTTGATTTCTTTTTATTTCCTTAATGTCATCGGTGAGGTGGCTCATCATTATTAATAATTGATCAATTTTTGTTTCTTCATTTCTTTTCTCTTGATTTTTTGTTGGTGTTCTCGAGAACTTTTTGCTCTTTCTAAAAATATCATCTTCCTCGTTATCCATATATCTGTCCTTCATTTTTGACCCTCCTTCTGACTGTGTGTCATCACTGTCTAAAGTTTCCAGATACCTTTCCATTTTTCGGCGCCAAACACTGTCTTCCACCTCAAAAGTGCAGAGAAGACAGCGTTTACCGTATTTATTTTGTATATTTATTATCGGTTGTTATTTTCTGTGGTTACCTGGAAAATCTACTCACAACGGCAACGTCGCAATTTCATCGGCCAGAGTTTCGTGTCTACGTTTTGTTGTTAAACAGGCTTAACAATTTTAGCGATCTTACTTTTTGTATGTCCTTGGTTCTATTTTGATGTTATTTCACCGATTTTAATGTTTTTAATTATCACTAACCTTAACTTAATGTCTTATATTGTTCACTGGATACTTTTAATAACTTATTTCCCGTTACAACTCTCAAAAATTGAGTTTATTGCAGACGGTAAATACAATATTGGTTTTCGTTTTGACTGCCGTGTTGCCAATCACGATTGTGTTGCTCCTGGACGATTACTCTTCACTTAATCCCTATTTTAAATATTTAAAAATCGTTTTTGCTGTTCTGAAGAATTTTGGATTTTGCGGTTGCGTCATTCTTTCTTCTTCTGGACCGGCGAGTTTGTCCTCAAACAACTTCTTGGGCCATTTCTATATATGCTTAGGTTAACTATTATAGTGTAGGTGTAGAGAAAGGTCAAAAATAGATTAATAATAGCATAGGAATGTTAAATTCATAATAAATTGTATGAATAAAAAAATATTAAGATAGGAAAGTAAGCCTAATGTTTTGTTTTTATTGTATCCCTATGAGCATTCGAAAATCTGGTCAAGTTTGGAGCGCTGTAAAACCTAGATAAATAAATAGAATTAAACACCTTTATAGTGGAAATTTTTCGCTGAAAAACGCTCTACTAAATTGCTATAATGTTATTTTATTTTAAAATGAACTGAAAAAAAGTTATAACCTCCAAAAGGAAACTTATTAAAAAATTTTTACTTATTTTTTTTATATCTTTTTTGTTGGCCACTTGACAATAAAAGGTAATAGAAACAAAATCGTAGAAAATTTTATTTGCTACATTTTATGTTTTATTAGATTTTCTGTAGGATCGCTAATTTAGGAGACACAGCGCGAAACCCCTTTGCACCCCCTTTCCAAGATTACATCCGGGGCACAAGGGTGGCGACCCCACAAACCTGAACTTAAGTCTACTGATCCTCCCTATACATTAAAAAAATAAAATTTACTCCTCTAACAAATGCATGGTATGGTCTAAAAAATTTAACATTTCAATGGACTAAATTGATATGGAGAGTTTTTTGCCAATATTTGCCTCTTTATCGTTTACTCTACCGGTTAATTTTTACAGTTGGTTGTACTAAAAATTATTCTATAATATACTCATTAATTTAAACAAGTTATGTGAAATTTAGTAAACATTTACACTTATGTATAAAAGGCTTTATATTTATTTAGAACGATCTGTTGTCGTATACTTACATTATTCCTTGCCCCTACGTCAGATCCCAGTTCAATCATCCGATCTACCAGCGATGTTCTGTTGTCCTTTACTGCATACATGAGAGGTGTCATCCCGGTAACCTGGAAACAACAAATAATTTCATTTGTTTGTTCAATAGGTAAAGTAAAAAATTCGGCGGAATAAAAATGGTCTTTTATTCGAGCTTACCTTTAGGTTTTTTAATAGACATTATTTAACAGAATATTTAATTTGAGATATTAGGCCAATAAAGAAAAAAATAACTGAAAAAATCTTATTGAGGTTTTTGAAGATTCTAAAGGTGATGGGTAAATCTTATGAGGGGTAGTTGATAAAAATTTTCTGAAAACATACAGCTGATTTTATTTTGTTTTTAATAATCAAAAACAGTGAGAAAATTACTTTTTTTACCCATAAAACGTTTCTTATACATTTCAGAGAAAATGGTTATAGATTTTAAAGTTCTTTAATTTGCGAGTGTTACAAATTAAAACACATAAACAATTGACCGAGATATTTGCAAAAAACCCTAATTTTTTTTAGTCCAGATTTAGCCATACGGCTCACACTCCCTCTAAGGGGAAAATTGACTCATCCCAGATACCTACGGTATCAAAAGGATTGAGCTCTAGTGGGACTCTTTCCTTGTTATCGAGCCCTAGGTGACTTGGTATGCAGGTGTATCTCCCAAAAATTTTCGTACACACCTGGCCATTGCGGGTAGTACAGCACAGCTTTCTGCATGGTCTGGTAAAGATGTTCATTTGGACCCAGCTTTTTTATGCTTTCGAGGAGGTTCTTCGGAACCAATCCAGTGGTAGACACAATAATAGGTATCGTCTGGGTACTTTGCATTCTCCATTGTCTTCGTATTTGAATTTCCAGATCTTTGTACTTGGCGATCTTTTCAGTAAAGGACCCCGCACAAACCTTATGGAAAATAGGTCCCAGTGGATTTCGTTCATACTTTGGGAAAATACTCTTTGAAGCATCCTGATAGAAAGTTCTCATGGGCACAACTCAATCGTATGAAGGATTTTCAAGATATAGAGGTCCAAACTCGGAAAATTATAAGATTTACGGGGTATTCCAATTCCGTGAGTTACTGGTTATTTCGCAACATGTAGAAGTTTGGATCAAGGAAAAGTACTAGTAGTCTAGGATTTTTTCCTGGCTATCCAATGGCGACCTTTACTTTAACCTTGACCTTCAACGGGCGTCATCTTCTAGAGTTTCGATGGTTTTAGGTATTAAATTGATATAAACAGATTACTCATGGGTTTTTGGGATCGCAAAACACGAATATGCCATCAGAATTGCCCTCCGGATGACGTGGTGGCCAGAGCCACTGCAAGGGACGTCATCTTCTAGAGTTTCGATGGTTTTCGGCATTTAATTGATGCAAATGAATTACTGGAGGGTTTTTTGAGGTCGCCAAACACGAATTAGCCAGCCACCAGAACCGACTCCCGGAGCACCTGGTTTCCAAAGTCAATGAAAGGGGCTCCTGGAGTTTCGTGGGTCTTTGGTACTACATTGATGCAAAGGGATTAATTATAGGTTTTTGGGGTTGCTGAACACCAATACGTGATCACATTGTGCCGTAGGCACTGTCAACATCCAAACATCTCTGTGTCAGCACGTTAAAGGAGAATAATGCCATTGCGGAACCCATATTGAGTGTCACTAATATCCAGTTCCAGTTTAGAGTGTATTCTGGCGTGGATAATTTTCAGCAGAATTTTCAAGGTATGTGACATTAAGCTTATGGTTCGGTAGTCACTGCATTATTTGGCATTCATTTTCTTTGGCAAACACAAAAATGCTGATGTCAACATTTCTCTAGGGATGATTCCCCTAGTATAGATAGCGTTGAACAGTTCCACTATCATGTCCAGATTTTTCCCGTTGACCAACTTTATCAGCTCGCTAGGTAATTCATCTGGACCAGCAGATTTATTGATTTTCATAGAGCCTATTGCCTGACTAACCTCTGATTTGGTTATCTCTGGGCCCACATCTCCGGTTTATCTATCTACGGATGTACTAGCTTCTCTCTGGTCATGAAATAGTTCCTCGATGTACTCTTTCCATCGTCTTAGTTTTCGTTCTATCTCCATTATAATATTTCCATTTTTGTCGAGCAATATATTTGAGGTTCTTCTGTTTCCTATTCCGGCTAGTTCTTTGACTTTTTTATGTAGGTTGAAGTTGTCATATCTGTTTTGCAATTCTTCTATTTCTTTAGATTTTTCAGAGAAGTAGGTTTCTTTAGCCTCTCTAAATTTTCTTCTTATTTGGTTTTGAAGCTGTTTAAAGCGGGTCTTATTGATGGTTTTGTTTTTTCTCCTATTATTCATCAACTCTAGAATTTCCTCCGTCATCCATTCTTCTTTCTTACATTTGGTTAAGTACTTTCTTACTTGGCTCTAATATAGAGGTTTTGAAGAATTGCCACTGCTGTTCTACGTTGCAATTATTTCCTGGGTTTCTGTCTAGATTTGTGTTGATTTCGTGTTTCAGATTTTCTTTGTTTCTTCTGATTTTAGTTTCTGTATGTTAAGTTTATTGTTGGATTCTACCGCATACTTTTAAGTGATACGGACGTGTCTAGTAATCGTATTTGGTTTAATAGCTTGTTAATTAGTTCTAGTTTTTTCTTTGTGTTTTGGTGATCGTTTAAAAATAAATACATAAATTGTGTGTTTTTAAATAAATAGACCCCGTAATGGGGGATAAAAATGTAAAGACGTCCTTTTTGACGAAGGAAATTGATATGGACGTGTCTAGTGGAAATAGTGTATTGGAAACTAGTGGTGAAACAACTCAGGAAAAAGATGATTTGCAGTCCAAGGAAAAGGAGGTAAAGCATTTTAATTTGCAGTCAGATAAGTACAATTTGAATAATATCTGGGTATATATTGAAAGAATTGGTGATTTAAGTAATTTATCAAGATTTCACCCCATGGTTTTAGGAGATTTACTATTCAAAATTTAAAATTTACTCACATACAGCAAATACGCATTATTGGGAAGAACAGAATAAAAAGTCTTATTAAATTCTCGTTTAGATGCTAACAACTTAGTAAATAATAAGTCTCTAAAAGAACATAATTTACGAGTTTATATACCAAATCACTTGTTAGAAGTGAAAGGGTTGGTAAGAGACGTGGATACGACGTTTATTGTTAATTATCTTTTAGAGAATATTGAATGTACGTCAAAAGTTTTTAATATATATAGAACAAAACGTAGGATTTAAAAATAAAGTACAATAGAATATGTAGATAAGAAAACTGTAGTCATTACTTTTGAGGGAAGTATTCTACCTAGTTTCGTTGCTTTCAATCGTGTTTATTTTCCTGTTGAGCATTTTGTTGGTAGGGTTGTACAATGTTACCGGTGCCTGAAATTTGGGCACGTTTCTAAGCACTGTAAAAGCTCACAGGAATCCTGTATACAGGGTGGTGAAATAAAAAATCCAGATCATAAATGTGAGAAAACTATGTTTTGCATTCACTGTAAACATAGTAACCATGTAATAATATCTAAAAACTGCCCTTTTTATGAAAAGCAGAAGAAAATCAAGACCATTATGATAGAGCAAAAAACTACCTTTTTAGAAGCAAAATTGTATTACGAAAATTCATCATTCTCCGGCCAAATCAGTCACAATCCTTTTTCTGTTCTTTCAAGTTATGATAAAGAATTTCCCACACTCCCTGTAAATAGCAATATTGTTTCTTTAAATCGGCCTAATATAAGTATGAAACAAACTCAATTTTCAACACACCGTCAAACTAATTCTAGTAGTGAAAACCTTCCTACAGCAAAGAAAAGAAAAACCAACACCCCTCCTATGCAATCACCAGCACATCAACCACATTTTCCATTCACATTTGGACCCTCACAACCCTTATCCCCTAACTCATACAAACCAAACTATGGAAAAACTGACAACAAAAATTAATTAGCTAAATGTGTGTCATCTTTTATAATCAATCTGTTAAGCAACATTCGTACATTGGAAGCAATAAAAACAATAGACGATAAAACAATAATTTCAGGTTAAGAACAAGTATTGTATAAAATAGATAATAGTAAATTTTAATGTCTCTTAAAAATACTTTTAAAATAAGTCAATGGAATGCTAGATCTGCGGTTGCCAATAAAGGTAGCTTAATGAATTATTTAAACAAAGAAAAATAGGCGTTCTCCTTTTAAGTGAAACATGGTTTAAAAAAAATTTGCAGTATCGATTTAATGATTAAAATCTTATCAGAAATGATCGCGAAGATGGTTTTGGCGGTGTGTGTATATTAATTCATAATTCAATTTCTTTTAGTGAATTAAACTTAAATTGTAATTTTAATAAGGATATTCAAGTTTGTGGTACAAAGATTAAATATGAAAAAAGTGAATTAAGCATATTATCTATATACAGATCACCTAAAAGTAAGAGCACAGTAGATGATTGGACAAATATTTTCTCGGAAGTCAGTAAACCAGCAATTATAGGTGGATACTTCAACACTCATCATGTAATCTGGGGATCGACTTCTAATGACGCACTTGGGAAACAACTTATAACAGTTGCAGATGACTTGGATTATAAAGTAATAAATAATGGTCAACCAACTGTTTTTACTCGACCTGGCCAAAATACTTCAGCCATTGATGTAACTTTTGTTTCACCTGAACTAACTAGTAAAATAAACTGGTCCGTCTATCCTGACACTTTAGGTTCAAACCATTTTATCATCAATATGGAAATAAATTGCCAGAATAAAAATGAGGAGATTAATCCTGCAAGCAAGTGGAACGTAAAAAAGGCCAATTGGTATTTATATACATCTTCTGTAAAACAATTTTTTGATAAGCAATACCAAATGGAAAATATATCAGAAAAATACAATTTCTTAATAGATGGGATCAACCAGGCAGCAGAAATTTCAATTCCACGGTATAAACCTTTTAAAAACAAAATTCGAACCCCTTCCCCCTGGTGGAATAGAGATTGTGACAAAATCATCAGTGAGAGACAAGAATCACTTTCAAATTATAAACACAATTCGAATTTTGAGAACTATTTGAAATGACAAGAGACCATAGCAAACGGTAAGAAAAAACTGAAAGCAATCGCCAAACAAAGTTGGAAAAATTTTGTATCCACCCTAAACAAAAATACTCCATCATCATACTTATGGAATCAAGCCAGGAAAATAAACAGAAAACCAATATCGAATACAAAATGCTTTGACAGTACATTAGAGGAAGAATTTTTTGACCAGATAGCACCACCATCTGTTAAACCACGAGAAATTATAATAGATACTACAAAAAATAATGAAAAGGAATTTTTACTAGAACCATTTAAAATTGCTGAGTTAGAATATGCACTCAAAAACAGATGCAACACAAGCCCAGGATTAGACAATATTAAATATCCTATGATTCAATTTCTTCCTAAAATTGCTAAACTCTTTTTATTAGATATATTTAACGACATAATTATCAATAATTTAGTTATTCATGAATTTAAAGAAGTAATTATTATTCCTATTCTCAAACCAGGTAAAAATTCCAACTTAGCAGATTCGTACAGACCCATTTCCCTTATGTCTTGTTTACTAAAAACATTAGAACGAATGATCAAACATAGACTAGAATGGTGGTTAGATAGGAATAACTTACTTCCAGAATTTCAATTTGGATACAAAAAAGGATGTGGTTCTATAGGCGCTATTGCTACATTAATAACAGACATTCAGGATACATTTACCAATAATACATATCTACCTACAATATGTTTAGATATAGAAGGTGCATATAATAGTGTTTGTCTTGACATCCTAATGGAAAAAATGATTAGAAATTTTCACATACCAGCTGCATTAGCGAAAACCATACTCAACTTTTACACTTGCAGAAAAATTTATCTGAGATCTAATAATAATAAACTAATAGGTCCTCGATATAATAACCTAGGACTTCCACAAGGGTCAGTTTTAAGCCCTCTATTATTTAATCTGTATACAGCTGACTTGCACAATATTTCAATGGTAAATAACAGCTTTAATATAATACAATATGCTGATGATTTTCTGATATACTCATCTTCTAAATCATACGAAAATTGCATACAAATTTTAGGATAAATGGACGACTTCTCTAATAGCTGGTTCAAAGAAAATGGATTTGAAATAGCACCAAGCAAATCCAGTATATGTATTTTCACGAGACATAATCTCCCAAAAATAGACAAAATAACAGTAAGGAGTCGTGAGTATAATTTCTATGCCGCAATTGAATATTTAGGGATGATTCTTGACCGTAAATTAACTTGGAACCTACACATCGAATTCATGTTAAACATATGCAACAAGGGATTAAATTTCCTCAAAGCAATTTCTAAAACTTGGTGGGGAGCCGATGTAGAAACGGCATTGCTTTTTTATCGATGCATAAGATCAATCATCGATTATGGATGTGTTTTGTATGGTTCAGCAGCTAAGTATATCTTGGGAAAAATAGACGTGTTTCAAAATACAATATTACGTATTTGCCTGGGTACTATGAAGTCAACTCCAACCAATTCGTTATATGTTGAAGCTCTTGAATTTCCATTGAGATATAGAAGAGAATATCTTAGTCAAAAATTTCTGATTAATATTTGTCATAGAATCCCCTCTCTCTACTCCAATATTAGCAAACTTAATAATGCAGATTTAATAAATAAATATTGGATCCACAAGAACTCTCCTCCACTTTGTGAGGCTTTTAGAAATCTCTCATATTGTGATTACACCAACTCACATACATATAATAGCTCAAACTTTGAAGACTTTGATGCTTTTTTGCAAACTATTACGGTAATTAAACCAAGATACCATGTAAATACTGCAATCAGCTTCAATATTTTAAGAAATTTATTAGAAAACTGGCCAGAATCAACAGTTATTTACACAGATGCATCAAAGTCTTCTTTTGGCACTGGATGCCGCTTTTTATATCCCCTCAAAAAGTATAGAAAACATGTTTACACTGGATCATAATTTTTCAATTTTTACTGCTGAAGCCATAGCAATTTATGAAGCATTATAGTATATTAAGTATGGAGAACGGTAACGGTTTTATACCGATCGAAGACAATTGTTTGGAGGAGGAGCGGAGCGACTACTCCAATTATTGTCTGAGATCGGTTACCCTTAACGTTCGACATGCTTATAACGTTTTTTGCACGATTGATACCATTATAAATTATAAAATTAAACATTTTCGTCATATTGACTAGTTTCATTCATTTTATCAAGATAGATACTTTGGTTGTTAGGTAGTAACTAGGGTGCATAACAACAATGGAGATTTGAGTTTTTATTTAGTTGTCAATAATTTTAAAGTATATAAAACTTCGTCCATTACAAGTAAAATCAAATCATTTGTTCTTAAGATACGCCAAAGGAAAATGTTGTGCTCAAGTAATAGGGAAAGGGACGATCGGGGGCTGGCCTTCTCAAATTGCCAAATTCTTAAATTTGCCTAATCCCGAGAACTATACTGGCCATTCGTTCAGGAGGACATCAGCAACGCAAAAAATATTGTGCAATACTAGTAATACTACTAATGTATGCGATTCTGCAGGAGTTTCTGTTAGAAGTGAAACCACAGCCCAAACAAGTGGGATTTCATTAAATAATTTAACAAATTGTACCATAAGTTCCAACATTAATAAATAATTCGTTAGTTTTCTTTATTCTTTCAAAAAATAAATTAAAATTAAGAGATTTTTTAACTCGACGTATTATTTTGTATTTTGACAACGACACCCGACTTGGGCGTCGAAACGTTAATAAAATCATTTTTAGGTAAAATTGTGGCTTATTTCCCATTTGAATATACTTGATCATATTTTTTTGAATGTACAAAATATATACAACAAGCTGATGACTTAATAAAAAATTTAATCAAACATAAAATCCTTTCTCCCTATAACATTTGCTACCTTTTGTCATTAAATAATAAAACCGTATATGACTATTTAACAGAATTTATTTCAAAAAGTAACCTTAACTTGTGAGCACAGTTAAACTAGTAACCTTTGTTTTACCCCATTTGTTTAAAACCTTCTTTCCGTGACCCAGT
The DNA here is from genome assembly GCF_917563875.1 of Diabrotica virgifera virgifera. Classification (NCBI taxonomy): domain Eukaryota; kingdom Metazoa; phylum Arthropoda; class Insecta; order Coleoptera; family Chrysomelidae; genus Diabrotica; species Diabrotica virgifera. The sequence continues at coordinate 107,499,917 of NC_065446.1, forward strand.
CTAGTTTGTGTATTAATTTAATGTCTTGATGGGTCCCTAGACGAGAAGCGAGTAACCATGTGCATTCCTTACTGATAATCAAATAGGTATTGTGATAACTACTTTCTTTTCTTTGCTTTAGGAAGAACTTAAAAAGTTGTGACTGGCTGAATGGCAAAAGCCTGTGCCAAAAAAAAAGTTTATTGTTGTTGCGGCTTTTTTGCGTCTTTTTTAGTTGAAGTTGAAACCTAGCAATAAGAAGACTGTGATCAGAAGATACGTCCACTCCTGGATATGCCTTTACTGCCTGAATTGAGTTTCGATATCTGTGCTTTATTAGGATGTAGTCAATTTGATTTCTGACGATTTTGTTGTCTTTGTCAGCTGGAGATTTCCATGTATAAAGGCGTGGCTTAGGTAATTTAAAGACATTTGAGGCTATAACATTATGCTCCTGGCAAAATTCAATTAGGCGATCCTCTCTGTCGTTTCGTTCGCCAAGCCCATAGGGTCCTACATTAGGGTAGCATTTTCCTTCGCCAATTTTTGCATTGAAATCACCCATGATCACTGTTATGTCTCTAGATGCTGGAAGATGTAATGTTTTTTGAAGTTCGCTATAAAAGTTTTCTATTTCTTCTTCATTTTTGTCAGCAGATGGCGCATTAATCTGGATAAGGTTCATTTTTCCATGAGCTGTCAATAACTGCAACATTATAATTCTTTCGGACATGGGAAAGAAGCTTGTTACTGATCTCGTTACTTTTTCACTGAGGATCATAGCAACTCCATATCTGTGTTGAGTGTCGCTGCTTCTAGAGTAATAGATTCGTCCATTGTCTGTATTGAGTTCGCCAGAGCTGACCCGTCTTGTATCGCTTATTCCTAATATATTGATATCTAGTCGCATCATCTCTTGCTGTATATTCCTCAGTTTCCCAGGTTCATACATACTTCTTACATTGCACGTAGCGATTTTGTAGGTGGATTTGTATATATTTAGTGAACAGGGATTTCGCTGACTAACGGCCTGGGAAGCCCTGTCGTTATTGTTGTTTCTTCCCCTGCCGAATCTTGGCATCCGAGAACCATGATTAGTACGTGGTTGATTGTCATTTCTGTAAGCCATGACGATTTCTAGGGATACTTCACGAGTTTTTAATGCAGTGGTTTCCCGTTGCCTTCTGCATTCTTATACCGTTGATCATTCTGTAGGGTTCATCCGCCTTCGAGACCGATTTCTCAGTCTCAGGACAAAAGAGTGCCCTGTCACTTACCAACTTATCCGCCCGAAGCCGTTGGTCAGTAAGTGGGGGATTGCTTATACCGGCAATAATTCGGTGAAGAGCAGGTATGTAGTAGAAAGAAATATAGTGACCCGTCTGCCCTTGGAAACCTAATAGCCATTCGAGGTCGGAAGAAGAAGAGGTAGCCAAGAGAGGCCGATAGGAAAGATTAAAGACATTTCACTCAAGACTAGTTGGAAAAGAGTAAAATGTGAAGGCCCTTATGATCCGCCAGGTACGTTTCATAAGCGTATGAGTATTAATTCACTTTGTATTCCCGCTCATCCTTCGGGGTGTTGACTACAGGCTGTATGGCTCGTCCAGCAAGCCATAGCCCGGGGATAGGGTGCACGCCATTTTACAATGTAAACACCCCAACTCCATGACCCGACACTTTGGACCTTATCACGACCCTAATTGCAACCAATACCGAATGAGAACAAATGATGAGGTCAAGCAGATGTATAGTCCAAGAAATTAAATCTCAGCGTCTAAGATGGGCTGGCCATGTATATAGACTCCCTAATAACCGCCTTAGCAAACTGATCTGGAAAGAAGCCCCCACAGGAAGAAGGCCTTTAGGACGCCCAAAAATGCGATGGAGAGACAATATATGGTCAGATCTAAGAACAATGGGACTACCCACTGACTCAACTATCATTGACGACCGTTCGAGATGGAAGCGAGTTGTGCAGTCAGCGAACCCACCCCGAGTTGTAGTGCTACAAACTATGGTGGAGAAACTTGCAGGCAGCTCATAACAAGTTGGCCTACAAATGAATATCACAAAAACAAAGACAATGAAAAACACAGACGACCCCAGAAGTAGGTATAACTATAAATGTCAATGACATAGAACAAGTCCAAGCATATAGCTACGGAAGCCTTCTTCTTCTTCTTCTTCTTCTTTTTATATAGACATTACTCTGTCTGTTTTTCAATGTGCCTCCAGTAAGTTGTTATTCCATCTTTTTCGTGATCTTTCCACTGATCGTCTTCCTATTGGGGAACCGTCTCTCGCCGTCCTTACTACTCTATTTGTTGTCATTCGGCTTATGCGATAGTTCCATTCTACTCTTATGCTTTTCACCCAGTTATTAATGTTGTCCACCTTGCATCTCCTTCGTATATCTGCACTTCTAGCTCTATCCCACATCGTCTTACCATCGATTTTTCCCAATATTTTCGTCTCTGCTGTTTCTAGCATTCTTTTTGTTCTTTCTGTATCAGGTCGTGTTTCTGCCGCATATGTCATTATTCTGCCTTTCACTTCTTTTCCGATGTTTTTATTTCTCCATATTGTTTCATTCAGGCAACCTGCGGCTCTGTTTGCTTTATTCACCTGATCTTCCACTTCTGTTTCGAGCTTTCCGTAGCTGCATAGTGTGATGCCTAGATATTTAAACTCCATGACTTGTTCTATTATTTGACCCTCCAGCTCTAATTTACACCTTATTAGATCTGCTGTTATAACCATGCATTTAGTCTTTTTTGGGGAAATTAACATGTTAAATTTTCTAGCGGTTATATTAAATTCGTGCAGCATACGTTGTAAATCATCTTCACTTTGAGAGATTAGTATTGCGTCGTCTGCGTAGCAGATTATTTGAAGTTGTTTTTCTCCCATTTGGTGTCCTTTTTTTGTTCTTACTTTTTTTATTATTTCGTCCAGCTACGGAAGCCAAAATCTGAATTTTGACAAAAGAAAACCAAATTTTGACAAAAAGTGCGAAAAACTAGAAGAGCAATACCGGCATGGACAGAACTTGGAAAACTTAGTTGGATACCTAAAAACCGCAAAATACCTCAATACTTAGAAACAAAGTGTTCAATTAGCGCATCCTTTTTATCATGACATGTGGATGCAAAACCTGGACATTAACCAAGGCAAATTTAAATAAACTGAACACAACAGAAAGGGCAATGTTAGGTATACAACTGTCGAACTGTCATATAAAAAGAGGAACGACTGAGTGACATCAAAAACAAAAGTCGTAAATATCATATCAGAAATTGCCGAACTCAAATGGAGCTCCGCAGGCTACACCTCTAGACAAAAAGACCACCATTAGAAGGCCACAATATAATATTGGAGCCCCTACAAAGCTAGACGACCAAGAAGAATACCACAGATGAGATGGGTAGATGACATTCAAAACAGGTAGTCGAAACAAGTTGGAGGTATGTTGCTCAGGATAGAGATCGATGAAAGGAGTTGAGAGAGCGCTGTGTCCAACAATAGACGACAGAATGCTAAGTAGAAGAAGAAGATTTACTTCTTTAAGCATTCTCCTATACAGGGTAGCGAGAAAGTATGGATACACGGTAATTTCTCGGAAACCGCTTAAACGATTGTTATAAATTTTGGTGGGTAAGGGTAATCTAATACGGCCGATATTATAGTGGTAATTACATTGTTGTCAAATCTTCCGTTTTTCTGGAAATCTAATGAACTTTCTTATTTTAAATAGAACACCCTGTATATTTTTGTGTTTTGAAGTCCATAAAAAATACTGATTATTTTTCGTGTTATATTCTCTATACCTAAATGCCATAATTTCGGAGTTAATGCTACATTTATAAAAAAAGAATTTTTAACAAATTATACAAATTTATTTTTTTCAACCGGATAGATATTATTTTAGCTTCTTTGAGTCATTGGGAACAAAAAAGGTCTTTTGTAATTTTCCTCAAAAGTTAATCGTTTCAGAGTTATAAACAATTTAAAACTGAAAAAAATCGAAAAATGACGATTTTCTGGGTTCAAAAACAGAAGTAAAAAATATCATTTTTGAAACTATGACTTACCTAAATTCAAGATCAAACCTTATTTTATCAGATGCCGATAAGTGATTTGGTCTTATTTAATTCTAAAACATTATTTTTTAGTTGTTAATGCAGCGTGATAGCTCGTCCTCTCATATGAGCTTTATTAACAATTAAAAAAAAACAATGTTTTAGAATAAAATATGCCAAAAATTCTTATAGGGACCTGATAGAAAAAGGTTTGAGCTTGAATTTAGGTACTTCGTAATTTTAAAAATGATTTTTTTATTTGTGTTTTTGAACCTTGAAATTCGTAATTTTTCGATTTTTTTTAGTTTTAAATTGTTTATAACTCGGAAACGATAAACTTTTGAGGAAAATTACACAAGACCTTTTTGTTCCCAATGATCCAAAGAACCTAAAATAATGTCTACCTGGCCAAAATTGTTAAATTTTTTTTTTAATAAATGTAAACTCCGAAATTATGGCATTTAGGTATAGGGAACATAACATGAAAAATAATCAGTATTTCTTAAGGAGTTCGAAACGTAAAAAATATACAGGATGTTCTATTTAAAATAAGAAAGTTCATTAGATTTCCAGAACAAAGGAAGATTTGACAACAATGTAATTACCACTATAATATCGGCCCCATTAGGACACCCCTACCCACCAAAATTTATAAAAATGATTCGAGCCGTTTCCGAGAAATCATCGTGTTTCCATACTTTCTCGCTACTCTGTATATAGTGTATATCCAGTTAATCTTCGAAAATTCTAACTGATAAAACTTACTTTATCTTGTTATAATAATGCCTTTTAGCGATTCATTTTAATTATTATACTTCAATTCGACGGTACTAGAGACCGATATATTGACTAATACTGACTTGGCATTTGCTCACCCTTGTAGGTATATCCATTAGACCGATTAATTTCTTTGTACTGCCTTTTGTATACAAAACGTCGATGTAATACAGGCGAACATAAGGAAAATTATTAGCAAATTGAAAGGGTGAATTTTGGGGAAATGCACAATGAACAAAAACTGATTTTGATAAATAGTAGTAATGGGTTGATTGTGTAAAGATTAAATTGAACTGTAAGTATACCGAAATGTTTCTGAATTTCCTTATACAGTGATGAGCGCACTAATATCCGGCAAAATAATGCAATAGATGGAAAACCTAATACATTGTGAAATAAATAGAGATGAAACTAGAGGTGGAAATTATCGATATAAACATATAAATTAACATTCCATTACATGGTTTCCCACCTTTAGATGCCTGTGACAGAAGTATTTTATAAAATTCTCCTGTCACAGTGACAGTTTTTATAATCCTTCGATAAGTCTAAAGGTGCGAAACTATGTAATATAATGTTAGATTTATACGTTTATATCGATAATTTACACCTTTACTAGTTTCGTCTCTTTTTACTTCACAATGAATTGTTTTTACATCTTTTGCTGGTTATTAGCACGGTCATCACTATCAATATACACCTACAAACAAAACTATTGCATATTTTATTTTGAATCTGTTTGTGACGTATGTTTTTTGCTTTTAAAAAGTTTTCTACTTTCTATTGCTAAATAAGTTGTGATGGACTATTTAACGTAAATTCCTTGTCAAGTATCTTACACATTCAACAAATTTTTAGAAAAATTAATGAAATAGTCTGATTTTGCTTGAAACATTTAAATAGAAAAAGAAATAATAATGACAATACAACACTTTTACAAGATTTCAACTAGGATTGTTTCAACCAAAAAAAAGCAAGAATCATTTAAGTTGCCAAAGCACACATTGTTTGCTATTTTGTGATATTTTTCCTTCTCCGGGACTTGGAGTCTTCGCGCACGCGAGCGCCAAAAAATTGATGTCTTTGAGGTGTGGTGTTGGAGAAAAATTGCTGCCCATACCTTGAACAGCACATAGGAGAAATGTTCCCATTCTAAACCAACTCGAGATTAAAAAACGGCTGTTCACAATATGTCTACAACGAATTCTGCAATTCTTTTCGGTCATGTGGTTCGCAGAAGTAACGACAGTTTGGAGAGGTTAATTGTTTCTGGAAACGTTCCAGGGAGAAGATCAAGAGGATGGTCACCAACTAGATAGTCCGACCAAATTAAGAATTCAGTTGGAAACTCATTCTGCGAAGCTCTTCAGAGCAGCTGAAATTAGAAACTAATGGAAAAAATTGTTAGGAATATTGAAAGAAATCACGATCCTCAGTAATTGGAAAACGACAAGAGAGTTGCTTCTCCGCCAATAAACATTAGGTCTAAGCATTCTTTTATTTTTAATACATTGTAATGGGGAGGAAAAGACAAGGCCTCCCAGATCGTTAATCAGCGAATTCCACAATATCATTCAAGAGATGAACAGGTTGAATATTGATGCACTGGGTATCAGTGAAGCCAGGAGGCCTAACTCAGGCTGCTTCTCAACAGCAGAAGCTACAATATATTATTCAGGTAGCGATGACAACCAACATAGACACAACGTGGCAATAATTGTTAATAAAATATCTAATAGAGCAGTGAAAAGGTTTGTCCTCATCTCAGAAAGAGTAATGTTACTACAATTAGAGACACCTCACGCCACGTTGAACCTGATACAAGTATATGCTCCTACGACGAATGTTAATGAAGAAGAGCTAGAATTATTTTATCAGCATATCGAAGAAGCAGTGAAAAAAACAAAAAGTAGAGAAATCACGATAGACCTAGGTGATTTCAATGCAGAGATAGGAAAGGGAAATTTCAAGTTGGAAGATATGGTCTGGGAAATCGCAATGAGAGAGGGGATCGTCTACTACAATTTTGCCAAGAGCAGAACTTCATTATTACAAACACAGTCTTCAAACTACCCAACAGATGACTGTATACATGACGATCGCCCGCAGATTCATCGGAAGAAGTAGTTAGGAACCAGATAGACTACGTTATGATAAACGAAAGATACCGTAATGCTGTTAAAGCCGTAAAAGCATATCCCCGAGCAGAAGTGGCCTCAGATCACAACCCACTTATCGCCAAAATTACACTCACACTTAACAATATTAAAAGACATCAGAGAACTGCTACAATAGACATAAGCAAGCTTAAAGAACGCAACGTAAAAGAATGTCTTCAACACGAACTGCATACGAACTGTAGAGAGCTGTACATAGACACCAATGACATTGACGAGCACTGGGAGCAACTAAAACATTGCATATTAGAACCTTGTAAAGATATACTAAAGACTTCCACAAGGAGAAAAGAGGAATGTATGAACGACGAGATACTGAATATGATGGAACAACGGAGACAATATAAGAACAAAGATGACAATAAATACAGGGAGATAAACCACGAGATAAGGAAGATGATAAAGCAGGCACAAGAAAAACACTTTGAAGAGAAATGCAAAGAGATCGAGGACCCCCAAAAAAGATACGATCTATTTAACCAACATAAGAAAGCCAAAGAAATGGCTGGACTAAGAAAACAAAATCTCACTGGTGACCGATGAGAAAGTACAACGTTGGGCAGAATGCATCGATGAACTGTTCGATGATGAAAGAGGGTACCTGGAATACATAGAACTTACTTCAGGAGAAATAGGTCCAGATATTACAAAGAAAGAAATAATATATGCGTTAAAAACAATGAAGAACAGAAAAAGCCCAGGACCTGACATGCTTCCTATCTAACTTTTAAAAATTATAGATGAGCAGCATATGGATGTTTTAGTGGTATTCTTGAACAAAATTTATAGCTCAGGCACATTACCCTACCCAAAAGATGGTTGACGTCGATCTATCTTTGCCTCCTTAAAAAGAAAACCGCAAGAGAATGCGGCGACTATCGCACTATTAGTTTAATGTCCCATGTGCTAAAGTTGCTACTGAAAGTCAACCATAACCGAATATATCATAAACTTTACATAGACATTAATGATACGCCATTTGGGTTTCGCAAAGGCCCGGGAACTCGTGAAGCTCTATTTTCACTTAACATACTTATACAAAGGTTCCTGGACGTCAATCAAGATATATATGCGTGTTTTATTGACTATAATAAAGCATTCAACAAAGTACGATACGAAAAATTAATGCATGTCCTGAAATCAAAGAAGCTGGACTACAATGACCTCAGGATTATATCGAAATTATACTATAAGCAACGAGCAAAAGTACGTGTTAACGACCAGCTGTCAGAGGAAATTAAAATCAGACGTGGAGTGAGACAGGGGTGCGTGTTGTCGCCAATTATTTTTAATGCCTACTCGGAAGAGATCTTGAAAACAGCTCTTGAGGGTTGAGGGTGAAACAGCTGGAATAAAGGTAAATGGAGTTCCCATTAACAACATTAGATATGCGGATGGCACTGTCATCTTAGCTGAAAATATTGGGGATCTTCAGAGGCTGGTGACCAGAATAGCAGAGTTTGGACAAGAATACGGGCTAACAATGAATGTCAAGCAGAAATTTTATGAGAATATCGAAAACTCAAAGAAATAACGAAAATCTCTTCATAAACGGATCCAATATTGAACGAGTCGAACAATATGCATACCTTGGAACAATGATCAACTACACAGGAGATTACTTACAGGAAATCAAAATCAGAATAGAAAAGGCTAGAGCAAATTTTAACAAAATGAGAAAAGTGCTCTGCACAAGTGATTTGAAGTTGGAGCTAAGAGTTAGGTTGGCTAGGTGCAACGTTTTCTCGACTTTGTTTTATGGAATGGAAGCTTAGACCTTGAATGCTGCATCAATAAAAAACTAGAATCATTCGAGCTGTGGGTGTACAGAAGAATTCTGAAAATATCGTGGACAGAACACGTCACAAACAAAGAGGTTCTGAGAAAGATGAATAAAGAAATGGAAATCCTAAATACCATCAAAACAAGAAAATTGGAATATCTCGGACATATTACACTTGGAGAGAGATACAGCTTGCTCCAATTGAAAGATGTATCTTGCTCCAAAGAAGAAGATTGTAATATATAAAAAACTTTCTAGCCTAACACATTCAGGAATAAAAAAATACATAACATTTCAAAGATAAAAAATAAACAAAAAATAATAATTTAAGATATATGCAAGATTTTTGTCTGTGACTCTATTAGTAAAATAAAGCAAAATAGTCAGTAATCTAAATATCAGGCATCATAAATAGTCAATAATAATTACCAGATCCAATACTCCAGCAAGCGGTACACTATTGGCATCTTCTCCAGCATTCGCAATCGCCTTTTCCATAGACTTAAGGATCTGTTCAACAGGACCCCACTCTCCTTTTTGGCACAAGACCAGGATCCTTTGAGCAGCATCCCTAATGTTGGCTCCAGCGCTCTGTGGTTTGGAGACCGTTCCTTCTTCTCCTTCGGGGTTACTGGTAGTTTCATCTTTTTCCTTTTCTTTGGGCTCCTTAACGTTGCCTAATACAAAAATAAAATTATATTAAATATGGTTTAAACTCATAAGGGAAGGCTAAAATGAATAAAAATAAGAATACTGTTTGGTGGACATAATAAAGGTAATATAATATGGATGTTTTAAATGTGTGGAAAATATTTTTTAAATATCGGCCACAGCTTTACATGTTATTGCCTCATCTAACAATAAAACACTGAAAAACTTTTGTTTTTAATGCTTCCACAAAATTTATTATAAATTAATATCACTACAGCTGTTTGGGCAGAATGCCTTTTAGTCCAGAGAAATAAGTATTTTTGTCGGGACACTTGAGCAACCAGGTTTCAAATGGGTTTTTTGGGTACTATATATCGAATACATTATACAGCCAAAAATGCCCGTCACAGTTCGGACGAGAATTTTAGTTAGTAACAAATAAGGGTCAAAAATGGCAGTTTTTTTGTTTAAATCGCTACAGGTGAAAGTAGGATAATTAAATATCTTATTTATAGTATTCTTATTTTAGTAGATGAGCCATGGTTTAAAATGGCAGTTTTTTAATTTTCGTCCGATCATTTGTTGCTTCGGAAATTGCAAAATAATACTAAAATTTCGGAAATTGCAAAATAAGCCTAAAATTTCGAAAATAAAAAATTTGCTATAACTTTTGCGAAAATGACCTTAAGACTTTCATATTGCATAAGAAGTTGAGTCAAACAGTCCGTATAATGCACAAAAAATTTGAAGACGATTCGTCAATTAGTTTAAATTTTATTCAATTTGTTTATCCCAAAGAGCTTTTCTTTTCGTAATGTTATTGTTAACAAATAATAATGATATAGCAATTCTGTGAAAACCACATTAAAAGGACGAGTTATGTTCTCAAATTGTTGAAGAAAATCATTAAAATGTAATTTTTATCACTCCGAAAACATTTTACTAAAGTAGAGTCATTTTTGACATATAAACAATTTTAATAGCTTTGTTAATATTGTCTGTAGAGTAAATCTACTTTGGAATTTCAAAAGCTGGTATTTTCACACGAATTTCCAAAAAAAAACTTTTCGCCTAGCTTAATTACGGTCAAAGTTAGCCACTTTTATTATTTAGTTCTCAATTACATACTTCTATATACATACATAAAATTCTCCTGTAACAGTGTTAATTATTATATCATACTACTCCGAAACGGCTTGGTCGATTCTTATGAAATTTTACACGTATATCCTATAGGAGTGAGAATAGGTTTTAATCTATTTTTTATACCCATAAGTTATAAGGGGGGTTGCACCCCTGGCATTTCTTTTTATTTTTTTGGACAAAATTGTCTACCTTAATTTTACATGATGTAGAATTAAACAATACATACAACCCTTAATTTTCACTTTTCCATCACCAACCCCTATTTATTAATACCCATCTATTTATATATGTTTTTACATCTATAAAATTCTTATGTCACAGTGTTAGTTGTCATACTCCTCCGAGACCGCTTGACCGATTTTTATGAAATTATATATGTATGTATATTCGGTAGGTCTTATATATGCCTATATCGATCGTAATCTACTTTTTATATCCCTGTGTGATAAGGGGAACTCTACCCTGACATTTTGTAATGTTAGGTGGAGATGTACGTACATAACGTACTTTACAAGACTACGAGTACATACAATTTAAAAAAATTATGATCAAAATCCATCAACAAGTTCGGGAGATATTAATCGCAGAATATGTTTGAAGAACCAGTTTCATTTTTTGAGTGCACGGATTTTAATAATTCCCCTCCACCGGCCACGAATCGATTTCGTTAGGACGTTATTTTTAAAGCTTTATTAACCACTCTGTTGAAGTTCAAAATTTACTCAAACTTTTACACATAAACTATATACCTTCAACTTCGAAATGGCACTAGCTGGGTTGCTTAATTGTTATAAACAAATTAGTTGTCAATTAAAAAAAAGTGGTTAACTTTGACTGTAATTAACCTAGGCAAAAAGTTTCTTTTGGAATTTGTGTAAAAATACCAACTTTTCAAATGCCGTTGTAGTTTTAGCCTACAGTCAATATTATTTAACAAAGTTATTCAAATTGTTTGTAAGCTAAAAATGACTCTACTTTAGTAAAATGTTTTCGGAGTGATAAAAATGATTTTCTAATTTTTTTAAGTACGTTGAAAATATGGCTATTCTTCTTTCATCTGGTTTCCAAAGAATTGCTATATCATTATGATTTTCTGAACAATGACATTGCGAAAAAAAAGCTCTTTGGGAAAACAAATTGAATAAAATTTAAAGTAATTGACTAATCGTCTTAAAAATTTTTATGCAATATATGGACTGTTTTACTCAACTGTTCATGAAATATGAAAGTCGTAAGATCATTTTCGCGAAAGTCATAGCAAATTTTTTATTTTCGATATTTTAGTTTTATTTTGCAATTTCCGAAGCAAAAAATGATCGTACTGAAATTCAAAAACTGCCAGTTAAAACCTTGGCTCATTTACTAAAAGAAGAATACCATAAATAAGATATTTAATAACCCTATTTTTACCTCTAGCGATTTAAACGAAAAAACTGCCATTTTTGACCCTTATTTTTTAATAACTAAAATTCTCGTCCGAACTGCTACGGGCATTTTTGTATTTATAATGTATTTAATGTATTAGGTACATAGTACCCAAAAAACCCATTTGCAACCTGGCTGCTCAAGTGTCCCGAACATAGTATATTTTTGCCTTATTTCCCTGGCGTATTTCTCGAGTACTCTAATTATTAGTTCTTCTTGTTGATTAGTCATGGGTTTTTTTTACTGTGATTTATCTCAGTCCTATCTCTATCGATTCTATATCTAGTTTTTCAATTATTATTCTTTGTAATTCTTCACTTTTTTCTGTTATTAATACAATGTCATCAGTTAATAGTTTGTAGGTACATCACATATAGTAAAGTTATGGGTCTGTAATTTTTTAGATCCTTTTTATCTCCTTTCTTAAATAGTAACAGTAACAGTGTTAGTGTTTGAAGTGTTGGGTATTTCTTTTGTCATTAGTATTTTATTCGTAAGTATGTACAAAACTTCTCTAGTTGTTTTCCCACCATTTTATAGTATTTCTACAATTATCCCGTCGTTGCCTGTCGATTTATTGATCTCCTTGAGTGCTCTTCTCATTCTGACTGATTTCTTATTGTAAGTGGGAATTGATATTTTATATTTTTATTTGTAGTTGCTTAAGGATTTCTTGTTGTGGTTACTAGTTTGTACTGTAGAGGTTTTTATAATATTCTTGTGTTATCTGTATATCTTTTTTATTATTGGTCTCTGTTCTTTCTTTATACTATTAATCTGTATGTTTTCAAGCTGTGGTTTTAAACACTTCATATTTTTATTTTGTTTAATTGTTTTTTCTATTTTTCTTCCTTTACTCTCCTTTTACATTCCTTCATATTCCTTCTGATATCTTTGTTTACCTACCTCTTTGTAATCCATGGTGTTTCTCTTATCTTGTTCCAGTAGTGTGTTTCTTTTATTATGGTTATGCTATCTCTTTCCCGCCGTTGCAAATGTATCGATTAATAGCTGATTTCATTGATATGTTTGTTTTCCAAATATTTAGTGTTCGGTATACTTTCCCTCTTTTTTGTTTATATTCCTCTTTTGCTTGCTTATATTTTTCCGTATTTAGTTTGGAAATATTTTCCATTTCTTTATTTAGTGAATTACGGAATGATATAATAGGTGAACTCTACACAAGAACAGTCATTATGGGAAGTGTCGTTACAATCTTCGATAATATATTTATTATTGGTTTGTTTGTGAATTGCCTCATGTAGATAAAAATGGGCATATCAGCGAACTAATAATAGGTAACTTAATTGTTATGGAAATTTCCAACCAGTAAAACAGCTAAGTTTGTTTGTTATGGATTTTTCCTAATATAAGGTTTATTTGGATAGGTTTATTTTTCATAGAACAGATACCAAAATAAACAAAATCTTTTGATTTGGTTTATTTTCCATTTATTTTCCGAATGCGTATCATTATAATTTTTTTTATATATCTTTCTCAGCAATGGCTTTATTTGACTAGATTTTGGTAACGTATTAAAAGTCTGAGCCTTATATACCTTTATGCGTTTGCTTTTGTCTCTGACTGTAATAGTCTAAGAGCTAGTGAACCCTCCGACTAACGGTCGTCCTGTAAGGCTAGAAATTTGTCTAGTGATAATTCGTAGCACACCAAGGCTAATAACCATGACCTGACAGGCCTCAGCGGTGCTCATCTACCAGGTGAATCGAAAAGTGCAAATTTAGGGGGTAAAATAAACTTTCTCCTGTAAGGTTTACATTTAAGTATGTGTTTGAGTAAGTCATTTAGAAGAAATGTGTACAATGACAGGCGATTCTGAAGAGCAAAATACCTTGCCAGGCGAGGGGAAAGATTAGGGGTTTTTCCTAAAATTATTCTTTTTGCATCGAACAATTTTTTTTATGTTTTTTGAATCATTCCAAACAGAAAAGGTTTTTAGTGATTTTTCTCTTTAAGTTAATAGTTTTTGTTATATAAGCGACTGAAAATTTTGAAAATTGCGAAATCGGCCATTTTTAACCCTAAATCGGACATTTATCTAAAAATTTCAATGTTGCCAAGGTACGTAGATATTCTTTAAACATTGATTAATAAAATTCGGAAGAGTTTTTTGCAATAAAATATCGAAAACGCCTTTGTTTTCATAATTGCTAATCAAGCGAGTGCGACACTGTAGTATGAGGACGTTTGAGTTTCCATAAATTCATTATCTCGAGAATGAGCAAATTTCAAGAGAAATCCTCAGACAGGTCGATTTTTATTTTTGAATTAGGACCTTTTGGTATATATATAATACTAGTGATGTCATCCATCTCGGCGTGGTGACGTAATCGATGATTTTTTTAAATAAGAGTAGGGGTTTTGTGATAGCACATTTGAAAGGTTATTTTATTCTCTATTCAGTAATATAAACATTAACATAATTATTTATACAGGGTGTACAACAAATTTTTTTCTTCTATTTGTCAAATTTAATCAAAATTAATGTAATAAAAAAAAATTTTTTTGTACACCCTGTATAAATAATTATGTTAATGTTTATATTAGTGAATAGAGAATTAAATAACCTTTCAAATGAGCTGTCACACAACCCCTACTATCATTTAAAAAAATCATCGATTACGTCATCACGCTCAGATGGATGACGTCACTAGTTTTATATATATGCCAAAAAGTCCTAATTTAAAAATAAAAATCGACATGTCTGAGGATTTCTCTTGAAATTTGCCCATACTCGAGATAATGAATTTATGCCAACTCAAACGTCCTCACTTAAACTACAGTGTCGCGCCCGTTTGATTAGCAATTAAAAAACAAAGGGGTTTCCGATATTGTATTGCAAAAACTCTTTGAGATTTCATCAATCAATGTTTAAAGAATATCTACCTACCTTGGCAACTTTGAAATTTTTAGATAAATGTCCGATTTGGGGTTAAAAATGGTCGATTTCGCAATATTCAAAATTTTTAATCGCTTTTATAACAAAAACTATCAACTTAAGAGAAAAATCACTAAAGACCTTTTCTGTTTGGAATGATGCAAAAAACTTAAAAAAAATTGTTCGATGCAAAAATAATAATTTTAGGAAAAACCCCTAATCTTTCCCCTCGCCTGGCAAGGTTTTATGCTCTTCAGAATCGCCTGTCATTGTACACATTTCTTCTAAATGACTTACTCAAACACATACTTAAATTTAAACCTTACAGAAGAAAGTTTATTTTACCCCCTAAATTTGCACTTTTCTATTTACCTGGTAGATACACGTGCACTGCTGAGGCCTACCAGGTCATGGTTTTTAGCCTTGGTGTGCTATGAATTATCACTAGAAAAATTTTTAGCCTTACAGGACGACCGTTAGTCGGAGGGTTCACTAGCTCTTAGACTATAATTTGATTTTAACAAAGTTAGCTCATGGATTTTGTCATTATTTACATAGTGTACATCCATCAACATACTTGAATAAGAATTTGTAGTGTAAAGTTTCGGAAAAAACCATCTCATAGATACACTAAGCTGCAAAATTAACGCACCACCTTAAAAATTCGACATTTTTGATGTCTCCAATTTACTAAACCTGTTGTCCTATTTAAGTGATTTTTTTAATATGTTATAGCATTAATTTTTAAGAATATCGATGTAATAATATTGTTGATAAACAGGTAAATGTCATTGTATACCTGGTGTAACAATAATACTGTGTTTTTTCCTTAAAATTCGGAACACCCTGTGGAATATTCTAGTATAGCGGTTCTCAATATTTTTGACTCATGTACAGTTATAGTAGGCGAGGAAAGTATGCTAAATGTTCAGTCACTTGAGCGCTTTGGGGACCTATTGGGTTGTGAAGAGTAGGTCCTAAAACCAAAAAAAGTAAAGTCAAGTTTTCCATTTTCAACAATCGTTTTTTCCGATTTTAGCGCCATCTATCCATAATTCGAAAAATTGTTTCAAATAAAAGTTACTTATTTTTACGTAAGGAATCCGAATCTGCAATAAAAAATGGGGGCCGCTATTTAAAATTTTAAAGTAACCCCTCACCCCATATTCGTGCGGGGTCGTGTTTGGAGCCATTCGATAGATTTTTCAAACATGTTGAATAAGTGTATTTTTCAGTTTTTCATTTTTCATTTCATTTCGCGAAATATCGCGGGATTCATATTTAAAATTTTAAATTTATCCCCCACCCCTCTCCGTGAGCAGTAGTATTTGGTATCATCCGATAGATTTTTGACAAATATTGAGCACGTATTTTTTAGTTGTTAGATCTATCGTTTATTTCGCGAAATATTCGCTTTTTTCTTGTGAAACTTTGTGACTCGCCCATTTCCTTACGCCCCGCCCCAAATCGTCAGATTTTTGAAATATACACTATTTTGCATATACTCAACTTACCTTATCTTCAGGGTTCTCCCCATATGATAATCTGACGCGCTCGAGTTACTGTAAAAATCCCCGTTTGGGCTCCCCTACCATTACAATCATTGAATAGTTTACAGGATTACGTATCTAGGAGGCAATTTTTAAAATTTTTACCTTGTTTAAACCCACCTTTTATGTCAAAGTGACGTTAACATCTACAATAGGTTGATTAAAATTAAAAAGTCAAAATAATATAAATACAATATATCTTACAAAATTTAACAAAATGGGATAGTATAGAAAAAAGTTTTTTTGAATAAAATGGATTATGGTCTTAATAGGTAACGAAAATAGGGAAGTATGGTTTTAAAATGCCAATTTTATGTTAAATCTATTTTATATTAAATTATGATAAGCAATATTAAATAATAAACAATAATTTGTGTAATTCTACGCGCAGGCAGTGCAAGTACTGCCCAGAAAGGCTGTCTCTTCGTTAGATTTTTGAGCTCTGGCAAAAGGAGATTCTCTCAAATAATCTACTAACAACTCATACTATTGATCTGTGAAGATCTTCTGTCCTCTTGAAACGCCCAACCTTGCTATAGAGTGATAATTATCCCATCTTTTGATTTTCCATATTCACATATGGCTCACGTACAAATCTGCAGCAACTTTCCTTAGTGAACAACATTCTTCGAGTTTGGCAATGGCTCTTACTTTTTGCATATCACTCAAATGCATTCTAACCATTTTGGAGGAGTCTGATATCGTTTTATTTTATTTTATTTTATTTTTCAACACTAGCGAAATTTTTGACAAGCCACTAAATACTTTTTATTATTTTTGGTACCACCTAACTGAAAAACCTATCTCGCTAGATGATCTAATTAACCATAGCGGTGTGATTTTGTCTGTTTTTGCGTTTTGTGTACCACCTCAAATAATGATATGTACCACAGATTGAGAACCCCTGTAGTACATACAAAATATTTAAATTAAAACTTAATTGCAGCCTTAGGATTTCTTAACATTCTGTTTTTTTATTCATTCTCTTATGTTGGATAATAAAAAGGTTAAGTACGTTAACAACTAGCCATGTTTTTCATCAAGAGATCCTCATTTTCTACTTAGTCTAAAATACAAGCCTAAAGTAGGCTATGAGAAATTATCAATTTGATAAATATCAAATTGTTAACAGTCAAACAGTCCTTCGTAGGTACGTAGTATGTACTTCGTAGCTAAGTCATTCACTGTGTAAGGTCAATGCTTGAACCCACTCGTCACGGGTCAAATTCCTTATAACACGTTCCATTTCCACCAAATAAAAAAAAAATGACGGACTTAATTGAAACTTTAAATAATAAATCTACTAATTTTCACAACAAAACAGATACTTTTTGACTGTTAAACAATTTTACATTTATCAAACTGTTGATTTCTCATAACCTACTTTAGGCTTGTTTATTAAAGCAGAAAATAAGGATGTATTGATGAAATGCATGGCTAGTGGTTAACGTACCTAACTTTTGTATTATCAGACATAAGCGAATGAATAAAAAAATAAAAGACTAAGTTTTTCAACCTAATAAAAATATTTGTAAATTAAATATTTTTAAAAGATTTTTAATTGAAAAACTTTATTGGCCCATTTCCTGGTGACAACCTCCAAGGCTTCTACAATATGCAAGCCAAATGGATGCTGCAGTGAAGACTAAAGGGAAGGAATTCTACACTATGCAATTCACAACCCCCGTCTGCAGCGTGGTAAAGTTCCAACGGAAAATGAACCTAGTTACTCTATAGGAGTAATACTAAATAAAAATAAAAATGTATACCATTTTTATTCATTCAGTTGCGGTGCGAAACCAAAACTGTCTTAATTTTTACTCAGATCAGAGAGTGCAGCCAGCACTCTTATCGACGATTTCACCTCTTGTTAGAGGTTCATCAGAGACTGCATAGGCTGCTTTTTCTCTGGCCCAGGTAAAAATTTTCGACATATCCATCTCCCGCCGCAACTGACGAGATGGTAGTAGGTGCCTAGCGGCATCTGCTAAATAAAAGACTAAGTTTTTCAACCTAATAAAAATATTTGTAAATTAAATATTTTTAAAAGATTTTTAATTGAAAAACTTTATTGGCCCATTTCCTGGTGACAACCTCCAAGGCTTCTACAATATGCAAGCCAAATGGATGCTGCAGTGAAGACTAAAGGGAAGGAATTCTACACTATGCAATTCACAACCCCCGTCTGCAGCGTGGTAAAGTTCCAACGGAAAATGAACCTAGTTACTCTATAGGAGTAATACTAAATAAAAATAAAAATGTATACCATTTTTATTCATTCAGTTGCGGTGCGAAACCAAAACTGTCTTAATTTTTACTCAGATCAGAGAGTGCAGCCAGCACTCTTATCGACGATTTCACCTCTTGTTAGAGGTTCATCAGAGACTGCATAGGCTGCTTTTTCTCTGGCCCAGGTAAAAATTTTCGACATATCCATCTCCCGCCGCAACTGACGAGATGGTAGTAGGTGCCTAGCGGCATCTGCTAAATAAAAGACTAAGTTTTTCAACCTAATAAAAATATTTGTAAATTAAATATTTTTAAAAGATTTTTAATTGAAAAACTTTATTGGCCCATTTCCTGGTGACAACCTCCAAGGCTTCTACAATATGCAAGCCAAATGGATGCTGCAGTGAAGACTAAAGGGAAGGAATTCTACACTATGCAATTCACAACCCCCGTCTGCAGCGTGGTAAAGTTCCAACGGAAAATGAACCTAGTTACTCTATAGGAGTAATACTAAATAAAAATAAAAATGTATACCATTTTTATTCATTCAGTTGCGGTGCGAAACCAAAACTGTCTTAATTTTTACTCAGATCAGAGAGTGCAGCCAGCACTCTTATCGACGATTTCACCTCTTGTTAGAGGTTCATCAGAGACTGCATAGGCTGCTTTTTCTCTGGCCCAGGTAAAAATTTTCGACATATCCATCTCCCGCCGCAACTGACGAGATGGTAGTAGGTGCCTAGCGGCATCTGCTAAATAAAAGACTAAGTTTTTCAACCTAATAAAAATATTTGTAAATTAAATATTTTTAAAAGATTTTTAATTGAAAAACTTTATTGGCCCATTTCCTGGTGACAACCTCCAAGGCTTCTACAATATGCAAGCCAAATGGATGCTGCAGTGAAGACTAAAGGGAAGGAATTCTACACTATGCAATTCACAACCCCCGTCTGCAGCGTGGTAAAGTTCCAACGGAAAATGAACCTAGTTACTCTATAGGAGTAATACTAAATAAAAATAAAAATGTATACCATTTTTATTCATTCAGTTGCGGTGCGAAACCAAAACTGTCTTAATTTTTACTCAGATCAGAGAGTGCAGCCAGCACTCTTATCGACGATTTCACCTCTTGTTAGAGGTTCATCAGAGACTGCATAGGCTGCTTTTTCTCTGGCCCAGGTAAAAATTTTCGACATATCCATCTCCCGCCGCAACTGACGAGATGGTAGTAGGTGCCTAGCGGCATCTGCTAAATAAAAGACTAAGTTTTTCAACCTAATAAAAATATTTGTAAATTAAATATTTTTAAAAGATTTTTAATTGAAAAACTTTATTGGCCCATTTCCTGGTGACAACCTCCAAGGCTTCTACAATATGCAAGCCAAATGGATGCTGCAGTGAAGACTAAAGGGAAGGAATTCTACACTATGCAATTCACAACCCCCGTCTGCAGCGTGGTAAAGTTCCAACGGAAAATGAACCTAGTTACTCTATAGGAGTAATACTAAATAAAAATAAAAATGTATACCATTTTTATTCATTCAGTTGCGGTGCGAAACCAAAACTGTCTTAATTTTTACTCAGATCAGAGAGTGCAGCCAGCACTCTTATCGACGATTTCACCTCTTGTTAGAGGTTCATCAGAGACTGCATAGGCTGCTTTTTCTCTGGCCCAGGTAAAAATTTTCGACATATCCATCTCCCGCCGCAACTGACGAGATGGTAGTAGGTGCCTAGCGGCATCTGCTAAATAAAAGACTAAGTTTTTCAACCTAATAAAAATATTTGTAAATTAAATATTTTTAAAAGATTTTTAATTGAAAAACTTTATTGGCCCATTTCCTGGTGACAACCTCCAAGGCTTCTACAATATGCAAGCCAAATGGATGCTGCAGTGAAGACTAAAGGGAAGGAATTCTACACTATGCAATTCACAACCCCCGTCTGCAGCGTGGTAAAGTTCCAACGGAAAATGAACCTAGTTACTCTATAGGAGTAATACTAAATAAAAATAAAAATGTATACCATTTTTATTCATTCAGTTGCGGTGCGAAACCAAAACTGTCTTAATTTTTACTCAGATCAGAGAGTGCAGCCAGCACTCTTATCGACGATTTCACCTCTTGTTAGAGGTTCATCAGAGACTGCATAGGCTGCTTTTTCTCTGGCCCAGGTAAAAATTTTCGACATATCCATCTCCCGCCGCAACTGACGAGATGGTAGTAGGTGCCTAGCGGCATCTGCTAAATAAAAGACTAAGTTTTTCAACCTAATAAAAATATTTGTAAATTAAATATTTTTAAAAGATTTTTAATTGAAAAACTTTATTGGCCCATTTCCTGGTGACAACCTCCAAGGCTTCTACAATATGCAAGCCAAATGGATGCTGCAGTGAAGACTAAAGGGAAGGAATTCTACACTATGCAATTCACAACCCCCGTCTGCAGCGTGGTAAAGTTCCAACGGAAAATGAACCTAGTTACTCTATAGGAGTAATACTAAATAAAAATAAAAATGTATACCATTTTTATTCATTCAGTTGCGGTGCGAAACCAAAACTGTCTTAATTTTTACTCAGATCAGAGAGTGCAGCCAGCACTCTTATCGACGATTTCACCTCTTGTTAGAGGTTCATCAGAGACTGCATAGGCTGCTTTTTCTCTGGCCCAGGTAAAAATTTTCGACATATCCATCTCCCGCCGCAACTGACGAGATGGTAGTAGGTGCCTAGCGGCATCTGCTAAATAAAAGACTAAGTTTTTCAACCTAATAAAAATATTTGTAAATTAAATATTTTTAAAAGATTTTTAATTGAAAAACTTTATTGGCCCATTTCCTGGTGACAACCTCCAAGGCTTCTACAATATGCAAGCCAAATGGATGCTGCAGTGAAGACTAAAGGGAAGGAATTCTACACTATGCAATTCACAACCCCCGTCTGCAGCGTGGTAAAGTTCCAACGGAAAATGAACCTAGTTACTCTATAGGAGTAATACTAAATAAAAATAAAAATGTATACCATTTTTATTCATTCAGTTGCGGTGCGAAACCAAAACTGTCTTAATTTTTACTCAGATCAGAGAGTGCAGCCAGCACTCTTATCGACGATTTCACCTCTTGTTAGAGGTTCATCAGAGACTGCATAGGCTGCTTTTTCTCTGGCCCAGGTAAAAATTTTCGACATATCCATCTCCCGCCGCAACTGACGAGATGGTAGTAGGTGCCTAGCGGCATCTGCTAAATAAAAGACTAAGTTTTTCAACCTAATAAAAATATTTGTAAATTAAATATTTTTAAAAGATTTTTAATTGAAAAACTTTATTGGCCCATTTCCTGGTGACAACCTCCAAGGCTTCTACAATATGCAAGCCAAATGGATGCTGCAGTGAAGACTAAAGGGAAGGAATTCTACACTATGCAATTCACAACCCCCGTCTGCAGCGTGGTAAAGTTCCAACGGAAAATGAACCTAGTTACTCTATAGGAGTAATACTAAATAAAAATAAAAATGTATACCATTTTTATTCATTCAGTTGCGGTGCGAAACCAAAACTGTCTTAATTTTTACTCAGATCAGAGAGTGCAGCCAGCACTCTTATCGACGATTTCACCTCTTGTTAGAGGTTCATCAGAGACTGCATAGGCTGCTTTTTCTCTGGCCCAGGTAAAAATTTTCGACATATCCATCTCCCGCCGCAACTGACGAGATGGTAGTAGGTGCCTAGCGGCATCTGCTAAATAAAAGACTAAGTTTTTCAACCTAATAAAAATATTTGTAAATTAAATATTTTTAAAAGATTTTTAATTGAAAAACTTTATTGGCCCATTTCCTGGTGACAACCTCCAAGGCTTCTACAATATGCAAGCCAAATGGATGCTGCAGTGAAGACTAAAGGGAAGGAATTCTACACTATGCAATTCACAACCCCCGTCTGCAGCGTGGTAAAGTTCCAACGGAAAATGAACCTAGTTACTCTATAGGAGTAATACTAAATAAAAATAAAAATGTATACCATTTTTATTCATTCAGTTGCGGTGCGAAACCAAAACTGTCTTAATTTTTACTCAGATCAGAGAGTGCAGCCAGCACTCTTATCGACGATTTCACCTCTTGTTAGAGGTTCATCAGAGACTGCATAGGCTGCTTTTTCTCTGGCCCAGGTAAAAATTTTCGACATATCCATCTCCCGCCGCAACTGACGAGATGGTAGTAGGTGCCTAGCGGCATCTGCTAAATAAAAGACTAAGTTTTTCAACCTAATAAAAATATTTGTAAATTAAATATTTTTAAAAGATTTTTAATTGAAAAACTTTATTGGCCCATTTCCTGGTGACAACCTCCAAGGCTTCTACAATATGCAAGCCAAATGGATGCTGCAGTGAAGACTAAAGGGAAGGAATTCTACACTATGCAATTCACAACCCCCGTCTGCAGCGTGGTAAAGTTCCAACGGAAAATGAACCTAGTTACTCTATAGGAGTAATACTAAATAAAAATAAAAATGTATACCATTTTTATTCATTCAGTTGCGGTGCGAAACCAAAACTGTCTTAATTTTTACTCAGATCAGAGAGTGCAGCCAGCACTCTTATCGACGATTTCACCTCTTGTTAGAGGTTCATCAGAGACTGCATAGGCTGCTTTTTCTCTGGCCCAGGTAAAAATTTTCGACATATCCATCTCCCGCCGCAACTGACGAGATGGTAGTAGGTGCCTAGCGGCATCTGCTAAATAAAAGACTAAGTTTTTCAACCTAATAAAAATATTTGTAAATTAAATATTTTTAAAAGATTTTTAATTGAAAAACTTTATTGGCCCATTTCCTGGTGACAACCTCCAAGGCTTCTACAATATGCAAGCCAAATGGATGCTGCAGTGAAGACTAAAGGGAAGGAATTCTACACTATGCAATTCACAACCCCCGTCTGCAGCGTGGTAAAGTTCCAACGGAAAATGAACCTAGTTACTCTATAGGAGTAATACTAAATAAAAATAAAAATGTATACCATTTTTATTCATTAATGTTAAGAAAGCCTAATAGTCCAAGTAATGAAGCTTAAAATAGGACAAAACTTCGCAATTTTTACAGAATGGATCGATTTGCTTGAAAAATTGAGAATAAGTAGTGGATAGTCCAAGGATCAAAATCTATATCATGCTGAAAGGCGCTTTTACCATGGGGTGGTTTCCACCCCATCTCAGGGGTGGAAATTTTTTATTATATTTTAATCACAAAAGTTGGTAAAAACGTTCATTCTTAGCAAAAAACGTTCTATACATTTTTTTAATAAAATTGATAGTTTTCGATTTATTCGCTTTCGAAAGTGTTGGTTTTATATCGAAAAAATCAATGTTTTTAATAAGTTTTCTGCTAATAACTCCAAAAGTTTTCGTTTTATCAAAACAACCTTACTTAACAAAAATGTACCTTTTGAAAAAATAAACAAAAACGTGTTTTTAGATTTTCTTTGAGACCAATAGTAATCGAACTATACTTTATTATATGTTGGCTCTTCTTCGTCAAATGCTAAATATTGTAGCTTCAAAGTCAAAAGACGAGAAAACTATGCATTTTTCGAGGACAACTTGTCCAAACTAATTTAATGTATAATAAATATCTATCTCCAGAAATAAAAAAAAGTCTCTAGCTCAAAAATTAAGTAACTTATAATGAAAAGAATGTCAGTCCCTATTTTTTTAAGCGAAAAAGTTATTGGAAACAACCACCTAATCACCACCCTAATTAAAATTAGTCCATGACCTTATTTGGTCTTTTTTATTTATGTATTATTAATAGGTTCTAGAAGTTTGACCGGCTTAGAATGAACAATTTAAAAAAAAAATGGAGTTAAAAGCAAATAACGAATTTTTGAAGTTTAGAAAAAATTGCTTTTTCTTCAGAATAGCAAGATTAGCATCAGAAATACGAAAAAATGTTCAAACATGAAACTGTAGCCGATTTAATTTCCAAAAACCTGGTTTGCAAAAATTTTTTCTACGGCAAAAATTGAGTGAGCTATCGACAATTAAAACTTGTAATGACATGCAAAAACCACCTATACCAACCCTTTCAAAGTCACCTCTTTTTGCGACAGGATTTTAACAATAATTAATATTAATAGCCTTATAGACCTTATAAAAACCCACAAAATTCTTTTTTATTAAACTTCTAGGGTCAAAATTAAAAATGTTAGGGTTAAAAAAACAATATATTTTTTTGAAAAAAAAAAGGAGAAATCCAATTGGAAGCATAATAATGTAAGTTAGCGGTGTTTTTAGTCATTGGCCTTATTCATTCTTATTTATTTATGTATTATTAATATATTCTAGATGTTTGACTGGCTTATAATGATTAGTTTTTAAAAACAGGAGTTAAAAGCGAATAACGAATTTTTGTAGCTTGGTAAAAAATGCCATTTTCTTCAGAATATAAAGATTAGCATCAGAGATACGAAAAAATGTTTCAATATGAAATTGTAGGTTATTCAATTCTCAAGAACTTAGTTTGAAAAAATTTTTTCTACGGCAAAAATTGAGTGAATCGTAAATGAGTATACCTCTCAAAACATTGATTTTTTCGATATAAAACTAACATTTTCGATGGCAAATAAATCGAAAACTGTTAATTTTATCAAAAAAATGTATAGAACATTTTTTTCTTAGAATGAATGTTTTTATCAACTTTTGCGGTCAAAGTATAATAAAAAATTTCCACCCCCGTGATGGGGTGACAACCACCCCCATGGTAAAAGCAACTGTCGGCATCGTATAGATTTTGATCCTTGGTATATCTACTACTTATTTTCAAATTTTCAAGCAAATCTATCCATTCTGTAAAAATTGCGAGGTGAAAAGCTTCGGTTCCTGGCCTATAAGGCTACAATTGAGTTTTAATTTATACTGTATTTAAAAAATACAGTATGATTGTTACACCCGTTATACAATGTCATTTACTTGGCTAGCAACAATATTATTACACCGATATTCTTAAAGAATCAGGCTATAACTTACCAAAAAAAGTCACATAAATCGGACAACAGGTTTAGGAGTTTCGAAACATCAAACATGTCCCATTTTTAAGGTGGTGCGTAAATTTTGCTGCTTAGTGTATTTGTCAGCATCGTCATCTAAAAAATGGTATTAGCGCCCTGCATTCTTTAAATTTTCACACCACGTGATCTAACACTATTTTGATTATTTGGTGATTTATCTTGTGCTATTCTTATTATCTTCTCTTCTGCCATTCTCCTAATGCGTTCTTTCCATTCCGGTTTCTGTTTTGTTATTTATGTATTATAGTATACATTACATACCCCTCTTACGTTCTCACTCTCTCTCTAGCCTGTGAGGTCACAGCAACATGGGGTTAGAGCTGGATGCAAATCCTTCTACGCTAGTCCTAAGCCAACAAACGAGGTCCCAACATGAGCTAGTCCACTCGTTAAAGTGTGATAGCATACAAATATTATAAAATTAATTCTAGAATTACTAGAAATGCAGAAATATTTTAATATTTACCACCAAACAGTACCTCTGAGTTATAACCCTATATACTTTTCATTAATAAAAAAATTGAGCCAGAAATACACTACAGCTTAATTAATATTCGGGTAGATTATATTCTACCGTTTTAATATCTTGTTGCGTATTATGCTGTAGCTAGGACGTTTACATTACAAAAAAATAAGACAAGCGTATATTAGTACAATATTTTATGGCAATGATGATTTGTAACAAGGTTATAATATGCTGATGAATACAAGAAATGGTAAATTTATTTCTTACTAAAAATGTCGCTAAATTTATTAGGAAACAAATATTACTATATTATGTAATAAAAGTTCATTTATAATTTATAATAGACATGATCTACTCCTCTGACTTTTACAATTGGACTTTTTAAAATTTAATTTTCTAAAAAAAATTCAAAATATTATTGTTGCTGTGTGCACATATGTCCCCATGGTTCATAATTTTTGGATGCAGTTGTTCTAGGTATTAGAGCTTAAGAAGTAGATAGCCAGGTTACAGCTCAACCTCCAGATTTTACTAATATAGAAGTATTTAGTGGAAAAAACACAGTAGTAAATAAGCACAAGTCATAGTTAATTCTTCACCAATGTGTTTTTTGTAACCTGAACATCTACTTTATAAGCTCTAATACCTAGAACAACTGTATCTAAAACTCGATAAATCGAAATCAATAAAAATATATGTGAATAAATGAAATTCGGAAAACATTTCATAATATTGATAAAGCAAACTGAATGATAATCTTATTTATTATGTATTATCATCATCCTTGGCTCTACATTCCACAACCCATGTTGGGTCTTGGCCTGTTCCAGAATCAGCTTCCATCCCTTCCTAGGCCTCGCCTTGGTTTTCCAATTTCGCACTCCTAACACTCGCAAGTCGTCTTCCACCTGGTCCTTAAGAAAGCGCACGTCCCCGGCACTTCTCGGTGTTGGGGCCGTTCCGTTGTATGATAAACTAGCCAATGCTTTTCATATCAGACTATTCTTTAACGCGCCCCGTGTCGTCCTCATCCTCGTCCTCGTAAGTGAGGAGAGGCTTGATTAGAGTTCTGTATATCAATATTTTTGTTCTTTTTGTGACTATGTTCGATATCAAAAGTTTCTTTAATCCATAGTTCGCTCTATTTGCTAGATATACACGTATGTTCATTTCTGCAGTTACTGTATTACTTTGGTTGATTTGTGAGCCTAGATATATGAACTCTCTTACTTCTTCGAAAGTATATATTCCAACCGTTAGATCTTCAGGTTCTGCTACTTGATTATTATTTGAGACCTTCATATACTTAGTTTTATTAATATTAACTTGTAGCCTCATTCTTTTTGCTGCTGCTTCCAATGCCATGAACGATTGAACCAGGTCCGCCTTTTTTCTTGCTATGATATCAATGTCATCTGCATACGCTAGTATTGGTACACTCCTATTAATAATGGTCCCTCTTGTTGTTATTCCAGATTCTGTAATAGGCAACGTTGGGCTCTCTAGGGCAACGTTGAATAGAAAGCACGATATGCTATCTCCCTGTCGAAGCCCTGTTTGTGTCTGGAAAGTTCTCGATATTCCATTCTGCACTCTAACCTTATACTCGACTGTTGAGAGTGTTCTTTCACTAATCTCGCTAATGGTCTCCATTCTTGTGAATAGGTACCTACAATTATACCTACGTTGCAGTCTTCTGGTAGTTTCACCTGCTTCCAAAGCAGTTCTACTAGTTTACTTATACTACCGGGCAGATTTTTTTCGCCATGTTTTAAAAGTTCAGAAGGTATGCCATCTGATCCACGAGCTTTGTTCTCTTTCAATTTTTGTATTGCTTTGATGACTTCTTCCTCTGCTGGGATGTTATCTTTATTATGTATTAGAGATTTTGAAAAATATGTCTTTTTTTTTCCTTTATTATTTTCTTATCCTACCATATCTTAAAATTCATTTACATATATTTTTTTCCTTTAACATTTATCTGAATGTTTTGTATACCTTGTTACCAATCAACTAAGGGATAAATATAATAATTAAAAACTATTAAACATAAACTACCTACACAAAATATAATTTTGCTGTTAAAACTGTTAAAAATCATTATCTCCCAGATAGTCCAGAAAGCCACTGCGCATCCGCTAGGGAAAATATTCTAATTCGGATTTTTTGCACAATCTTACTCAAAAAGGACTACTTTTAACAAATTTGCATGTTGCCAGGACCAAAAGGTGGTCAAACATTTTTTAAACGTTTTTTTTTTGTTTTTTCCTAAAATTATTTTTTTTGCATGGCAAAAAGTTTTTTTAGGTTTTTTGGATCATTCCAAACAGAAAAGGTCTTTAGTGACTTTTCTCTAAAAATGCGAAATCGGCCATCCTTAACCCTCAAAAACTATATGAAAAATTTGAATGTAGCCAAGGTAGGTAGATATTCTTTAAACATCGATTAAAGAAATCACGAAGAGTTTTTTGCAATACAATATTCAAAACTCCTTTGTTTTTTAATTGCCAATCAAGCGTGCGCGACACTATTTTCCACCGACAGTATGGTGCAAATGAAAGGAATAAATTCGTTATTTCGTAAACCGGCGACTTTAAGGAAAAATCTCGAAACAGGTCGATTTTTATTTTTAAGTTATGATATTGTGGCATATATGGTATACTAGTGACGTCATCCATCTGGACGTGATGACGTAATCGATGATTTTTTTAAATGAGAATAGGGGTCATGTGCTAGCTCATTTGAAAGGTTCTTCAATTCTCTATTCATTAATATAAACATTTACATAATTATTTATACAGGGTGTCCAAACAATTTTTATTAATTTAAATTATTTGACAAAAAAATAAGTCGAAGGACACCCTGTATAAATAATTATGTAAATGTTTACATTCATCATCCAGCCTCAAAAGTCCACTGCTGAACATAGGCCTCCTCCCCTCGTTTCCAACCCCATCTATCCTGCGCCGCCCTCATCCAGTTTTTATTTACCTTTCTTAAGTCGTCAGTCCATCTTGTAGGCGGTCGACCGACGCTTCTCTTGTCTTCTCTTGGCCTCCATTCCAATAACCTCTTCGTCCATCGCCCATTTATCATTCTGGCTACGTGTCCTGCCCATCTCCACTTCAACCTGGCTATCCTCTCGATGACGTCAGTCACCTTTGTTCTTCTGTGTAAACATTCCACATTTTGGAATGTTTACATTACTGAATAGAAAATTGAAGAACCTTTCAAATGAGCTACCACACGACCCCCATTCTCATTATAAAAAATCATCGATTACGTCATCACGCCCAGATGGATGACGTCACTAGTATACGATATACGTCACAATATCATAACTTAAAAATAAAAATCGACCGGTTTCGGGATTTTTCCTTAAAGTCGTAGGTTTACGAAATAACTAATTTATTCCTTTCATTTGCACCATACTGTCGGTGGAAAATAGTGTCCCGCACGCTTGATTACCAATTAAAAAACAAACTAGTTTTGAATATTGTATTGAAAAAAACTCTTCGGGATTTCATCAATCGATGTTTAAAGAATATCTACCTACCTTGGCAACACTCAAATTTTCAGTTTTTCACATAGTTCTTGAGGGTTAAAAATGGGCGATTTCGCAATTTTTCAATTTTTAATCGCTTATATGTCAAAAACTATCATTTTTAGAGAAAAGTCACTAAAGGCCTTTTCTGTTTGGAATGATCCAAAAAACCTAAAAACACTTTTTTCCATGCAAAGAAAATAATTTTAGGAAAAAAACAAAAAAAAACGTTTAAAAAATTTTTGACCACCTTTTGGTCCTGGCAACATGCAAATTTGTTAAAAGGAGTCCTTTTTGAGTAAAATTGTGCAAAAAATCCGAATTAGAATATTTTCCCTAGCGGATGCGCAGTGGCTTTCTGGACTAAGATAAGTTATGTTATGGGATAGATTCATTATAAAAGTAATTGTCATTGTTAATGGTGTTAAATCTTCGTTTATAAAATCGTATCTACCATAGTTAATACTTAAAAAAAACTGTTAAAAGTAATGTGTACTACATAAGAGATACAAAGTGATACTAATGATGAAGTATATTAAAACATCTGAAACTAATTTGATTCTGCGTATTACAAAGGCTAATCCTAGCCTTTCTGTAGTTCTTTATTTGTAGCTCTTTTGTCAATACTCCTAACTGTATCTTCAAACTACGTCCTAAGCAGCGATAAAACAGGAACCAGCTATAATTAGCGCTGTAAAAGCAGATTTAAAATTATTAGACAACTGCTAACATGGATGTCACAAAAACAAAACAAATTGGTATCTATTAGCTATGTAAATAGAATACACGTACACATTAAGCAAAAACTACTGTTCCCTAAAGTTATTTACCTGAAGGTTTTCTGCGTGCTGATCGAACTATTATTCAAAATACATTATTTATTTTAAAAAAATGGCCATTAAAATTAAAATAAGGTGTCCCAAAAGTAGCGGAACGGTCGAATATTTCGCGAACTAAACATCGGATCGAAAAACTGAAAAATACGTGTTCAATAATTTTCAAAAATATATCCAATGACACCAAACACCAATGCCCACTACACCCCCTGGAGGTGGGGTGGGGGGTAACTTTAAAATCTCAAATATAAACCCCCAGTTTTTCTTGCAAATTTGGATTCGTTACGTAAAAGTAGGCAACTTTTATTCAAGAAATTTTTTCGAACTGTGGATAGATGGCGCTATAATTGGGAAAAACGATTTATCCTGATACCATAGGTAAATTATAGAAACCGTCTAATATCTCACGAAATGCACTTCTAAATAAGAAACCAAAAAAACAGATTTTTAATCTTTTTTGAAAACCTATCGAATAACACAAAACATAACCGTCCAACCCACCCCTTGGAGGTGGGGTGGGAGGTAACTTTAAAAGCTTAAATAGTTTTTATTGCAGATTCGGATTTGTCATAAAAAATTAAGCAACATTTATTCGAAACATTTATTAACAATTTTAAAAAATGTTTCGAATAAATGTTGCTTAATTTTTCATGACGGATCCGAATCGGTGGGGGTTGCTATTTAAGATTTTAAAGTTACCCCCCACCTCACCTCCAGGGGGTGGGTTGGAGGGTCACGTTTGGCGTTATTCGAAATGTTTTCGAAATAGATTAAAAATCTGTTTTTTAGTTTCTCATTTGGAAGTGTATTTCGTGAGATATTAGACCGTTTGTATAATTTACCTATGGTATCTGGATAAATCGTTTTTCCCAATTATAGCGCCATATATCCACAGTTCGAAAAAATGTCTTGAATAAAAGTTGCTTACTTTTACGAAACGAATTAAAATCTGCAAGAAAAACTGGGGGTTTCTCTTTGAGATTTTAAAGTTACCCCCCAGTACCCACTCCACCTCCAGGGGGTGTAGTGGGGGTTGGTGCTTGGTGTCATTGGATAGATTTTTGAAAATGATTGAATACGTATTTTACATTTTTTCGATCCGATGTTTAGTTCGCGAAATATTCGACCGTTCCCCTACTTTTGTGACATCTTGTATATTATAATATCTAAAAAGGTTTTAAAACTATTTTCTTGTGGCATGTTCGAGTTAAATATTATGCTTATATGGGAGGAATTAATGCCTGGTTGCACCAACAGATTTTAAGCTTAAGACGTGCTTTAGCTCCGCTTACGAAAAATACACGTTGCACCATTGAGTCCTGGACCAATTTTTAGCTTGCCACAATTGATTGCCACGTAGATTGCTTAGATAAAAGTCGAAAATTATGGTGCAACCTATATAAGTGAGACTTAAACTAGCCCTATTTATAAGCTGAGCTTAGCTAAGCTGGAGCTTAAGATTTGTTGGTGTAATCAGGCATAAGTCACAATTATTATCCTAGATATTGTAACAAAAGAGTAGTTTTGACCGACCCTCGTATAACAGGTCTCATCTCCACACAGACAGAGCGATATCGATGTTTCTGGATAAGACGCGAAGCAGCGACGGGGAAGACGTGCAATTGACCGAATGTCCCGCCATAAACTAGAGATGGGCAGAACCTTCGAGAAATAACGGCTAGTGTATATAAAGGAACGAATTTTGTAAATAGGGTTAGTCTATAAAATAAATTGGTCTGTACAGTTATATAAGTAAAGTCGTAGGTATATAAATATGAACTGCTCGTTTTATTGTTACAATATATAGAGATATACTCGTCCAGCGTAGCAAAATCCGAAAACCATAATATGACAACAGATCTTAAGCTCATCTGACTAAACATAGGCGTTGCACCATTGAGTCTTAGACCAATTTTCAGCTTGCCACAATGGATTGCCAAGTGGATTGCATCTTAAACTACGGCTAAGTTAAGATGTGCTTGGATAAAAATCGAAAATTATGGATCTATAAGCTGATCTGGGCTAAGCTGGAGCTTAACAAATTGTTCGTGCAACCAGGCATAAGAATACTAGATGTAGGATCTGAAACACTAACAGAAATTACTAACGGGAAGTTACAAATGCCTTAAAACAGATGGAAAATGAAAAAGGTCCTAGACACGACCTAACAAAAAAAACTACTTTGGGAAAACTTAACATCTTAATGAACAAGTGCATCTTTGATAGTGTTATTCCAAACTCTTACTCTATACTCCAACAAAATATCAAATACAAATATCAATAAGGACACGTATCGAAAAATGCAACGAATACAATGAAACTCTTTATTTGGTAATGTGAAATACAATAAGTCATTCTATTCCAAAGAATTCTTCTTTTTCTTCAAGTGCCATCTCCGCGGCGGAGGTAGGCTTCTTCATAGCTATTCGGATTTTGTGCAGGTCTTTGGACATTCTCTCAGGTTGCGCAGCCACGATAATCTGCGTCTCCCTATGCTTCGTTTTCCTTGAATCTTTCCCTGCGTAATGAGTTGGAGCAAGTTGTATCTCTCTCCACGTGTAATATGTCCGAGATATTCCAATTTTCTGGTTTTGATTGTATTTAAGACTTCCATTTCTTTATTCATCTTTCTCAGAACCTCTTTGTTTGTGACGTGTTCTGTTTATGATATTTTCAGAATTCTTCTATATACCCACATCTCGAATGATTCCAGTTTTTTCGTTGATGCCGCATTCAAGGTGCAAGCTTCCATTCCGTAAAACAGAGTCGAGAAAACGTAGCACCTAGCCAACCTGACTCTTAGTTCTAACCTTAGATCTCTTGTACAGAGCACTTTTCTCATTTTGTTAAAATTCGCTCTAGCCTTTTCTATTCTAATTTTAATCTCCTGGAAGTAATAATTTGTGGAGTTAATCATTGTTACAAGATATGCATATTGGTCTACTTGTTCGACATTGGTTCCGTTTATGAGGAGATTTTCGTTGTTTCTTTGAGTTTTAGGTATTCTAATAAATTTTGTCTTTTTGATGTTCATTGTTAGACCGTATTCTTGGCTATATATCGCTATTCTGTTAACCAGTCTCTGAAGATTTTTCAATATTTTCAGCTAAGACGACAGTGTCATCCGCATATCTAATGTTGTTAATGTGAACTCCGTTAACATTTATTCCAGCTGTTTCACCCTCAAGAGCTTTTTTAGGATCTCTTCCAAGTAGACATTAAAGAAAATTAGCGACAATACGCATCCCTATCTCACTCGACGTCTAATTTAAATTTCCTCTGACAACTCTTCGTTAACACGCACTTTTGTTCGCTGCTTATACTTAGTATAAATTAGATATGATCCTGAGGTTATTGTAGTCTATCTTTTTTAATTTAGGACATTCATTAATTGTTCATGTCGTACTTTAACGAAAGCGTTATTTATCATTCTCTTTGCCTTATCCCTATGCGGGATCGGCTTCCCTAATTGCATTTCTCCACACAATTCTATCTTGGGTCATATCAATGTTAATCCCCTTTACCAACATGTCCTGCCTTATCGTCTCCGCCCAGGTCTTCTTTGGTCTTCCTCTCCTACTCCTTCTATGAGATATATATATATTGTTATATTTCTATTTGATATGAAAATTAAAATTTGATAATTATAGACAAAATTCAATTTAATATAAAATATTTTCAATTTTCTCAACCACGGGCATATAAATTTAGAACAACCTGTATACAACAAATTGTTATATTTAATTTTAAGAAGTGATTAAATAAGACTCAAGTGAAATCGTTAATAGGTCATTATCGTTTGTTCGCGGAAGGATCGGTCATTAGCCGATGCTAAATACGACTAAGTGGAAATAGAGAATAGGTCATTAAAATTGTATATAGTAGAAAGTAATTTTAGAATGGGAATTAACTATTTTCTTGGAAATCCATTAAGCATATTTAGAAAGTTTAAAAATTGGTTTTGAGGAATACTGCGAATGAGAGTTGGTGGTGGAAGTTTGATTTATGCATCTGGAAGGGATATTTAGAAAGTAGGGGAATGAATGACAAATAGAGATCAGAATGTTTTGAGCTGTCGAGAAGTGAAGTCGAGTAGTAGACGGTAGTGTACGGAGAGTGAGAAAGCCTGTGTAGTTCCGTGAGTGTGGAGTATCTATCGTAGAACGAGAGGTAGGCCAGGTTGAGAGTAAAAGAACCTCCTTGAGCCAAGAGTTCCCGGTAGCTGATTGCAGTTTCGAAAAAGGTAGAACACAGCATCACGACAGAAGCAGGAAACGAGAGCTATACGAGCTAGTTTCAGAGGAGAACATTACTGGAAGCCAGGACGAGGTTTGGATTGCAGCCAAGGATAGCAGGAAACGGGTCTTGTGTGAAGACATTCTCAGTGCACCAGAAAAAGGTCAGTCTCATTTGTTTGGACATGAATGTATGGGTTTTTCGTAGTAAATACCACATTTAAAATTGAAGAAACATAATCAATAATATCAGAAAAGCTTCATCAAACTTAAATAGAATTGTTGCTAATAAATCATAATAGTTAAATGTTAATAAAAACTTTCAATTGGAAATCAAAAGAAAATAAGATTCCCATGTGTAAATGTTATGTTTAAGAAAAATAAGATATAGCAAATATTAAGCAGTGATTGCCATTTAAATAAAATAAACAATATTTTGATTACAATTGTAACCCATATGTGTTATTATTTTACTCTTTTCTTTCCTATCCCGATTAGGAACCATTAAGAAATACTTAGAAGCCACGTATGTAAGTAATTAATTTTATAAAAAGCCCTGAGATTGAAAACATATTGATATGTGATCTGGTAAATTAATTAGATTATTATTAATGCATTGATTAAATTAAATGACATATAAAAATATTATCTCATATCAATAATCAAGATCACAGCAACTGTCGTCCAACGTGGAGGGCATTGTAAAGTATTTCTAGTGGCAAATTTGAAGGATAGAAAGAGTAAAGCCGGTATTTGAAAATTTATATGCCTGTGGTAAAAAGTGAGATACTTACATTTGATAACATAAAATTTTAGATATCTTTAGGTACAAATTTTACATAACTGATTTAATATTTTATTTTTACGATATTTACATTTGATATATTTATTGACAATTTATAATATTTGGGTGAGAAAAAGTCGTCTTGGTAACATACTAGTAAAATTTCATATTTGGCGGGGACAGTACTTCTTGAAAACAAATGTCTGTGACAAGAAGCCAAAGCAAGGACAACAAAAAACAAAAAGAACATTCAAATCAAGAGAATAATTCAGACCAAGAAGATATTTTAGACACTACAATCATGGCATCAGGACAGCAAGAATTATCAGGAATAGATAAATTATTGCAAATGATGCAACTCCAGTCACAAAGAATAGAACAAAAACTGGATGACAATCAAAGAGAAACAAAACAAGCAATGGATGAAGCAAAAAGGACGATGGATAAAAATCAGGAAGAAACATCAAAGAAAATGGATAAAGTGGATCAAAAAATGGATGAAACACAGCAAAAAATGGATGACAATCAAAAGGAAACAAAACAAGCAATAGAAGAGAACAATAAGAAAATAGAGGAACGCATAGAAAAGTATGAAAAGGAAATAAAAGGATGTTTGACAACAATGAAAAACGAGATAGAACAGCAAGAAATGAAAATTAAAGATCACATGCAAGAACAAGAAATTAGAATGAAGGACCACATGAAAGAACAAGAAATGATAATTCAAAACAAAATGGAGGAGTTAACGAATGGCCAGAAAAAGGAAATAGAAAATTTGGAAAATAAGTTAGAAAATGCTATTCAAGTAGACAGAGAAGAAGTGGAAAAAAGAATCACAGAAATAGAAAAACAAGTCACCGAAAACAGGACGCAACAGAATGTCGGAGAAAGAAGAGAAATGGTTATACATAGCACAGATGACGTGAAGATAAGGTTTGGCGGGGATGTAAGAAGATTACACCCAGTGCCGTTCATAAATAGCCTGAAAAAGAAAATACAGCACATCGGAAATTTCGAAACAGCAAAAGAAACTATCAGAAACCATCTCAAATATGAAGCAAGCCTATGGTTCGATAGCAAAGAAGAAGAATTCGGAAATTGGCAACAATTTGAACAAAAATTTTTGAATTATTTCTGGGGAAAGGTCCAACAATTGGAAATTAACAAGGAATTGCAAAATGGGAAATACAATGATAGGATGGGTGTATCAGAAAGGACATATGCTTTGCAAATTTACAATAATGCAAAACATTTACAATATAATTACTCATCGGAACAATTAGTCGAACTGATTGCAAGACATTTCGAAGAAACGCTGGAAGACCATATCACATTGCAAAACTACAAAGACATAGATAGTTTATGCCAATTCCTACAAATAAGAGAATCACGTTTAAGAGAAAGAAAATCAAGAAGGTCGCGAGAAGATTACAGGCCCCGAGAAACACAAGATTACAGAGATAGAAATCAAAATAGGAGGGACTATACAAGACGAGATTTTAATCCCAGAAGGGAAAACGAAAATAGAGACAACGGAAGAGGAAATTATGAACAAAGAAATAGGCAATGGAATGAGGACAGAAATCGAGAATACCAGAATAGAAACAACACACTCGCAAATCAAGAAAACAGAAATAATGGTAGACAAAATGAACAGGGATATCGAGAAAACCGAAACAGATCCGACAGACCAAGAGAAAATAGAAGAGAAGTAAATAATACCCAGACAGATGAATATGACGGAGAGAGACATTATGACGAAAATATAAACTACGATGAGCAACCGGCGTTTTTTCACGACGGCGCTCACTAAAAACCAAAAATCAAACAGGAATCTTTTGTAACCCAAAGGAGTTTATTAAATTGGCAAGAAACAACGAAAAGAAAAATGGAGTTAATTTAAAATTTGTGGATGGATTTATCAACGAGAAACCAATTAAAATTATGATAGACACTGGATCTGAAATAACATTGGTCAACAGAAAACTAATAGAAGAAGTTAACTTAACAAATTTAATTTACAAAATACCTAGGGTAAATTTAGTGGGCGCAAACAAACGGACATTGGCAACTATAAATGAAGGCATACGAGTAATAGTACGACTGGGTAAGAAGATGTATGCACTACAATGTGTAATAATGCCAAACATGTCACATGACATGATAGTAGGAGTTGACGAATTGGCAGAAAAACATGTAGTGATAGATTTTAAAAATAATACGATGAATCTAACAGAAGAAAAAGAAGAAGAACAGGACAAGGAACAGGAGAAACAAAATACGGAAGAATCAGGTAAAGACAAAACAGTGGAAATGAATTTGGCAACGAAGCAAGGACAAAGAAGAAAAGGGAGAAAAAGTCAGAAAAAGACAAAAGAAAATGAAACCTGTGGCTCCTCAAAAGAAGAGTTGAGCCCAGAAGAAGAAAAATTGAGAGTATCAAAAGCAAAAGAAAACTGGGATTCCTCAAAAGAAGAGATGAGCTCAGGAGAAGAAGAAATAAAGCTAACAAATGAAAGCGAAAAAGATATGATCGAAACAGTGGCATTTGAAGGGGAGGCATATGAAAACGAGGATGCAGAATACACGGTAAAAGTATGTGAAAAATCTGAGGAAAAAGACAGAAGATTGATATGGGAAAAAGGGAAAGACAACATAATAGCCGACACTCTAACACAGGATGAGGACACTGAAAATAAGGAAACAATTACTCTACAGGTGGGACTAATTAGAGTAATACAAGAAGAAGGGGTATAAGACGTAGATTAAAGTAAGGAAATATACAGGGAGTTGGTTTTGCCTCGAGAAAATTTATTTAAAAATGCAGATAAATTTTATCGAATACAAGGCGGGGATTTGTTATATTTCTATTTGATATGAAAATTAAAATTTGATAATTATAGACAAAATTCAATTTAATATAAAATATTTTCAATTTTCTCAACCACGGGCATATAAATTTAGAACAACCTGTATACAACAAATTGTTATATTTAATTTTAAGAAGTGATTAAATAAGACTCAAGTGAAATCGTTAATAGGTCATTATCGTTTGTTCGCGGAAGGATCGGTCATTAGCCGATGCTAAATACGACTAAGTGGAAATAGAGAATAGGTCATTAAAATTGTATATAGTAGAAAGTAATTTTAGAATGGGAATTAACTATTTTCTTGGAAATCCATTAAGCATATTTAGAAAGTTTAAAAATTGGTTTTGAGGAATACTGCGAATGAGAGTTGGTGGTGGAAGTTTGATT
This sequence comes from Diabrotica virgifera virgifera, assembly GCF_917563875.1. Classification (NCBI taxonomy): domain Eukaryota; kingdom Metazoa; phylum Arthropoda; class Insecta; order Coleoptera; family Chrysomelidae; genus Diabrotica; species Diabrotica virgifera. The sequence goes on from NC_065446.1 coordinate 107,538,790, forward strand.
TATGCATCTGGAAGGGATATTTAGAAAGTAGGGGAATGAATGACAAATAGAGATCAGAATGTTTTGAGCTGTCGAGAAGTGAAGTCGAGTAGTAGACGGTAGTGTACGGAGAGTGAGAAAGCCTGTGTAGTTCCGTGAGTGTGGAGTATCTATCGTAGAACGAGAGGTAGGCCAGGTTGAGAGTAAAAGAACCTCCTTGAGCCAAGAGTTCCCGGTAGCTGATTGCAGTTTCGAAAAAGGTAGAACACAGCATCACGACAGAAGCAGGAAACGAGAGCTATACGAGCTAGTTTCAGAGGAGAACATTACTGGAAGCCAGGACGAGGTTTGGATTGCAGCCAAGGATAGCAGGAAACGGGTCTTGTGTGAAGACATTCTCAGTGCACCAGAAAAAGGTCAGTCTCATTTGTTTGGACATGAATGTATGGGTTTTTCGTAGTAAATACCACATTTAAAATTGAAGAAACATAATCAATAATATCAGAAAAGCTTCATCAAACTTAAATAGAATTGTTGCTAATAAATCATAATAGTTAAATGTTAATAAAAACTTTCAATTGGAAATCAAAAGAAAATAAGATTCCCATGTGTAAATGTTATGTTTAAGAAAAATAAGATATAGCAAATATTAAGCAGTGATTGCCATTTAAATAAAATAAACAATATTTTGATTACAATTGTAACCCATATGTGTTATTATTTTACTCTTTTCTTTCCTATCCCGATTAGGAACCATTAAGAAATACTTAGAAGCCACGTATGTAAGTAATTAATTTTATAAAAAGCCCTGAGATTGAAAACATATTGATATGTGATCTGGTAAATTAATTAGATTATTATTAATGCATTGATTAAATTAAATGACATATAAAAATATTATCTCATATCAATAATCAAGATCACAGCAATATATATATATATATATATATATATATATATATATATATATATATATATATATATATATATATATAGGGTATACTACCCTATGAGAATAAATAAGGACTAAGCACCGAGCCTTGGTGCAATCCTACTTTCACCTGAAATTTATCAATCTCTCCCACACCTGTTCTAACACTAGTCGTTACTCCCTCATACATATCTCTCACAATCTTTACATATTCGCCAGGGACTCCTTTCCTATCGAGTGCCCACCACAGAATCTCTCGAGGAACTCTATCATATGCTTTCTCAAGATCAATGAATACCATATGAGCGTTGGTCTCTTTATTCCTTTTAACGAAAGCGTTATTATAATCAATAAAACAGACATATATATCTTGATTAATGTCTAGGCACCTTTGTATTAGGATATTAAGTGAGAAAAGAGCTTCACGATTTCCTAGGCCTTTGCGAAACCCAAATTGTGTATCATTAATATCTATGTCCAGTTTATGATACAATGGTTAACAATGAACAATGGGTAACATGAACAATGGTTAACGTCGATCTTTGTTTGTCTCCCCAAAAAGAAAAACGCACGAGAATGCGCTGATTACCGCACCATCAGCTTGATGTTCCATATGCTGACGTTGCTACTGAAAGTCGTTCATAACCGAATATAATATAATATATGCGTGCGTGCGTTTTTGTTTTTGGGGAGACAAACAAAGATCGACGTTAACCATTGTTTGGGTAATACGCCTGAGCTATTTTGGTTCAAGAGTATAACTAGACAAAGAATTCTAGACCGTATTAAAACGTAATTCAGTGGACTAGCCGAGGTACAAATTATAAGACGCTTAGAAGAATAAAGAAGAACCGAGAGGTATTAACAACCATCAAATCTCTAAAGATACAATATTTACGTACGGACATACTATGCGAAATGAGTCCAGATATGCCCTTCTGCAAGCAATCTTGCAAGGAAAAATATTTGGAAAGCAAGGTCCGGGAAGAAAAACATCCTGTTTAAAGAGCCTCAGAACCTGGTTGAACACATCATATTATGGGCAACTTTTCTGCGCTGCTGCAGATAAGATAAAGATTGCAATGATGATCACCAGCATTCGTCACGGATAGCCACATCAAGAAGAAGAATAACGCAAGGATTGATTCCAGATATAGAAAACTCATAAAATACATACATATATACGACTAGTCTAGTCGCAACATAGGGGGTCCCGTGGAAAGTTCTAGTTCGCCGTGATTTGATGGTGGTATTATAGGTTTTTTGGGTCGCGGAATCCAATGTAAGTGGTATGGAAGTCCAAATATGGTGCGTTTAATTGTTATTAACAAATTATGGTAAAATTAGATATTTTTCAGGAATTATTAGAAGCCCTGTAAATAAATTGATAGTGTTAAGATCTTCTCTGGTGTATTTTTGGTCGCTTAATCGAATACGACTAGTCGCGATTACTCAAAATATATATTTATTTTCTTAGTAACAAAATAATTGTTTATTCGCCGAAAAGCTCGAAATAATGCGCTATCTACAGCAAGTGTGTAGTTTTTTCACTGTATTTTTATCAGCTAAATCGATTGCAACTAGCCGTCATAGCTTAAACCACGTTCCAAATTTGTTATTAATAAATTATTTCAAAAAGAAACGGTATTATAGTACGTTTACTCACGGTTTTTGCTCTAAATTTTAAAAAACCACTTGGATTGACATGAAATTTGGCATACACGTAGCTAACATGTCAAATAAAACAAGTGATATTGTGCCGATGGGTGATTTTACCTTGGGGTGAGTTTCACCCCTTTTCGAAGGTGAAAAAAGAAACCTTTAAAATAAGTTCGGAAGTGGATAAACTGATGAATTCTAAGCAACGTTTGCTCTATACAGTTTTTTCACTAAGTCAATACTTTTCGAATTATTTGTAAATAACTGAAAACGTAAGTATTTTTCAAAAAAAAAAAAAATATCTTAGCAAAAGACTATAAAAAAGTGAAAAAAATGGTGTCTGTGTGAGGTCCGTAAACCCAGTAGAAGCGGAGTTGTAGCTAATGAAACACAGGTTCATATTCGTCAAATTCCAAATCAATTATTTCAACACAAAATAGCCAAAAAATAAAGCACTTTTTGAGGAAAACTCATTACAACTTTTTTAAAGCTTTAAAAAACTTTATTCTTATTTTTTGAAAAAGTATCTAGTATCAAAAATAAGCAAGTTACGCTCAAAATAAAGTTTGTCCCTTTTTTCTTGGTAAAAAAACGGGAAAATCACCCGCTAATTAGCATCTTAAATGAAATTAATCGTTACTGTTTCACAAGTCGCTTTGCTTATGTTGTATTTATATGATCTGTAGGCTTTATCAGTTCGAAAATGCTTACAAAACCACCAAAAACGTGTTTTTTTTTTGTTGAAAAATTAACATATTCACTCGCAAATAATCACCCCATAAGAGGGGTGAAATTCACCCCCAGAGTAAAAGCACACATCGGCACAATATCACTGGTTTTGTTTGACATCTACATGTATGCCAAATTTCATGTCAATCCAAGTGGTTTTTTAAAATTTAGATCAAAAACCGTGTGTAAACGTACTATAAACCGTTATTTTTGCAATAATTTATTAATAACAAACTCGGAACGTGGTTTAAGCTATCACGACTAGTGGCAATCGATTTAGCGTATAAAAAATACTATGAAAAAGACTACAAACTTGCTGTAGATAACGCATTATTTCGAGCTTTTCGGCGAATAAACAATTATTTTGTTATTAACAAAATAAGAACATATTTTGAGTAACCGCGACTAGTTGCATTCGATTCAGCGACCAAAAATACACCAGAGAAGACCTTAACACTATCAATTTCTTTACAGGGCTTCTAATACCTGAAAAATATCTAATTTTACCATAATTTGTTAATAACAATTAAACGCACCATATCTGGGCTTCGAGACCACTTCCATTGGATTCAGCGACCCAAAAAACCTATAATACCACTATCAAATCACGGCGAGCTAGAATTTCCTACGGGACCCCCTATGTTGCGACTAGACTAGACCATGCAAATAAACGTAGCAAAAGTTCTAACATGGCAGATTTTAAGTCATCCAAGATTTGCCAATGACATAGTACTAATAAGCGACATACAAAGGAACTATATGCTAAAGGAACTTTAACAATAATCTGCAAAAATCGGTTTAAAAATAAATTTAAATAAAACAAACAAAAGTTATAACAAATCACAATAGACTTAGCTAGAAGTGAGATCGAAAGTGTCGAAGAGTCACACGATCAAACTAGGCAAAGATAATAAATTGGAAATAACTAGAAAAATGCGAACGACTTGGCAGCAGTAGGAAGACTCAGAGTTGTATTGGAAAACAAAAATACCAATAAATCTAAAGAAAGGGATATTCGACAGTTGTATTCTACCACTTATGACCTATGCTCTGAAGACTGGGATACTAGACGAAGCAACGAAGCACTAAAAAGCCCAGAACTTAGGAATTTTGTGCAGTAAGATGAATCGTCATGGAACTTTTTGCATTCGATTAGAGAGAATGTCAGACAACTTTGTGAACTAAATTAATCTAGGGCAAAAATTTTTGTGCATAAGAAAATACATTTTTCTACAACCACTATTCAAAGTGCACTTTTCTGCACGGTTTTATGTTAGCAAAGTTGATACTTTCTCACAGTATAAGATATTTGACATTAGTGTGCAGAAAAGTGACGTTTCTGTGCCGCAAAGTGACGTTTCTGTGCCGCAAAGTTCTTTTCTGCACAGTTGACTACCTCATTCTGAGTAACGTTATATTCTGTTTACATCCGTGGTTAAACTTTAGACAAATATATAACCTATAAGACAATTATTATATTTAACTATAGCATAGAAACTAAATTATGGATGTTACAACTGTTTTATTTTACAATTTTATTCTTATTAAACATTTTATAATTATCAAATAACCAATAAGGATTTAGCAACCTGTGCAAGAGACGTCGAATGAAGTAGGTTTTGTGTAAATCCGTGACTGCATAAATATAACGTCAATAATGTGTAATAATTGTTTAAATTTAAACAAATTAAGGCAGTGCATTAATTTTTTAACTGATTTCTGTGCAATTTATTTAGGTATAAGGAATTTAAATTGATTAGTAGGTATTAATTAAATACAGTTTAAAATTTATCACATAGGTATCTATTATAATTAATCGTCGTTTGGAAATTGTGATTTTTATTTTTAGGAAAAACTATGCTTGTAGAAAAAGTATAGTGTGAAACACGTGCAGAAAGATAATTTCTCACTCGTTTGAATTGCGGCACTCGCTTGCGCTCGTACCGCAACTTTTCAAACTCGTGAGAAATTAGTATCTTTCTGCACTTGTTGCACAATATACTATTTTTCTACAACCACTATTCAAAGTGCACTTTTCTGCACGGTTTTATGTTAGCAAACTTGATATTTTCTCACAGTATAAGATATTTGACATTAGTGTGCAGAAAAGTGACGTTTCTGTGCCGCAAAGTGACGTTTCTGTGCCGCAAAGTTCTTTTCTGCACAGTTGACTACCTCATTCTGAGTAACGTTATATTCTGTTTACATCCGTGGACTACCGCATTCTGAGTAACGTTATATTCTGTTTACATCCGTGGTTAAACTTTAGACAAATATATAACCTATAAGACAATTATAATATTTAACTATAGCATAGAAACTAAATTATGGATGTTACAACTGTTTTATTTTACAATTTTATTCTTATTAAACATTTTATAATTATCAAATAACCAATAAGGATTTAGCAACCTGTGCAAGAGACGTCGAATGAAGTAGGTTTTGTGTAAATCCGTGACTGCATAAATAATATAATGTCAATAATGTGTAATAATTGTTTAAATTTAAACAAATTAAGGCAGTGCATTAATTTTTTAACTGATTTCTGTGCAATTTATTTAGGTATAAGGAATTTAAATTGATTAGTAGGTATTAATTAAATACAGTTTAAAATTTATCACATAGGTACCTATTATAATTAATCGTGGTTTGGAAATTGTTATTTTTATTTTTAGGAAAAACTGTGCTTGTAGAAAAAGTATAGTGTGAAACACGTGCAGAAAGGTAATTTCTCACTCGCTTGCGCTCGTACCGCAACTTTTCAAACTCGTGAGAAATTAGTACCTTTCTGCACTTGTTGCACAATATACTATTAAAGGTGCATGTCGAAGAGGTGAAAATGAAAAATTTAGAACTTGGGAAATATTGACGGAAATGAGTTGAATTTTTATACTCGGGGTTTTGGGGATCGCTGAGCACGAATTTCATATCGGCGATGGTCTCCAAGGTACCTGGTGCCCGTGGAACTCGTCGCCTAGAGTTTTATGTTATAATCATTAAAAATCAGTCAATATCCATTAGTCGGGGGGTTTTTTGGGGTCGCCGGCCACGAATTTAATGTTGGCGATGGCATCCAAGGTACCTGGGGCCCAGTGGGGAACTCGTCGCCTGGAGTTTTATGTTATAATAATTAAAAATTAGTCAATATTCATTACACGGGTTTTTGGGATCGCTGACCACGAATTTAATGTCGTCGGTGGTCTCCAAGATACCTGGTGCCTAAAGTGGAACTCGTCGCCAGGAGCTTTTAGTTATAATTATTCAAAATTAGTCAAAAACTATTACCCTAGTGGTTTTGAGGGTCCCTGAGTACGAATTTCATGTCGGCGATGGTGCCCAAGGTATCTGGTGCCAAGGGTTGGAACTCGTTTCCTAGCGTTTTATGTTATAACCATTCAAAATCAGTCAATAACCATTACTCGGGGGGTTTTTGGAGTCGCTAAACACAATTTAATGTTGGTGGTGGTCTCCAAGGTACCTGGTTCTCAGGGTGCAACTCGTCGCCTGGAGTTTTATGTCATAATTATTCAAAATCAGTGAAAAACCATTAATCTGGGGGTTTTGGGGGTCGCTTAGTACGAATTTCATGTCGGCGATGGTCTCTAAGTTACCTGGTGCTCAGGGTGAAACTCGTCGCCTGCAGTTTTATGTTATGTTCATTCAAAATCAGTCAATATCCATTACTTCGGTGTTTTGGGGGTCGCTAAATATATTTTTCATTAATAATTTTTCTTAAAACACTTTTATATTGTATCCTAAAAAATTACCTATTTAAAAATTATTTTAAAATTTTGTTGCTTTTAAAGCAGTTGTGGTTAAATTTTGACACTAATAACATTTATGAAATTTTGACATAATTGGCATTTCAAGGATAATTAAGTTATATCAGCGATTTTTTGTGTTTTCTGCGGTATTAATTTAATTCTTAGATTTCTAATCTGCTTTTATATAAATAAAAACAGTGGTTTTTAGAACTCTTTAGCGACGTATTAGTATAATATAATGTTAATGGATTACCGTCGAAGGCCGATATGATCAACCAAAAAAGAAGATGAATATGGTGATTTTTCTATTGACTTTCTTGGGTGTGAATCTGTCTTTTTATTTTACTGCTCCTGGTTTAAAAACAAAGCATAGTATATAGTGTATTTCTCATGATCATCTTTCAGTGCGTCACAATTTTTCGATTTCTTTCTAACGCATTAAATTGTATGTGACAGAAAAAAAGGCACGTCGGTTATTAGGGGAGTGCATTTAGATTTTCACTTCGGAAAAAATCAAACAAGATAAAACTTTTTGTAATTTCATTAAGAAATGTTTAATAAACAACATATCAAAAAGTTCTACTTGAGAAGTGGGTGCTTCATTTTTTATTAAACAAATGAACAGCGAAGTTAGATGTTTTTTTAAATAACTCCGAAAATATAATTTTTAGAAAAAAACTGACCTGACCATTGAAAAATTCAGAAAATTTTACAAAAAAACCTTATATAAAGATTTTTCTAAAATTAAATCTCTAGCTTCTGTAATTTTTTATTTATAACGCTAAAGTCACCCTTCGCACACACATTGGCGCAATGTAAACTAGCGTTGGAAGAAGTGCACGGTTGAGTTTTTTTAATGTAATTCTTTAACTAATGGATCAAAAGAAATTTTACAAATTGGACATAAAAGAAGATAAAAGAAGCTATCTTATGGTTGTAATAAAAAGAAATAAAATATATGGACATAGGTACGGTGTGGGCGGAAAATGAGACTTACATGAATTTTGTTTAAAGATGATTTAAAAATGTGTAACTAATAGAATTTTACTTACAAAGCTCTCAAATTTGCACAACTTACCTCTCAATCATCTTACTAAACGATGTTTCATTCAAAAAAAATCTCAAAAATTTAATTCAAATAATACGCTGTCTCAAAAAATGTAATTTTTGAAAACTTCGTAGTTCTACAGAATTCCGACCACTTTAAGACGGTATTACTCAAGTTTTAATAAATCTAATACAATTTTTTTATTATTTTTTTAAAGCCCAGGATGTAAACTTTAAAAAACACTGAATTATTTTAGATTAAAAATGAAATAAACAATTTCTTTTTGAGAAAACTAATAAAGATAATAAAAATGTAATACAAAAACCGAAAATTACCAGCTGAAAAAATGTATATACAGAGTGATCAAAACCTTTTTCTGTAAAACTTACCTAAAATTAATTTAATAATAAGCTTTAAAAATAATAAATGTTCAACAAAAAGAATTTTTTTTAGCTCTTATACAGTATGTCTGCGTAACTTGGAACCTATTGATAACTTTTTTAATATCAGTTTTACGAAAAAAAGTTATTCTTCATAAAATACTCTGCATCGTATATAACATAAGATGCAACCATCAAATATCAAATTTTGTTAATTTTGTACGAGGTATGTCAAAAAATATGAATTTCACTCAAGAGTAAAGTACCTTTATATTTCACAATATCGAAAATTTTTATAAAGAAAAGTTGTTTGGAATTAAAAACTATGTTCCAATATGTAATTATATCCTTCTAATCGAAAATTTGTTTTTTTTAATATTGTTTCAAATTAATTATACCATACATAAATAGCTGTGCATGGTCTAACACTTAATATGCAAATAAAAAATATTATATTTTATCAATATTATACGAGCTATTATGTAAAAAAATTGCATAAAAGTGTAATTGCATATTGACACATCGTTTTTAATTCTGAACAACTTTCCATAATAACAATTTTCAGTATTATGAAAAATATAGGTATTTTACTCCTAACTGAAATTTTTATTTATTGACATATCTTGTACAAAATTGATAAAAATTGATATTTTATGATTGCATTTAAAGTTTTAGAATATGCAGAGCTTTTTACTAAGAATAACTTTTTATTTATTGCAACCCCATTGCAACAATTTGTTGAATATTGAAGAGATAGATTTTGAATAATTGGTTCTTTCTTTCTACTACATTTTAATTTTTAATATTTTTGTGAAAATAATTTGTTTATCTTTTTTTTAAGAATGAAATTCCATATTTGTTTGATTGGATTCTACTTGTTTTTCATTTAAATATCCGCCATTTTGGATCCGCCATTTGGAAATTTAAATTTTTAATCTTTAATTCAGATTCAACAACCTGTTAAAAATAAAGACAATAAATGTTTTAGAAAAATGTTCTTTTTTATGTTCTTTTTAGAAAATCCGCATTTTGGATCCGCCATTTTATAGTTTATACTGTTAACATTTAAGTTAGGTTTATCAAAGCTCTCAAAAATAAATATATGTAGAAATAAATACATTTTGTAAAGAAATTATGATTTTACAACTATTTTTTAAGTTATTCGCCATTTTGGACCTGCCATTTTATAATTTAAATTATCAAAATTTGATTCAGGTTCAGCAACCTCTCAAAAATATCCACATATATGTAAACAAACACGTTTTATAAAAAAAATCGGATTTTACAACTGCTTTTTAAGGAATTTTAGGAAAAAATCCGCCATTTTGAATCCGCCATTTTGAATTTTCAAATTGTAATGTCAGATTTGGGTTCAGCATAATCAAAACTACAATAAAAACATTTTTTATCAAAATAAAATGTTGAATTCACCCATATTCTTAACATTATTTATACAAAACAATTGTTATTGTTTAAACAATTAATAAACAATTAGCGGCGAAATTTGTGAGTAGAACTTTTTACTTTAACATATTTATAAACTAACAAAAAAAGTTTTAGAAAAATATAACCTTGTTTGATTTTTTCCGAAACATTGTATCTTCTCGTTCTAATTGCACTCCGCTATATTACATTTCGTCGGTGACATTTTTATAACATTTCTTCTAGTTATTCTAGTTGTCGATAGATGGCGCCATAATAAAAAAATATTTTTTTTTTAATTAGATCATAATATTACAAATATAATCTGTATAATTTATAAGACTATACAAATCAAAGAAAATACCATTTTATAAATGCAAGAAACACATTTGATTTGTTTTTATTCCAAATTGAAAATAAAATGTGACAACTGTCAGATTTAACGAAAATGTCATGTTAGAATAAATGTCATAAATGTGTATTATCACGGACTTACCCTTTTTCCTATCATTTGTTACGCACTGAAAAATGATCATGAAAAGGACAATATGTGAATACCTCCAAGCTACACTTTTATGTAGTTCTGTTCTTTTAAAAATTTTTAATTAATTATAAAAAAACATCTAAAAAGTGATACCGTATTTATAGCAAAGTAAGTTTTTAATGTTGATGTTTTGAAAAAGTCATATATTTTATACTTATTAGTTTTGTTAATTACAGAATAAATAATAATATTATAATATCAAGCTGTTTAAGATTGGTATTAAAGGAACTTTCATTATCTACAGTCTATAGCTGCGCTGTTTTATAATTTTGGTTTTCGAAATTGCGGAAGAGAGAAATTTGTGTAACTTCAGGTAAGTAAATATATTTTTTTATTTTATTTTACTTTTTATTAATTTTTTCATTTTATTATACAAATAAATTGATTATGAATACGTGAACTAACATTTAATTTAACACGTATTTTTTAGATTATTTTATACCTACCTTGAAGACCATCGCCAACATGAAATTGATGCCCAACGACCCCTAAAACCTTCATAGTAATGGTTATTGACTGATTTTGTATGATTATACCATAAAACTCCAGGCGACGAGTTCCACCCTGGGCACCAGGTACCTTGGAGACCATCACCGTCATGAAATTCATGTTCAACGACCCCCAAAACTCCCCAAGTAATGGTTTTTAAATGATTTGTAATAATTATAACATAAAACTCTAGACGACGAGTTCCACTTTGAGCACCAGGTACCTTGGAGACCATCGAACACATGAAATTATTGTTCAGCGACCCCCAAAATCCTCAGAGTAATGGTTATTGACTAATTTTGAATGATAATAATATAAAACTCCATGCGACGAGTTCCACCCTAGGCACCAGGTATCTTGGAGACCATCGCCAACACTAAATTAGTGGCCGGCGACCCCAAAAACCCACGAGTAATGGATATTGACTGATTTTTAATGATTATAACGTAAAACTCTAGGCGACGAATTCCACCGTGGGCACCAGGTACCTTGGAGACCATCTCCGATATGAAATTCGTACTCAGCGATCCAGAAAACCCCCGATTATAAAAATTCAACTCATTTCCATCAATATTGCCCGAGTTCTAGATTTCTCATTTTCACCTCTTTGAGATGCACTTTTAATGCATTTTCTTATGCACAAAAATGTTTGCCCTAGATGAATTTAGTTCACAAAGTTGCCTGACACTCTCTCTAATCGAATGCAAAAAGTTGCATGACGATTCATGTTACTGCACAAAATTCCTAGGTTTAATGCTTCGTTGCTTCGTCTATAGTTAAAGAGTTATCAGCCCATAGATTAAAAACAATACAGATGACTATCGAACGAGCTGTCTTAAGAATTTCTCTAAGAGAACAATACGAAATAAGGAAGCGAGAAGAAGGACGAAGGTGAAAGATGTAATTGGAAAAATTGCGTAAATGAAATGGAACTGGACGGGAAACGTGGCATGACAAGACAATGAAAGGTGGACGAGGAACATATATTGGAGACCACGCATACACACTCGTAGGAGAGGAAGACCATAAAACGGTGTCTAGACGACATCAAATCAAAAGTGGGAGAAACTGTCACCAAATACATATAGCACAAAACAGAGAAGTGTGGTGAACTTATGAGGAGCTTTTTGTCCAGGAGTGATTGCAAACAAGCTGAAGAACAATAATAAAATTATAATTTTATTTTGATGAATGATATAATTTGATTTTGAAATAGACTCGAGAATTATTAGACACACGATGATGACTCTGTTTTTAAATACTTGTAGTACGTACGGTCGATAATTAAAATCAATCAAGTAGATTTTGCATTACGCATTTGTATACAAAATATATTAATCACTCCCATATTAAAAACACCCAGTAATCATATTATTTACGATCCAAAATCTATTATTTGTTTATCATGTTGTCATAGACAACTGTTTATTTTCGGAATGTCACCATGTATATGTTCATTTTTCGATTTTTCCTGTATATTTGTGTACTATTTTTAGGTACAGATAATATAGTAGTACAGTGAAACCCCGATAAGTCGGCCTACAATTACCCGAAGGTCCGGCTAACCCGGACCGATTTTCATCAGACAAAACAAACATTTTTCACTTTGGCTGATAGGTCTGGATCCCGCGTATGAAAAAAAAGTTGATTAATAGCAAGCTGAAAATTTGTTAATAGCTTAAGGGTGTCTAGTCGGATAAACTTTGATATATGGGAACACTGGAACATAGGCAGTTTTAATTGTGGAACAGGTTAAAAATTTGGAACGGTCAGACCACGAAAACGGCACATTTATTTTGTCCGACAGAATAGACTTAAACACTCCGAACAGAGATTCTCATGCAAAAATCAGACTGCTATTTATCACCTGTCATAATTCCTGTCATTTGACATATTCTACATGTTCCAATTATTAAAACACCCATTTGGTGATAAATAGCAGTCTGATTTTTGCATGAGAGTTTAATCTCTGTTCGGAGTTTTTAAGTCTGTTCTGTCGGACAAAATACATGTGCCGTTTTCGTGGTCTGACCGTTCCAAATTTTTAACCTGTTCCACAATTAAAACTGCCCCTGTTCGAGTATTCCCCTATATCAAAGTTTGTCCGACTAGACACCCTTAAGCTATTAACAAATTTTCAGCTTGCTATTAATCAACTTTTTTTTCATACGCGGGATCCAGACCTATGAGTTTTTTTACCAAAAAATAAACAATACTGTATACAACTGTACGTAATTTAGATGTACTGTGCATATACACTTCATGGTTTTGCAATTATAATGTGTATCTGTTTATTATTTATATGTATTTTATTAATTCTCACCATATTCTCCGGCTAACCCGGATTTTCGATATCCCGGATCGGCCGCGGTCCCGATTAATCCGACTTATCGAAGTTCCACTGTACTTAAATGGGATTTCTGATCGAAGAAAAATTGTCTTTTTGCACTTTTTAAATTCGTAGTAAATGATAACTTGTCATCTTGGTGCAAGAAAGACCATCTCAAATATCTTCAGTATTCATTATTTATGAGTTTGAGATGCGACAGCACCCTAAGTTATGGTACCACCGGGTAACTGTATAAATAATAATTATAAAATAACAAATTAAATTATTTTTCAAATATTTACAACAAATGAATATTGTGTACTTAGAACAAATTTTTTGGCGGTAACTAGGGAAATACCAAAAATTCTATATTTGTAATATAAGGGATGGAAATACTTTCTAAATTATTCTTAGGTTTTAAAAAATATAAAGTGCATATTTTGAATTTACCTGGTTTATCCTTCTCCTTGCCGTCTTCATTTTTATCCTTAGGTGGCCCTTTACCACCACCCCTTTTTCCCCCAGACTGTGACATTCTGTTATACAGTCACTCTCATAGTTTTAAAACGCACTAAATATTTACATGATTAATTTTTTTAAAATTTATGCAACACTTTTTTGAACAATAAATGAACTAACAGCGAAATACACCTGAGCAATATTTCCCCAGCGGATAACATGGTTTCAGCGGGCTAAAAATTGATATCACTCAGAACAGAAGAAGTCGACTGTTGGGCTAAATCTGATAGACTAAAACTAGAGAGTAAATCCTTTCTTGGCCAATGAGGGGTGGTGTTCCCCCTCCAGCAATCTCTGCAAGGGGTTGATTTTGCCGTGGTTCAACAATATCGTGTAGACACATTGACCTAGTGTATAGTATGCTAAATTCTCTGATTATAGATTACTTTCTTGGGGCATATGCAAAGTTATGGGGAGTTCCGACGATGTAAAACTACGGGGAGATTCGTTGTTGCTGCACGCGAGCCGTTTGTTGTATGAATTTCAATAAAATAAACATGTCTACCTAAAAACACGACCAAATATTTACAGCTTCACATTTTTCTGTTAAAACTTAGTGTTTTTAAATTATTAACGCTGTATATAGGTCAAAAGTAACAAAAGGTTCTTCTTCTCTTCTTCTTTTTCTTTTATATAGGCAGTACTGCCTACAGTGGCGTAACAAACTCCGTCGAGCCCCCCCCCCAAGATTTTGAAATGGGGCCCCTTTTAACCCGGGAGCAGTCGCGCCGTTAGAAAAAATCCAACTTTTTATCATTTTCCGTGATAACTTAATGAAAAATGTTGCAACATAACTTTCCACTTGCAAGTGCCTCGAAGAAGATTGTAGTATTGCGTAGGATTTTTTTTTTTAATTTTTTAATTTCATTTTTATTTTTTTTTTTTGTGGAATTTATGGCTTTGGTGGGAACCAATTAGGTTTAAAATTGTTAGAAATAGATATTTTTAACATAACAAGCAAACAAAAATATTATAAAATTGAACTTTGCTCTAAATTCGTATTGTTAGATTTTGTTCTACGCGCGACTGCTTACGTGATAAAAGTGAGCGTGACTGCTTCCGCGTTAAACAATTACTAAATACGACTTATTTAACAAAAACTTTTTTGTGTTAGCGTTATCATTCACTGTTCATAACAACTTACATTTCTCATCGTTATTGGTATACAGACCCATTCCAAATAAACAACTTCTTTTGTTGTTTTCTGTACAACTTACCTGCAATACATTTAATAACCAGCTTTAAAAGTAGTAAATGTTAAAACAATTCTTTCTTGATTTCTTATACAGTGTGTTTGCGTAGCTTGGAACCTATGGGAAACTTTTTTATTACATATCTATATTACGAAAAAAAAGTTATTCTTCATAAAATGCTCTGCATGGTATAAATCTTAAGTTGCAATAATCAGATATTAAATTTTATTGATTTTATACGAGGTACATAAAAAATTATTAATTTCGCTCAATAGTACCTATACCACCTTTATATTTTACAATATTGAAAAATTTTATTATAAAAAGTTGTTCGCAATTAAAAACTATGTTTAAATATGCAATTATATCATTCCAGTAGAAATATTGTGAACTCTAAAGGTACTTAACTCTTAGAGAGAAATTCATATTTTTCGACATACCTCGTATAAAGTTGGTAAAATGTGATATATTGAATATGATACGTTTGAATCTTCGTTTTGAGATAATGCAGAGCTTTTTATAAAGAATCTGATAAGAATTTTATAAAGAATTTTTTCGTAAAATTAAAAAATTTATAATAAAATAGTTATTATAATTGTAATAAAATGATGTTGGTTATCGGTAATTTGAGAAATATTTGGAAAAATTAATTATTTATTTACAAGGATGTAATTACATATTAAAATTAAAATCGTATATTGTTAAATATAAAAGTACTTTATCCTTGAGTTAAATTCCCATTTTTTGACTTACCTCGTATAAAATTGATAAGCTTTGATATCTGATGGTTTATCTGGCTTATTTTGTTTCTCAGATTTAAGACCATTCAGAGCATTTCATGAAGAATAACTTTTTTCGTAAAATTGATAATAAAAATATTTCCCATATGGTTCGAAGCCACGCAGACATACTGTATAAGTGCTCAAAAAAATTTATTTTGAATTTTCAAATTGTAATGTCTGACAGGGCCGTAACTACCATTGGGGCAACCGGGGCAGTGCCTCGGGGCCCCCGCCGAAGGGGGCCCCCGACTGTAATCGCGTTATACTACCTATAGGCAATATAACGCGATTAAAAACCTACATTATAGCTGAAGAATGTAAGTAACATTATATACAGTAGGAAAAATGAATGAATACCCATGAACGAACATATAAAACACGCTGTATTTTCCTGTCACCGTGTCAGACAAAACATTGGTCAGCGCAAGTACATGTAATAATTATTGTTACATGTACTTGCACTGAACAATTTTCTTTGTGACACGGTGACAGGAAAATACAGCGTGTTTTACATGTTCGTTCATGGCTATTCTTTCATTTTTCCGACTAGTATATTTTTTATGAAAACAGAAAAGATATATTGATGATAAATATTTAGCTTAAAATAATGTGATTTCAAATAATTTTTTTGTGTTGGTCCACTAAAATAGCAATATGTAGGTAGGTACAGGAAACTTCAGTCATGGAGTACATTACAATGCGTTTTCAAGTGGTTAAATATCAATTTTCCCGGACTACTTCTGCTGGGTGATTAACCCCAGACCCCCCGGTAGGGGGCCCCCAGATCACGTTTGCCCCGGGGCCCCCAACATCGTACTTATGGCCCTGATTTAACGACTTATTCGAATTTAGCATAATCAAAAAGCAAATAGAAACATTTTTGAACAAAGTAAAATTATGAATTCACCGATATCTTTTAAAATTATTTAATATAAAACAGTTTTATTGTTTAAAAAATTAATAAACAATTAGAGGCATCTGTGAGTAAAACTTTTCACTTTAAGATAAGATATATAAACTAACAAAAAATGTTTTAGAAAAATATAAGCTTGTTTGATTTTTTTCCGTAACCGAAACAATGCAAGTTTTTCTACATTGACTTCCCTAAAGCGTAAGTGTTATAATTTCCTTATCTTACCGTTTATCTGTTGAGAGATTGTCCAATGATTACACAAGAAAAGTCGACAATAATTGTTAAATAAATGCGTACCAAACTGATGCAACTATAACCGTAAAACAACACAAACATAAATAACATTCAATGCAAACAACCAATATGAAATTACTGGCGATAATATTGTATCGAACTACTAAAAGTAGATAAAGAACAGAGAGAAAGAAAACCCATTTTTAGATTTAAAAATATTGTTCTTAAATTCGGCAAATTGCAATTCTAATATCTTTCAATAGTCACGTAAAGCATTATATAGTTTATTGTCGCTGCCATAAAATTTCGGTAGACCGGAAGGGATTAAGTTTCTAGATATTATGAGATGATTCACTTGGCAAATACGTCTAGTTAAAAATTTTTACGTTTTTAAATTTAAACAGACAACGTAAAAATAATATAACAATAACAGATTTTTACATAATATCAGATGACAAGATGGGGCCCTTAAGCGATTGGGGTCCCCCCGCAAGCTTCATGCTGCGGGGCCCTCTGTTACGCCCCTGACTGCCTATTTTTCTTCAACGATATCTTTCATCCTATCCCTAAATTGTCATTCCATCTTTTCCTTGGGCGTTTTCCTATACTTATTCTGCCTAAAGGTGACTTGTCCCTGGCTATTCTTACTATCCCTGATTCAGACATCCTGCTTGTGTATTGATTCTACTCTTCTTTTCTGTTTTTTACCCAGGTATTTATATTGTCTACCCCACATATGCGTCTGATTTCCTCACTTCTTACTCTGTCCTGTAGTCCCTTTCCAGCAATCCTTCTTAAGGTCTCCAGATGTCTTTGTGTTTTGCTTGTATCTGGTATTGTTTCGGCCATGTAGGTCATAACTGATATAATTGACTTATGTATTCGGGCCTTTGTTTCCACACTTGGTTGTTTGTTTTTCGTCGTTTAGGCATCCGACCGTTCTACTGGCTTTAATTATTTGGTCTTTTACCTCATCTTCGAAAAGTGTTGTCGGTAGTCTAGGCGCCAAATAGAGGTCACCGTGTCCTTTTCAATTCTGATGGACAAACTCAACGGTTTCTTACGGATTTTTGGCTGCTGATTACGAATTTCGAGGGTGGAATTCGATCCGAGTGGTCAAAAATTGTTATAAACAATTTAATTTTTTATAAATTGTTTATAAGGCTCTGGCTCATAAACTAAAAGAGATAAAAAGAATGTTTCAAATAAAATTTGTTCGTTAATAAAAAACGTAGAAAAAAACGTTTACTAAACTTAAATCCAATAATTAGAACTCAAGATATTGTAAAATTAGTGTACAATGCAAATTGCAAATTGCAAAGTAAGTATTTTTCAAAGCTTTATCGATCGTAACTCGACTTCCAAGCATGCAAATTAGCCTTAGAGGGTCTCGTTTTAAAGTTTAATGAATATTCCTCCAAACAAAGTTTATTAAATTACTTTGTCTTCATTAGTTTTAAAGTTACATCCGTTTGAAGTTAAAATTTTCTTAAAAAAATTGTACATTAATTTGTTTATAAGGGCTTCAAGCAAATTTGAGCTATAAACGTTTATACTGTAATTAACAATAATCATAGAAAAACTCAAAAGGAATATTTTGAGCTTAAGAAAATGTTCATATGTTTATTTTTGGCCAAGATATCGATATTTTAATAGCGCGCTCTGAGGTGCGAGATTGGCTCACCGCGTAAAGGTTCACGCGCTAACTTCTCGATGCAAATTATAATTTCTATGTGTATATACGTTATCTTTATTTTTTATTTATGAAGATCCTAATAAAATTTTATCATATAATTCTTATAATTAAATCATCATACTGTACCTCGTATCACCTTTCATTTGATTTACTCTGTCTTCTTTTTTTTGTACTAAATGAGAAAAAAACATTAAAAACTCATATTTCAGAAATATAACTAAAAAGTAAGTTGATATTATTTTCATGCATCTGCATCGAGATATACAGAGAATCTCAGCTTTTTTACATCTGCTTAAGTTCTTAGAGCAATTTTTACAGTTACATGGTGGTACTAAGTCTGTTTTTGTAGGCAGTAAAACTAAAACTTTCTGGGGCTTCAGAGTCTAATTATCTATATGATATCCATATAAAGTGGATCTAGTTCTTTTGCAACATCAGCAAGGCACGTACATTTTGTGCATGCCCCCACAACATAAATGCTCGTTTTATATGCAATGATGATGCTGTTAAAGAACTATATTCATTTTTATATGGATATCACATATTGACTCATTTGTATGCGTAGAAGCCGAGTTACGATTGATAAAGCGTCGAAAAATACTGACATACTTGACTGTGAGCCGATTTTGCGCCCCATAGCGCGCCATTAAAATATCGATATCTTGACCAAAAATAAACTTCCGAACATTTTAGAAAGCTCAAAATGTTCCTTTTGAGTTTTTCTATCATTATTGTTAATTAACGTATAACTGTTTACAGCTCAAATTTACTTGAAACCCTTATAAACAAATTAATGTACAATTTTTTTAAGAAATATATAACTTCAAACGTGTATAACTTTAAAACAAATGAAGATAAAGTAATTTAACAAACTTTGTTTGGAAACCTATTAATGAAGCTTTAAAATCAGCCATTCTATGGCTCATTTGCATGCGTAGAAGCTGAGTTACGATCGATAAAGTTTCGAAAAATACTTATTTTGCAATTTGCAATTTGCATTGTGCACTAATTTTACAATATCTTGAGTTCTAACTGCTGGATTTAAGTTTAGTAAACGTTTTTTTCTTCGTTTTTTATTAACGAACAAATTTTATTTGAAACATTCTTTTTTATCTCTTTTAGTTTATGAGCCAGAGCCTTATAAACAATTTATCAGCGATTAAATTGTTTATAACAATTTTTTGACCACTCAGATCGAAATCTACCCTCAAAATTCGTAATCAGCAGCCAAAAATCCATAAGAAACCGTTGAGTTTGTCCATCAGAATTGAAAAGGACACGGTGACCCCTCTGACGCCTAAACTACGGCTGATAGATTAATTCCCAGGTATTTAAAAGTCGTTACTTGTATAATTTTTTATTGTCTAACTCCAATTTGCATCTTATTGGTTCTTTGGATATTACTAAGCTTTTTGTTTTTTGGGCTGTAATTTTTGATATTCATTTCTTTTGCGTTAATGTTGAATTTGATCTTTGTAGGTCGTCTTCGCACTTTGCTACTAACACGGTGTCATCAACGTAACAGAGTATTTTTATCTCTCTATCGCCCATTTTGTACCCTCTTTTTTTTCTTCCCTTGTTTTATTATTGCATCTAACATTATGTTAAACAGTAGAGGACTTAGTGAATCTCCTTGCCTGTTTCCTATGTTTGCTTTTATGAGTTCTGTTATTATTCCATTGACTTTCATTTATATTTTATTTCTTACATATATGTTTTCTATCAGTTTTATAATATCCAGTGGTAAATTTTTGTATTCTATCAAACGCTTTATTTAGGTCTATGAAACAGAAAAAGACTGGCTTGTTATATTCTAATGATTTCTCCGCTATTTGCCTTATCACAAAAACTGCATCGTTACATTATCTTGCACTTCTAAATCCTTGTTTATCCGATATATTTATGCACGCCATTATTTTCTTCATCAGTATTTTTGTTGTGAGTTTCAGTATAGTGCTCAGTTAATTTATCCCTCTATAGTTACTGGGGTCTACTCTATCACCTTTCTTAAATAACGCTATCATTTGAGTGGTTCTCCATTCTTCTGTAATTCATCCTGTAATATTTTACTTAACAGGATAATTAGTTCTTTGTGAAGTCAAAAGAAGATAGTTTGGAAACAAGTTTAAAGGACAAAAGGTTACAGAAAGCAAAAGAAGCTAAAATGGAAACAATCTACGGCTGGGTGTTAGTTAATCACCACGTTCATAGACGTAAATAATACGAATTAACATTGTTAATATAGTTTAAATATATGATCAAAACCCTTTCTACCATATAATGGTGTAAGGCTAAGGCCACACCGGCGATAATTTACGGCACCGTAAGAGCAGTAAACCTGACGAGGCATTGGTTGACTAACTCCTATTTCATCTAAAATTGGTGGAGGAGTTAGTCAACCAATGGGTTTACTGCTCTTACGGCGCCGTAAATTATCGCCCGTGTGGCTTTAGCCTAAGTATTATTTTACTTTTCAACAAATTTCTTACATTCGTTAGGACTTCGTGTCAACATCTTTGCCTCTGTTCGTGTCACTCCTTTTCTCTCCAATATCTTTCCTATTTGTCTTGGTCTTCCCCTTTTTTGTTTTTCAATATTTTTGTTTTCCACACTCTTCTCACTGGTATGGTATCTTTCATCTGGTGTAAATGATCCTACCAACTCAGCTGTCTCTGTTCTATAAACTCCAATGTGGACTGCACCTTTAACTCTTCTTAAAAACCTTAAGCCTACAGCCTGTATGTTGCTCCTTTGCATTTCCGATAGTACCCATGATTCGCTGCCAAAAGTCAGAATATTCTATAAACTGCTTTGAAAACTTTCACTTTTGTATTTCTTTTCTTAATATAAATTTTTTATTCACTTCATGATGTAGCTGTAGCGTCTTCTCTACTCTGCTATTGATTTCTGCTTCTAGAGACCGGGTCCTAAACTGATAAGTATGTTAAACTTTTAACTTCTATTTGTATTTCAATTTCTATATTAAGTTCCTCTTTTGTTTCTCCTATCTGCATAGTGAGTCCTTCTTTAGATATTTCCAAATTAATCTTTCTTCTTCAGTTTCTTTATCAGTTTTTGGCATTAGCACTAAATCGTCAGAAAATACTCCTTCCGAGATTTATACTATTTGCAGATTTCTATACCCTACATTCAGTTTTTTATTCCCTGTTGTAGGGGAGAGGGGTGGATGAAACGAGATAGTCGGATAAAACGGGATACCTAGCCTAGAGACTAGAGACCCACCTAGTGCTGCTATCAATCGGACAATGACGGAAACTTGTTACCAGTCGTCATTTTAACATTCTCAGTTCGTTTTAACTCGGGGCCACTACTATTTGATGAAAAGTTGTTGTGTTTATAATTGTTTGACTCTATTTTTTTGGCTCTTTGTACTTTTAAGTGCGTTGTTTTCTACATTATAGCATTATACTGCCTACATATATAAATATATAATTCCGGTGACTATTACATTTAATTAACCACTCATTAACGAATATTCTCATGTGTAGTCTATCTAATAATTTTACTTTCACATTTAGGCAGCAGCCATTTTTGTTTTGAAAAATGTATGAGTTGGACAAAACGGGACACTTATAAGTTGGATAAAATGAGATCCAGTTTCATTATGTCCAGTTTTATCCACCTATTATTTGTTGGCCTATTAATTTTTTAAATAGCGATATGAAGCGTGTTCTCATACCGCAGAAAAGAACAACATATTTTTATGTGACTTTTGTTCTGATATACGAATCAAGTCCTAAATAAAAGGTCTTATTCCCATTTTGCAATAAAACCAACTGCCAAGAGTAAATTTTGATTTGCAGTTTTAGGTCTTCTTAATTATACTTTTTAGATAATTTTATACAAAAAATTAAATATTGTGAACCTATCCCGTTTTATCCAACCGTGGTATGCTAAAACGGGATGTGTAGGACTTTAATAAACATTTTTTTTGGCATTTTCCAGCAATTAAAAATAGCTAAAAGAATTTTTTTGTATGCTTCAATAAATGTTGTAGCTACAAAAATTAATTACATGATGATTTCTTTAACATATTTTCCGTAGTAAAAATAAACAAGGATGGTATCCCGTTTTGTCCAACTCTCCCCTACATTTCTTAATTGTTGCGTCCATAAGTATTAGAAATAGTTTTAGGATAAGTGTTTCTCCCTGTCTTAACCTACCATTCATTTATTTTAAACGTATCTGATGTTAAATTATTACTGATTACGGCATTGTTGTTCTCATTGTATATTTTTGTATCATTCTTAGTAACTTGTTGTCCATCCGTTTTTCGATTAGAATTTTCCATAATTTCTGTCTTGGAACTTTATCTAAGGCCTTTCTAGGTCAAAAAATACTATGTATATTATATTTTTGCCTTGCAGCGCTTTTTGTTTTTGTGTTAACTGTTTTAAAGTGAATATATGATCTTGTATACTCCTACCACTTTGTGCTCCATGTAATGTGTGTTCTTGATTGTTCTTAATCGTTTGTTTATTATTTTTCCTAAGTGTTTACTACATCATACATTTATATAGGAAAGTCAATCCTCGGTAGTTAATAGATTCTCTCCTATCTCCTTTTTTGTATATGGGTACTATTAATTAGTGACCCTTTCCAAGCTTCTTACGAAAGGCAATGAGAGCAAGAACAGAATATTACCTCCGAATTCTATCCTACTGCATGGATTTTAATGAAATTTTATGAATAGCCTCTACTTATCTCCTAATTCAAAGTCTACCCTATGGCGATGTGCGCTTTTATCTTGGGAGCGGTTTCCACCCCTTCTCGGGGGTGGACAATTTTTTGGTTGAAATAACCACGGAAGTAGCTAGGGAACCTAATTCTAAGTAAAACCTGTTCTATAACTTTTTTTCGAAAACTCAATACTTTTTGAGTTATTCGTGGTTATAAATTGGCCATTTTCATTGAAAAATGACACCATTTCGGACGGTTTTTTTGCGAATAGCTTAAAAACTATGCATATAACTAAAAAAACTATATAAAACATTTTTGTAACCTATAAATAAACAAAGAGAATTGTTCATTGGCAAATCTTCTAGTTTTAATATAAAAATAGATATAGTAGGGGAAAGGAGATTGTTTTTTTGGTTGGTGCATGCTCAAATCGGTGTATTCAACTTGAAACAACAGAGAAACGGTCGATTTTAGGTGTATAATACTACCAACACCTTTTTGTAGTACTTGAAAAGACCTTTAAAATGAGAAATATTATATGGCGATTCCATTCCAACTAAGCGAGATATGCTGCAAAAAAAATTGATGACTAATGCATTTTAAGAAAAATGCAAAGTATATTTAACCCCTCATCCACCAGAATTTAAATGCATCGTTTTCCTTCTACAACACTTTTTATTGTAGTGTTATTTCTATGTTCAGAAAGTTGGACGGGTTTAAAATAAATAGTTTAAAAAAATAAGATCATATTATAGAGCGCATTTTTAAATCTTAAAAATCTTTCATTATGAAATTGACTGGCCAGTTGGTTGTGAAAACCAGTGCCAATAAAACACAAAACACACACACAATATTTTTTCACTATTGAGGAGAATTAAACAGCTTGAACATCATACCGAGTATTACTAGTATAGAAATAAATATAGAATGGTAATAAATAAATTAAAAAAAATACCAAAAGATAAACAGTAATCTCGAAAATAAACAAATACGTTTCCCTTCGACAGAACTATAGCCACAATCATAAATATTATTTGTCGATTTTCCTTAAAGAATAAATAGGTAGGTACTTACCGGAAGTAATTAAATTAAGAGAGGACAGTAGTTAGACGTTCTAACAATAATTATGGTTGAAAATAAAAATTACAATAACATATACAAAAACTAAAATTAATTAGTTTGAAACACCAATAAATAATAAATTTAAATAATGACCAACAAATTCGCTAATGACTGTCACTTACACATAAACGTCAAATTTCATAGTAAACAAAGTAAAACGAAAAGTTATATCAACGACATTCCATATTGGTTATCCTTGTTTACCTTAGGTATTGTGATTTTTAAGGACAAATGGCTTAATTTTGCAATACTATTAGTTTTTGTGGGTAAAAAAGAGACCTAGTGTAAAAAGTAATTCGTGAATAATTTCATGCATGGGAAAAGTTAGCGTGGAAGAACTTATATTGTCGTTTTTCCATATTTTAATCATTTTTTATAAATATTTAATTGCCATTTTTTTTCATGTATGTTATAATTTGTGTTGTTATTCTATCCACTCCAGGTAGACAAGGCGAAAACGGCAGGTTCTTTGGAGAAAATATTCCCATGAGATTTTTTTGCATAATCACATTCGTGAGACATTCCAGAATAAGATTTAAGAAGTAGCCCACGCAAAAGTGGTCCAATTATTTTTAACAATTTTTTTAATCAAATTGCAAAAATCAATATTTTGGCCGGAACAAATTTTTTGGACCGGATAAAAAAGGTCTCTTATAATTTTTCTCTAAAGTTAGGTAATCGTTTTCGTAGTAAAAGCATTTTAAAATTGAAATAAAAAAATATAAAAATTTTTTTAAGAAAAATATAAAAAATCAACTAAAAGGCAAAAAATAAAAAAAAAAATTAAAAAATTAAAAAATTAAAAAATTAAAGAGACGCGTGGTGCGTCTTCATCGAATAAACGGTTTTCGCCCCACGCTTCTTTTTTTGCTTTTTAGTTGATTTTTTATATTTTTAATTTTAGTCACTCGTAACTAAAAAAAGCGTTTCTTAAAAAATTTTTATATTTTTTTTTACTTTTTAGTCTTACACTTTTCAAACATTAAAATATATCGTCATGTTTATTAAAATATGTATAAAGCATATGATGTAGGTACAAACATGAAAAGTAGTCGGAATCGGCAAAAAATTTGAAACTTTTTTGTTTATTTATGAAGCATAACGTAAACAATTAACGTAAAAAGTGAAATTATGTATAGTTCATATCATTAGCTTCAATCGTAGAAGTTTCAACTTTTTACATTGTAAAAAACAAAAGAATATAAGCATTTTCCATTAAAATCGTTTTTTTATTTAAACAATTAATAAACACAAATTTTTTTTATTGACTATTCGTAAATTGTTTCCGCGAATGCATATGTCTGCAAATTTTCATTCATTTGCATTGGAGAAAAGGCAGTCAAATTAACGTCTAAAAATTTGATGCAAACTATTGAACTAGGTTAATAAAAGCGTTTAAAAAACGAAAAATGGCGATTTTCAAGGCTTAATAACTCGGTTAAAAGTTATTACTATGAAAGTCAGAAAGTAACTAAATAAAAATTTAAAGCCCCCACCCCCCTACAAGATCCTGAACAAATTTTTGTCATTATTTGATTCCTAAGCTGTTATAAGTAAAAATAATGAGCGCCATGCACGTATTAGGCGGCCGTCCATGATGAGTGCGAAAGCGATGCCACTAAGGCAGTCCAATGGCGCATCTCACTCGCACTCACATTTACAGCCGCGTCAATACGATCTTACCACTCATTATTAATAATTAAAAATAACAGCTTAGTAATAAATTAATGACACAAATTTTTTCAGGGAAGGGGGGGGGGGCTTTAAAGTTGATTTAGTCACTCTCTGACTTTCCTAATATCATTTTTAACCGAGTTATTAAGTCTTAAAAATGGCCATTTTGGCGTTTTTCAAATTTTAAATTGCTTATAACTCGAACACGATCACCTTTAGAGAAAAATTATAAGAGATCTTTTCTGTCCGGAATGGTCCTAAAAATCTAAAAAAAATTTCTCCGGGCCGAAAATATTGATTTTTGCAATTTGATTAAAAAAAATTGTTAAAAAAATTGGACCACTTTTCGCGTGGGCGACTTCTTGAACCTTATTCTAGGGTGTCTCACGAATGTGATTATGCAAACAAATCTCATGGGAATATTTTTTCCAACGAACCCGCCGTTTTCGCCTTGTATAAGGAGCTTTTCCATACTTCAACGTTTTTACGTTATCCATATAGTAATGCCTACTTCAACGTTATCTTCCAATATATTATTTTGTTCTTCGTTAAAGTCCTCTTGATCTTCACACGTAATGGTCTCTGCCTATTTTGAGTCTTCCGTGTACCTACTTTTGTATCGATTACTTTTCTTCTCATTGCTTTCAACTAGTAAGTATATGGTTAATAAAATTATGGATTTCATATTTAGACTTTTTACTTCTCTAGTAGGTATACATGTGTATTCTTTGTGTTAAAAATATATTAGCTATTGTCAATGTGGTTTAAAGTGCAAAAAAGTCTAGTGTAAATCCCCTGCAATGAATATTTTCTCCCTTTGCGGCTTCTGTTGCAAACCTTAACTTACCCCAAAATCAACCTTCGTTTGGTCCAAATACTACTATAATAATTTTATTGCGGTTATACTCGTTATCATTCATTTCTATTAGTAATATTCTCTCTGAACATGCCTTCCAAAAGTATATCTGGTTTTACAGTCTTTTATGTATTATGCAACCTACACTTGCAGCTGCTCTTCTGATACTCCATTATACAGGGTGTCCCGAAAAGATTGGTCATAAATTATACCACAGATTCTCGGGTCAAAAATAGGTTGATTGAACCTCACTTACCTATATACAATAGTGCACACAAAAAAAGTTACAGCCCTTTGAAGTTACAAAATAAACATCGATTTTTTTTCATATATCGAAAACTCTTAGACATTTTTTATTGAAAATGGACATGTAGCTTTCTTATGGTCTCTCTCTTCAATCCTGACCCCCCGGAGGGAGTGTAGTGGTCGACGTGATGTCGTGTATTGTCCGTCTCCAAAGATCTCTGTCTCTGGTCATTTCTTTTAACTCATGCATAGGTCTTTTGCATATTCCCGTAATTTTATGGATCCATCTTGTTGGGGATCTTCCTCGTGATCTTCGGCCTTCCACCTTTCCTTGTATAATGAGTCGTTCCATGTTTTCTGTATTTGCTTTCATAACATGTCCAAAGTATTTTAATTGTTGGAGATGGACTTTACTGGAGAGTCGTTGGCATGTCTATTAAGCTAGAAAGACCATTTCATAAGGGAGCCATGAGACACACCCCATATTTTTTTGCTATTTTATTGCTAATTTATTACGCAAATTAAAAATTTATTGCTTCATCCCCTTCAGAGAAACAGGTGGCCATTCCAGCTTAATATTAAGCTAGAAAGGCCAACATTCATATATCCGAAACGAAAGTAGATAGAGAGTTGCTTCCGGTGGTCTATTTTATTGCTAATTAATTGCTAATTTATTACGCAAAACAAAAATTTATTGCTTCATCCCCTTCAGAGAAACAGGTGGCCATTCCAGCTTAATATTAAGCTAGAAAGGCCAACGTTCATATATCCGGAACGAAAGTAGATAGAGAGTTGCTTCCGGCGGCCTATTTTATTGCTAATTAATTGCTAATTTATTACGCAAAACAAAAATTTATTGCTTCATCCCCTTCAGAGGTGGCCATTCCAGCTTAATATTAAGCTAGAAAGGCCAACATTCATATATCCGGAACGAAAGTAGATAGAGTGTTGCTTCGGGTGGCCTATTTCATTGCTAATTAATTGCTAATTTATTACGCAAAACAAAAATTTATTGCTTCATCCCCTTCAGAGAAACAGGTGGCCATTTCAGCTTAATATTAAGCTAGAATAGCCAACATTCATATTTCCGGAACGAAAGTAGATATAGGGTAGCTTCCGGCGGCATATTTTATTGCTAATTAATTGCTGAAAGATTAAGTTTACAAGAATTTACAAACTCACCCCCTTCAACCCCTACCGTTATCATCATTCCCCGGAATCCACAAAAAGTGAAAATAACCAGTTTAAAGAGCTAAAACCAAGTACGTATTTTTTGCTCATTAATTACTACATGTCTAAGCCAAAAATGCATGTTTTGCTTCGTCCCCTAACGAGCCACAATGGCTGCAGCGGTTTAATACTTAAGGCTGCAATACTCAACACTCCTATTTCAGGAAAGAAAGCAGATAGAGGGTCGCTTCTGGCGGCATATTTAATTTTTAATTAATTGCTGAAAGATGGGTTATACCAGTATTTACAAACTCACCCCCTCTAACCCCTACCGTTATCATCGTTCCACGGATTTCACAAAGCGTGAAAATAATCAGTTTAAAAACTTAAAACCAAGTGGGTATTTTTTTCTAATTAACGGCTGCAGGTCTACGCCAAAAACCAATTTTTTGCTTCATCCCCTAACGAGAAACAATGGCTACTGCGGTTTAATTCTTAAGCTACAATACCCAACACTCCTATTTCAAGAACGGAAGCAGATAGAGCTACCCTCTATCTGCTTTCGTTACTGAAATAGGAGAATTGAGTGTTGTAGCTTAAGTATTCAACCGCAGTAGCCATTTTTACTGGTTAGGGGATGAAGCGATAAAATCAAATTTGGCGTAGACCTGCAGCAGTTGCTTAGGAAAAAAATACCCACTTGGTCTTAGATTTTTAAACTGGTAATTTTCACTTTCTGTGAAATCCGTTGAGCGATAATAATGGTAGGGGTTGGACGGGATGAGTTTGTAAATTCTGGTATATCCAATCTTTCAGCAATTAATTAGCAATAAAATATACCGCCGAAAGCTACTCTCTATCTACTTTCTTTCCAGAAATATGAATGTTGGCTCTTCTAACTTAATATTAAGCTAGAATTGCCACCTGTTTCTCTGAAGGGGTTGAAGCTATAAATTTGTAATTTGCGTAATAAATAAGCAATTAATTAATAATAAAATAGGCCGCCAGAAGCGACGCTCTATCTGTTTTCGTTACTGAAACAGGAGAATTGAGTGTTGTAGTATTCAACCGCATTAGCCATTGTTGCTCGTTAGGGGATGAAGCAATAAAATCGTTTTTGGTGTAGACCTGCAGCAGTTGCTTAGGAAAAAAGTACCCACTTGGTCATAGGGTTTTAAACTAGTAATTTTGACTTTCTGTGAAATCCGGGGAATGAGAACAACGGTGGGGGTTGGAGGGGGTGTGTTTGCAAATTGTTGTATACCATATCTTTCAGCAATTAATTAGCAATAAAATATGCCGCTGGAAACGACCCTCTATCTGTTTTCGTTCCTGAAATAGGAGTGTTGGGTATTGTAGCATAAGGATCAAACCGCAGTAGCCATTGTTTCTCGTTAGGGGATGAAGCAAAAAATTGGTTTTTGGCGTAGACCTGCAGCTGTTAATTAGAAAAAAATACCCACTTGGTTTTAAGTTTTTAAACTGATTATTTTCACTCTTTGTGAAATCCGTGGAACGATGATAACGGTAGGGGTTGGAGGGGGTGAGTTTGTAAATTCTGGTATACCCCATCTTTCAGCAATTAATTAAAAATTAAATATGCCGCCAGAAACGACCCTCTATCTGCTTTCTTTCCTGAAATAGGAGTGTTGAGTATTGTAGCCTTAAGTATTAAACCGCAGTAGCCATTGTGGCTCGTTAGGGGAGGAAGCAAAAAATTCATTTTTGGCTTAGACCTGTAGCAATGAATAAGCAAAAAATACGTACTTGGTTTTAGCTCTTTAAACTGGTTATTTTCACTTTTTGTGGATTCCGGGGAATGATGATATCGGTAGGGGTTGAAGGGGGTGAGTTTGTAAATTCTTGTAAACTCAATCTCTCAGCAATGAATTAGCAATAAAATAGGCCACTGGAAGCAACTCTCTATCTACTTTCGTTCCGGATATATGTATGTTGGCCTTTCTAGCTTAATATTAAGCTGGAATGGCCACCTGTTTCTCTGAAGGGGATGAAGCAATAAATTTTTGTTTTACGTAATAAATTAGCAATTAATTAGCAATAAAATAGGCCACCAGAAGCAACTCTCTATCTACTTTCGTTCCGGATATATGAATGTTGGCCTTTCTAGCTTAATATTAAGCTGGAATGGCCACCTGTTTCTCTGAAGGGGATGAAGCAATAAATTTTTAATTTGCGTAATAAATTAGCAATAAAATAGCAAAAAAATATGGGGTGTGTTTCATGGCTCCCTTATGAAATGGTCTTTCTAGCTTAATAGACATGTCGTTGGCTAAATTTAAGCTCTCTTAAAATTGAATTATTTGTTCTATGGTCGGTCCAAGAATTCGTAGCATTCGTCTCCAACAGAACATTTCATTGGCGTCTATCTTTCTTCTTTCCGAATTTCTCAGGGTCCAAGATTCACATCCATAGGTCAGTATTGGGAATATTAAGCAATTGATCAATCTCATCTTTAACGCTCTTGAAATTTGACAGTCCTTCCATATTGTGGTCATTTTTGCTGTGGCAACTTTTGCTAGATCACATCTACGTTTTATTTCTTCTTGTAGTGACCCTGTGTTTGTGATTAATGATCTCAGATATAAGTATGAGTTCACAACTTCAAACCGATCAATTGTGGTTATGTGTGGATGATTGTTATGTAGTCTATCCACTATCATGATCTTTGTCTTTGATATGTTTAATTGCAGACCAAATATTTGACTTTCGTTTTCAACCAGTCGTATAAGATCAATCAAAGCTATTTGCAAGAAGGGCTGTGTCATCTACGAAACGTAGGTTGTTTATTTTATGACCATTTATTGAGATGCCTTTTTCCCATCCTTCAAGTGCTCTTCTCATAATATGCTCTCCATATATATTGAATAACTGCGGAGACAGTATACATCCCTGTCTGATACCCCGTTCAGGATGAAATTCGTTTGAAAGTGTGTCAAGAACTTTAACTGATCCAGTAGTGTGTTCGTATAGTTCAGTTATAAGCGAAATAAGGTGTTGAGGTACGCCTACTTCTTTTAGTATTCGCCATAGTGTCTCCACTTGACCCTGTCGAACGCCTTACGATAATCTACAAAGCATATGTACAGTGGAATATTGAATTCCCTAGATTTTTCGATTATTTGTCTTATATTCAACAGGTGTTCTCGAGTACCTCTACCTTTGGTAAATCCAGTTTGCTCTTGTGGAATTTCTCTTTGAAGGAATGTTTTTAGTCTCTCATTGATTATGTAGCATTATTTTACTGGCATGTGATATAAGAGAAATAGTTCTATAATTGTCGCATTTATGGAAGCTGCCTTTTTTATGAATTGTTGTTATTGTAGATTTTGTCCAGTCTTCAGGCCATTGTTTAGAATGCCATATTTGGTTACAGAGTAGATGAGGTAATTTTACGCCATTTCTTCTGTGGCTTTGAGCATTTCTGCTGTTATCATATCTGGACCTGGTGCTTTATTATATTTGAGCTTAATGATCGCGAGTCTTACTTCATTTTCAAGTATATCAGGTTCTTCTTCTACCTCGTCAGAGATTTGGTTAACAGGTTCTTGGCGTTGATCATCTTTATATAGGTCCCTGCAATACGATCTCCATGTCTCTGCTATGTCTTCTCTGTTTGTTCTCAGACTTCCAGTGTTGTCTTCAATGGCCCAAGTTCTAGCTGAAGCCTCTTGTTAAGTAGCGTATTTTTTTAAATAGGTCTCTCGGCTGATTATTCTGATCATGTCTCTCAATTTATTTGCATATAATTTGATAGTACAGTTTTTTATCTGCCTTGCATCTTCGTTTTATTTCTTTATTGAGGTTTCTTAAACTAGCTTTTTCCCTTTCACTGTGCACACCACTTTGACAAAGATTTCTTCTATTCTCAATGATTTGAAAGGTTTCATCTGATATCCAGTGTTTCCGTTTCACAGGATTATTTATCTTTGGATGATCAATTGGTGTTGTTACACAATGTTTAAAAGTCTTCCATATTTCTTGTGATGTTCCGTTACGAGTAGAGGAAATTATTTTATGTACTTCCTGGAGAAGGTCGTCCTGCTTTCTTAGTTCTATCCTATTTGTCTCTTTTCGTTTGTTGGGCGCTTTAAATTTAAACTTTACTTTAGCTACGAGGAGAGTATGATCGGATCCGCATATCGCCCCTGGATATGATCTGACTGTTTGAATTGATGATCTCCAGCGAATATTGGTAAGGATGTAATCTATTTGATTTCTAGACCTATTTCCAGGACTTTTCCAAGTATAAAGTCGACGTACATGGTGTTTCTTATGGTAGCATCATGTTAAAAAAAAAATAAAGTGAAATTTGTTCACCCCATAAAAATTTTATGGGGTTTTGTTCCTTTAAACCCCCCAAACTTTTGTGTACGTTCCAATTAAATTATTATTGTGGCATCATTAGTTAAACACAATGTTTTTAAAACTTTTTTGCCTCTTAGTACTTTTTCGATAAGCCAGTGTTTATCGACATATTTTGAATATTTGTCGAATGCACCACATATTTGTATATGGTTAAGTACGATTGTAGAGACCTGTTAATAATCTGAAAATTTATTTATAATTTACATTCTTATGTACATTTTGAAAAAGAAGCCATATCTCCATCAAAGATGACTTGTCAATAAAGACTAAGAGGCAAAAAAGTTTTAAAAACACTGTGTTTAACTAATGGTATCACAATAATAGTTTAATTGTAACGTACACAAACATTTGGGGGTTAAAGGAAAAAAAACCCCATAACATTTTTATGTAAATATATTAAAAAAAGCCGCATCTCGATAAAAACTAGCTTATCGAAAAAATACTAAGAGGCAAAAAAGTTTTGAAAGCGTTGTGTTTAACTAATGGTACCACAATAATGAATTAATTGGAACGTACACAAAAGTTTGGGGGGTTTAAAGGAAAAAAACCACCATAAAATTTTTGAGGTGGACAAACTTCACTATAATTTTGTTTGGAGATGTTCCTGCCATAAAAATGATACGTGTCTATTTTCAATAGAAAATCTCTAATACTTTTCGATATATTGAAAAAAAATCAATTTTCATTTTGTAACTTCAAAGGGCTGTAACTTTTTTTATGAGCACATTTGTACTAAGGTAAGTTAGGTTCAATCGATCTATTTTTTGACCCCAGAATGTGTGGTATAATTTATGACCAATCTTTTCGGGACACCCTGTATATATATTAAAGTATGATTATTTTCCATTTTTAATATTCCATGTTCTTTTTTTTTGGTCTCTGTTATGGCGAGTATACTTAATTCTGCTACCTCTAACTCATCTACTAGTTCTATTTCAGAAAACAAGTTTTCTGCCTTAATGTTTTTACTCGTTTTACATTTAATTTACCGTTTAGATGTATTCTTATAAAATTTAATATACCTTTTTTTTCTCTTCATCTGTTTCAATCTTTAATCCAGTTAATACATTATTATTTGTATTCGATTCCTTTTCGAGCTTTTCCAAACTATTTTTCTACTTCATTTAGATGTTACTTTGTTTTCCTAATTCTTCTTTTATTTTCAGCTCTGTTTTTTTTTAATTCTCTTACAAATAAAAAACTATAAAATATCAATAGATATTATTTAATAGAATACATATACAAATAGCAACAATAATATTATTTCGTGTGATGTGATAACTATACCATCATAATAAACTGATGGATTTTAATTTTACACTAATTTGGAAAATTAAATTAAAACAATACCTATATTATAACATAAAATATATAACATTAATTTATAAAATGTGTAAGGAAGTATAATACAATTAGGTGTACATTCTACATTCATTCATTTAAACAGCATGTTCTGATGATAGCTTCAGATACTGAGTAAGGATCGCAATTTGAGGCAGGTCTTCTGTCTTCCAGGTATCCTTTCTTGTCTTCGGCACAGCCACGGGGAATTCTGATACTGGCTCCACGATTTGCAACACCTAAAATAGAAATTTTTTTATAAATAAACAGAGCAAAACTAGGTTGATATTTTTAAACTTGAAATTATCCGACAGTGGCTTAAAAATAGCATAAGTAATAACTATTTGGCAGGAAATAACCAAACACAGTGGGACTATAAAGATCTTTACAAAGGTCTATTATATCAGAAGAGGGAAAGTAACGATGGACTACGTACAACTATTGATATTGCCAAAATAATACATTAAAAGTGTGTTGCAAAAACTTCATAGCAGTCTTTTTTAAGGACATTTTTAAGTCAAAAAACACTGGTCAGAGTGCGACACAGATTTTACAGGACCAGTTCATGCTAAAATGTAGAAGAATGATGTAAAAAATGGTTTATGTAACGGTAAAAATGGTCCTAGAACAAGAAGTTGTGGTAAAACGGCACAAACTACGGCTCTCCATCCACAATCAGATGGAATGTTCGAAAGACTTAATAGACCTGTTACTCAATATTTTTCAATATTTTGTCGCTGATAATCAAACAGATTGGTAGACTTTAATTTCTTTATTCCAGCTAGCCTGAAGAACTTCCGAACAGAAAGCGACCGGTTATTCATCAGACCGGTATCAATGATGATCACCGAAAGAGAAATAAATTTTTGTTAAGATACTATTTTTTGAAGATTCTCTCTTTGCTAAGAAGAACGTTCATCCTTGATGTACATAGAAAATTCGAAAGAAAAATTGGAAAAAGTCTACGGATTTGCTCAAAACTTTGGAGTTTCAAAGTGATAAAGCCAAGGTCAGGTGCGACGTGAATGCTACTGGGAGAACTTTCGAAATGTTGACCCAGTATAATTATAAAATTCCAAACGTAAGAAAGAACTTTGTTCAAAACATCAACCAAACTGGGAGGAAATTACATTGTCCTAGAGAAAATAAACGATCTGATCGATCGCATCCAGATCT
This sequence comes from Diabrotica virgifera virgifera, assembly GCF_917563875.1. Classification (NCBI taxonomy): domain Eukaryota; kingdom Metazoa; phylum Arthropoda; class Insecta; order Coleoptera; family Chrysomelidae; genus Diabrotica; species Diabrotica virgifera. The sequence continues at coordinate 107,574,073 of NC_065446.1, forward strand.
CCACTAGAAGTAAACCTAAGGTAGTTCATATCGAGAGATTAGCTCCATACCAGGGAACACATGCACCATGTTGTGTATTTTATATTGCCGAGTACATACCACAATAACATAGTAAAATACCATAGGTATATAGAAGATAAGAGCACTGGAAGATATTACTAAAGTCCACAAATAAAATAGATGGGCTCCAAGGAAGATAGGGTTGTATATTGAGCTTTGATGACTGGAAACAAGTTTTGTTGCAGATGTGTTGCAACTAATTATTTTCCTCGAGAATGGAAAATCTCCTACATTTCGAGCATCTACAAAAAGGGATACATAGTAATCCGTCTAATTACAGAGGCCTTAGTGTTAACAGTACTATTAGTAGACTATTTAGCAGAATAATAAAGAACAGATTAGACGTAGAGACAAGAGGGAGAATAAGTGAAAATCAAGGTGGTTTTACGGCGGGACGCTCATGTGTGGACAACCTTTTCGTCATCCAACAACTTATAGAGAAAAGAACGAGTGTAAATGAAGAAACCCACATTGCCTTCATAGACTTGGAAAAGGCTGACTCCGTCCCTAGAAATAAGTTGTGGCATGCCCTTGCTGAAATGAAAGTGAGTCCGGCTATTATACATATTATCAAATAATTGTACAGCGATAATGTAGGATATGTCAAGATTGGCACACAACTATCTGAAGGAATAAAAATAGAAAAAAGACTGAAGCAAGGGTGTAGCGTATCACCGTTGCTATTTAACATATACTTGGAAGTCGCTTTAAAAGAATGGAAAAGAAGTTGTGGACTGATGGAAATCATGATCGGAGATGACTGCCTGTTTAACATCCACTTTGGTGACGATCAAGCAGTACTGGCACAAGATTCGTATGACATGGAATTCATGTTAACCCGCCTGTATTCAGCCTACAAAAAATGGGGATTAAATATAAATATAGAAAAAACAGAATATCTAGTCGTGAATTCTGACGCACACTTTGAAATCCTAATAACAGAGAACACATCAGTTAAACATTTGGAGGAATTCAACTATCTGGGAGCTGTAATAAACAGAGAAGGCCTAGGCAACAAAGAAATCCAAAGACGAGTTGAACAAAGTAGGAAGGTAGTAGGTTGTTTGAATTCCGTGTGGTGGGATAAAAATATATCCAGAACTACAAAATTAAGAATAGGGAAGTCAGTATGGAAGCGAAGTGTGGACATTAACAGCAGAGGCCAGAAGAAGGATCAATGCTGTGGAAATGGACTACATACGTAGAGATGCTGGAATCTCCCGATTGGACAGAGTACGTAATGAAGAAATAAGAAGGAGGATGCAGGCACACGATACAGCGGTAGACAGGCTCGAGAGAAGAAGTCTAAAATGATTCGGTCACTTACTTAGAATGGATGACCAACGATGGCCAAAGAAACTACTGAAATGGAAACCCCCAGGTAGGAAGAAAAGGGGAAGACCAAGACTGTCCTGGAATGACACGATAAGGAAGGCCATGGAACACCGAGATTTGGAAGAGGAAGATGCTCAGGATAGAAATAGATGGCGGTTAGGTGTGGGAATGCAGCTTCAGCCGATATGACACCCCGTATATACAGGGTGTTAGTAAATAAGTATTAAAAATTTTAAGGGCTAATTCCACATGAAAAATTAATGCCAGTTTGCTCTATAAACATATGTCCGCAAATACTTAGTTTCGGAGATACGGGGTGTTGAAATTTTTATTTCAAACTGCCAATTTATTTATTGCTCTAAGACCAGTTGAGCTATGAAAATGAAATTTGGTGAGTTTTAGGAGGTAGTTATTACAAATTTTATGATATACAATTAAGATTTTGTATTCATCATTGGCGCGCCTACGGGCAATGGTCTGAATTATTTTAAAGAAAAAAATAGTACGCCACTGAGATATTTCGAACTAGAAATTATTTTTAAATTCCACGTCTAATTTATGATAAAAAACCTTTCTTGCCTTTTTTCATATGATGCACCGTTTTTATGCAGAAAAATAAAACATCTTGGCGCATATTTTTCATTTCTTAATACATCATCAAGAGTTATCCAATATAATAATACTAAACTAGAACAATAACAGAAAATATTACTAATACCATTTCAACTACGTGCAAAGCTGCAAGAAATGTTTAAAATGATCTCCTTTACAGGTAACAGAAGAATTTTATATTTATCATTGGCGCGCGTACGGGTAATGGTCTGAATTTTTTGAAGAAAAAAATAGTACGCCACTGAGATATGTCAAACTAAAAATCATTTTTGAATTCCTCGTTCAATTGACGACAAAAAATCTTTCTTGCCTTTTTTTCATATGCGGCGCCGTTTTTATGCAAAAAAATTAAACATCTTAACGTTTACAAAGTATTTGAACTAAGTTTCTATGCATATGGAAACTACCTCAAATACTTGGTAAGCGTTAAGATGTTTTATTTTTTTGTATAAAAACGGCGCCTCGTATGAGAAAAAGGAAAGAAAGATTTTTTGTCGTAAATTGAACGAGGAATTCAAAAATGATTTTTAGTTTGACATATCTCAGTGGCGTACTATTTTTTTCTTCAAAAAATTCAGACCATTACCCGTACGCGCGCCAATGATAAATATAAAATTCTTCTGTTATCTGTAAAGGAGATCATTTTAAACATTTCTTGCAGCTTTGCACCTAGTTGAAATCTAATTAGTAATATTTTCTGTTATTGTTCTAGTTTAGTATTATTATATTGGATAGTTCTTGATGATGTATTAAGAAATGACAAATACGCGCCAAGATGTTTTATTTTTCTGCATAAAAACGGTGCATCATACCAAAAAAAGGCAAGAAAGCTTTTTTATCATAAATTAGACGTGGAATTTAAAAATAATTTTTAATTAGAAATATCTCAGTGGCGTACTATTTTTTTCTTTAAAAAATTCAGACCATTGCCCGTAGGCGCGCCAATGATGAATACAAAATTCTAAATTGTATGTCAAAAAATTCGTAATAACTACCTCCTCAAACTCACCAAATTTAATTTCCATGGCTCAACTGGTCTTAGAGCAATAAATAAATTGGCAGTTTGAAATAAAAATTTCAACACCCCGTATCTCCAAAACTAAGCATTTGCGGACATATGTTTATAGAGCAAACTGGTATTAATTTTTCATGTAGAATTAGCCCTTAAAATTTTTCATACTTATTTACTAACACCCTGCATATAAAAAAGTTTTGAATTTTCAGGTGAGTCAGGGGCGTCATTTGGGCGTCCAGGGGGGCATTTGCCCCCTCTGGCCATGAAAATGACTGAAATTTACAAAAAAATACATCAATATTCATCATAACATCATATATAATGTATTGTATATATAGTGCTTGCCCCCCCCCCCCAAACAAAATTTCAAATGACGCTCCTGAGGTGAGTCGTTGATAAAACACTAGTTACATGTTTTTTAGCAATTTTCACTACTCAACTCTTCCTTGAATGGACAATGTCTGCATTCTGTGTTCATTCTGCCAAGTAATGTCAATGAAATACCGTTAAGGAAACAAATCTTTCTGTGAGAGCTATTAAGTTCACAGGCTCTATCTGTGGGTACCTGCTGATCATAGTGAATAAGAGAAGACTCGGAATATGAGTTTCCAGATATGTTGATGACCCGGTAATCGCAGTTCTAATCCTGATGATCAAATTTATCATTTAGTGATACCCGCTCAAGAGGTCAAATATCTAAATGGCCCAGAAGTAGGCTAAGCCTACAGTCTATAAAAGTATAAAAGAACTTAAAATACTTACCAGCACTAAAGTCATGGATAGAAGATGTTTCGTGTTTGCCAGTAAGACGACGTTCGTTGTCTTTTCCTCCTTTGGGATCGTAGGCTTTGATGTGCCTAGCGTGGTTTTTGCTAAGTTTTTCAATGGCCTTTTCAATTGCCCTGAAAATAAAACAAAGCTGTTAGTCAAAAATAAATAAGATGTGGGTTTTAGGATACAATTATATAAGGTGACCTCACTTATTATACAGATAGGTCAAAACGCATGAAGGAGCTAGGAACTAGGAACTAGGAGTTATTGGTTCCATCACTAGATTATTAATAACTCCGAGAAATATTCTATTCAGATACACAATTTCTATTTAGAAAGGGAAGATCTGCAATGGACTTGGTAATATACATTTTAGACAAGTTAAACGTTACCAGGAAAAAATTCATGATCTTGATGATATTTGATATCAAACATTTAAGTAATTAAGTAATTTTTAGCATTTAACTAACACTGCCGGGGACGTGGCGATGAACGTCAAAGTTTAGTGTTCGAAACCGGTCGTTTAAGTAGAATAAATTGATTGTGAGTAAGTCTTATATATATTTCTTTAACCTTGTTTATTTTTGAGCTTTATACAGGGTGAGTCACCTCTAACGGGACGGAAGATTACAGCGAAATGGTAAAAGATTTGAAAAAAATTTTAAATTAGTAGTTTGTAAGTTGATAAAATCTACATTTTAAAATTATTTTGAAATATACAGGGTGTCCCAATAAATGGCGGCGTATCAAAGTTATATTTTTTCTTATGGAACACCCTGTATTTTATTGCATTTTTTTATTGCTCGCAAAAAATAAGGTACAGTTTCATAAGACTTCCCTATACCTATGTACAGAGTGTTCTGAGTTATGGTGACTTTTCTTAGAATGTAAAGTTTTAAAAGAAGGCTTATTCTCAAGTTATTTAAGAAATTATGAAAAAAATACTTTTACATCTAAATAGTTAGATATTGGTCGAATGTATTCCATGATTAATTATTACATAATTATTTACAGGGTGTTCAACATTTACAGTTTCATTATTGGATTATTTAATGTGTCATATAATGCTTATTTTAAATGGAATACCATGCATATTAATACACTGTTATACTAAACGGGGTTACCTCTTTCGAATGGTATATGGATGTCCTATACCTAGTCTAATAGTTTTTGCGTAATTTACAATTATTTAAATTCTTAATCTGTAAATCGAGTTTAAAACAAAAGATGTATCTCATTGTATGACATCGTCATTTTATGACAGTACGGTCTAGTAATTATCAAAAATATAAACATCCGTGTATGATATTCAAATTTAATTGTTCCTAAAAATGAATAATCACGTTATCTATGAAAGAGTAGACATAGTACTTTGCACTGGGGAGTGTTTGCAAAATTGTATCTTACCTTCTTAAGTTTACGCTCAAAAGTATCCTGATAGAAGACATCCAAAAAGGACGTTTTTGAGAGATCTCGATAGATTCCGTGCTACTGGTAATGTTGCATACGGAAAGTTAAATAAAAATAAACCAGTTATTTGTGATGACGTCAAGGAGCTTGATGTTCTGCTTTTTGTTACGGGAAACCCAAATACTAGTAAAGAAAAAAATTCGGGTGAATTGTAAATCAGTCAAACGACTGTTAGAATACTTAAGAGAAACCACTATTATCCGTATAAAACTCAACTACACCAGTATTAGACCAAACAGGGTTATGATAAATATATTTAACTTATCGTTTATGGACTTTAGACTTTATAGAAGATCCTGATTTTTTTAAAAGTATTGTATACAGACCAATATACCTACTTTTCATAATAATGGTCTAGTAAATAGACATAATTTTCATTTCATTATGATACAATAAACAAACATTTATTTCGTACGGTTCAAAAATCGAGAATGACTATAAATATTATTTTTAAAATCAATTTACCGTTTAAGAAAATTGTAAATTACGCAAAAACTATGACTCCTAGTTATAGAACATCCCTATACCATTCGAAAGAGGAACCTGTGTTTAGTATAATGATTTAATAATATACATGGTGTTCTCTTTAAAATAAGTATCATATGACACATTAAATAATCCAATACTGAAACTGTAAATTTTGAACACCCTGTAAATAAATGTGTAATAATCAATCATGGAATACATTAATTATAAAATAGTTACCAGACCGTACTGTCATGGCGTGACAATGTCATACAATGCCATTAATTAACTACATCTTTTGTTTTAAAATCGATTTACAAATTAAGAATTTAAATAATTGTAAATTACGCAAAAACTATGAGACCTAGGTATAGGACATCCATATACCATTCGAAAGAGGTGACTCCGTTTAGTATAATGGTGTATTAATATACATGGTGCTCCATTTAAAATAAGCATCATATGACACATTGAATAATCCAATAATGAAACTGTAAATGTTGAACACCCTGTGAATAATTGTGTAATAATTAATCATGGAATACATTCAACCAATATCCCACTATTTAGATGTAAAAGTATTTTTTTCATAATTTCTTAAGTAACTTGAGAATAAGCCATCTTTTAAAACTTTACATTTTAAGAAAAGTCACCATAACTCTGAACACTCTGTACATAGGTATAGGGAAGTCTTATGAAACTATACCTTATTTTTTGCGGACAATTAAAAAATGGAATAAAATACAGGGTGTTCCATAAGAAAAAATATAACTTTGATACGCCGCCGTTTATAGGGATACCCTGTATATTTCAAAATAATTTTAAAATGTAGATTTTATCAACCTACAAACTACTAATTTAATATTTTTTTCAAATCTTTTACCGTTTCGCTGTAATCTTCCGTCCCGTTAGTGGTGACTCACCCTGTATACAGTGCACTGGGATAAGTGTCCCTCCCCTTAACATAACTTATCTATTTTTAGCACATAAGTAAAACGCTCGGACAGCTCGATTTTTAAAATAATCATACTATATATATTATAGCATCAATGTTTCGAACTTTACGCGATCCCTCTTCAGATGACAGGCATAACTTTGATTTTTTTAAATGGAAAAGTACATCAAGTGACACCTCATTTAAACGCTTTTGAAATAAGTACCGATTACAAAAATGGATAAAACTTTAAACCTTTTTAAGAGCGTAGGTGTCAAAATTGGGCCGAATTATTTTTACATGCATTCATTTTTTTCGAATCCTGAGAAAACTAATAAGAATTTTTGAACAATTTTAAACGCCGAATGAAATATTACAGTATTATCGAGGGTCGAAAGTCCCTGAGAACTTCTATAATATATATTTTAATAAGTCACAGGAGTGAAAAAAAGAAAAAATTTAGTCAGATTTTTAATTTAAAATATATCATTCAAAAGAAACTTCTTGTTTATTGTAAGGGACTTTCAGCCCTCTGTAATAATGTAATATTTTATTCTGCGTTTAAATTTTTTTTTTCAAAAATACTTATTAGTTTTCTCAGTATTCGAAAAAAAAATGAATGCTTTTTAAAAAGAATTTGACTGAAATTTGGCGCCTACGCTCTCAAATAAGATAAGTGTTATACATTTTTGTAATCAGTATTTCAAAAGCTTTTAAATGAGGTGTCACATGATGTACTTTCCCGTTTAAAAAAATCAAAGTTATGCCTGTCACCTCAAGAGCTATCGCGTAAAGTTCGAAATATTGATGTTATAACTATATAAATTAAGTTAAGTTAAGGGGGGTAACAATTATTCCAGCGCACTGTATAACGATCCCGTGAATTTCATAATTTTTTCTTATTTTTTGGAAATATATAATGAATTTTGACAATTGACGATTGAATCGTATGTCGAGATAGAATGGGCTAATCAAAAATCGTTCATTCAATATAATTTTCATTGAAAATTCCATTTGCTTACTAAACTAATAATCATGTTTTATATCGAGTAAAAACTGAATCTATTATAGAAAGTCTATTATGTAGTTGACTACATACGAGATATTAACAACAATATGACAATGAAATTTGTCCATGTGCGAGATTGTTTAGTTAAACACACCTATTTGTTTTCTAAATCTACTATATTTTATTAAGTAGTTAAACTATGTGGAATTTTACAGCAGTTTGAAATTCTGATGTAATATTTTGCTGGAAGAAAAGACCAGGTAACCGCAAAAATGTGGCAATTGTGATAAAGATTATTAAAAATTATGAGTTAGAATTTTAACATAATGTTCTAATAAGAAAAAATAGGTGAGAAATTTAGACGAAACAGTTTTGGTGAGATTTTCTACATTTCAGGTAGAAAATCTCACCAAAATAACCTGTCTCTTTGAAAGTATTTATTTTTAATATTAAAAAATACCCTGACAAAATAGCAACGTGTCCCAACCATATTTTTGTATTTATTTCCAATATAGGTAGTGTTGCAAGCATCTTGGAGAGTTAATATCTCTCGCAAATCCCTTCATTTTTGAATATTTTTTAATTTACCTTAAAAAAAAATAGCAAGTTGCCTCAAAGATGTTTTTGCAGGTATAAATATTTTTATTTTTTTTTTTAATTTAGGGGGAGCAGTCGCGCCGTAATTTAGGAAGAGAATAACGCAGGCAAACAGAGCTTATTTTGCCCTCTCCCATATATTTCGGTCAAAAAGTGTCCACCGAAATACAAAGATGAGAATCTATAAAACCTTAATTCGACCAATAACATGCTATGGCAGTGAAGTCTGGGTGCTGAAAGAAACATCCAAAAACAAACTCGACACATTCGAAAGGAAAGTACTTAGGAGAATACTAGGACCTGTGAGGGAAAACGGAATCTTCAGAAGTCGATACAACAACGAGCTTTATCAACTTTATAAGGAAACGCCCCTGTCAGACTTCATTAGATTACAAAGATTGCAATGGGCCGGACATGTGATAAGAATGGGAGAGGATAGGCTACCAAAACGAGCACTGAATGCTAGAATGCAAGGAAAGAGACCGGTTGGGAAGCCACGAAAGCGCTGGGAAGACACAGTAAACAGCGACGCACAAGCCCTTTTAGGAGTCCGTGTATGGAGAAGAGCAGCCACAGACAGGCAAGGGTGGAGGCAAAAAATAAAGGAGGCCAAGGCTCAATTTGGGCTGTAGTGCCGTAGAAGAAGAAGAAGAAGTCGCGCCGTGAGAAAAATCTCACATTTTCTCCTTTTCCGTGATAACTTGATGCAAATTTTTTCAAGATTGCTTTACACTCGTAAGTGCCTCGAGGAAGATCGTAGTAATGCGTAGACTTTTTTTTATTTTTTATTTTTTTTTGTGGAATTTATGGTTTTGGTGAGAACTAATTAGCTTTAAAATTGTTAGAAATAGATATTTTTAACATAACAAGTAAATAAAAATATTATAAAATAGAAATTTGATTTGAATTCGTATTTAAATCTATATTGAGAGATTTTTTATCTACGCGCGATTACGGGAGCGCAACTGCCCCCGGGTTAAATGATCGATTCCCTCCAGCCAGATCTGCATTTCTGTCTTAGGATATTATGGAAGTGGTATCTGAACATGAAGTATATTATGGAATGAAGGATATTTTTTAAATCAGCCCAGCTTGCCAGAAATATTTAAAATTTATTGCTTTTCGAACATCACAAATAATATTCTTTCATTTTATTAGATTCTGTAATGTACCTAATTGAATATATCGCTCATATGAACTAAAAGTGACACAACTCAATAAATACATACTTAATTCGAGTTATCTTAGTGAATTGACTCATCCAAAAATCCTATATTTCTACCAGAAAAAATGTTTACTTCTCAACTTCGTAAGATGGCGGTAGTGCCATTATTCAATTGACGGTAAAATGAATATTTTATTCCCGAACAATGACACTTTTGAGTTATTCAGACGTTCGACGTGAGCGTATTGTTATTTATCACGAATTTCGAACGAATCACGAACAGTTTTATTTCGAAAAATGCCCTAGATCTAGATATTTTTCGTTTCCTTAGCCTTATGTTTGAAAAGTAACCAGTACTTTGAAAGAAAAGTGACATACCTCAAAACGTTGATTTTTTTTGTTAAATCAGGTATCATAGTTTTTTGGTTTTGCTTCCTACACAATTAGAAACATTCATTTATCCATATTCTTCGTATTTAATTTATAAATTTTAGCAGTTACTTTAAAACTCAGTATTAAATTAAGATCAACAAAATTCATTTTTGTCTCCCCTGAAAAAAAGATGAGTTGTGACACTTTTTATCATCGGTTGAAATATTGGGCAAAACCAGGTCAGAAACAATAAATCATTGGTTTGGTCATGAGTGCGAAATGGCCACAAATAAAAAGAACGCAGCATATTAAAAAAACAATCGAGGCAGGGTGTACACGGAGGAAAAAAAAAGCATATAGGTACATCTTAGAAGAGAGGAAAAACGTATCCGTCGACGTAAGAAGAGGGAATACGAACAGAACACTCTGACAGAGGAAATGACATGACGGTGAAATTATACACGACAAAAACTCAGTTCTTAACAGATGGGCACAATATTTCAGCGAACATCTAAATATAACCGATATTGAAGGCGGTTGCAACATAGAAAATCAACAAAACCTACATCATCAACTACACAGTGAAGACCCAACAAGAGTCAAATGCCATCCTAAAACTCAAAGAAAATAAAACCCCAGGAATCGATGAAATCTGTTAGAAAATGTATAAAATAGGTGGTGATAAACTTTTTTCAGCAATCCATAAACTAATAGTAATAGTACTTATATGGCAGAATGACTTGGTACCAAAAGAATGGCTAAAGGGAATATAAATATGTCCGTTGCATAAAAAGGGTGATCAACTGGATTGTAACACACCAGAAGCGTGCGGTCCATGGAAGCGGGGGAAGCGCCGCTTCCCTATACCTACTTCGATATAAGAAAATATATCTATTATTAATTAATACCTATTTAATAACAAAATTTTTTCCCTAATCCAAGTAATCTACATATGACCTAGGCATACGCATTGAAAAATGATAAAAATTAATCGCGTACGAACGAAATCAATATGCACACAATTCAACTACATATTCGGTCCACTCCTGACAGAAGCGCATCTCAAAATCGCCGCTTGTCAAGCAGTTGTCCGGTGTAAAAATTGGTCAGGGTTCAATGACTGCAACCCATTAGTCGCGCGAATTTTGGTACTCTGGAAGCGCTCGTCCTAGCGCATCCTAGCGCCTTCCGACTGTTACTGCTGCAGCGGTGGTTAGGTACGTACATGTACATTCGCTTAAAGAATATGTATTTCGATTTAAATTTTTTGCAGATATTTTTCCTTTTACTGATCTTTTATTTGACATTTTACAGATGAAGTCAAATGACATTGCATTTTGTATAAGACAAATTGATGACTTTATTAATACGATAATTAAAAAACGAGAGCAGTTTAAAAATATTTGGGATAAAACTAAAAATATGGGGTTTGAACATGAAAGAAAAATAATGAAGATTGATGATGTCGGCAACAGAGAGACCTTTTGATAATATTCTATAACAAATGAATTCTAACTTTCAAAATTTTAACGATTTAAAATTTGTAGAATTATATATAATCTTAATATTTCTAATTATAATTCATCAAAATTTCCCACAGAGGAATTTACTTTGATATCCCAGCTTTGCATTCTCAGTTAAATGTCGTTTATGAAACAACTGACATTAGTGATAAAGAAATACCCAGAAATCTGGGTATTTCTTTATAACTACTGGTTTAAACAAGTCACTGTGTGAAGTGGTCAAGTTGTGTGAAGTAGTAGGTACTAACTATCCCAGCCACAACTGCATCAGTTGAACGAAGTTTTTCATTATTAAAATGCATTAAAAGTTTCAAATTAAGAGTTTAAAAGAAATTCAACAAGCGAAATTTAGCCCTATTATCCATTGAAAAAGACTGCATTCAACAATTATCAGAAGTTGATAGGAGAATAGACCTCAAGTATAAATAAGTGTCATATTGTTGAAAGTTGTGTATTGTTGAAAATGCCTCGGAATATACTTTTTTTTAAATAGAACTCTTCTTTAGGAAACAAAGCCCGGCGCGAGGACTCAAGGCCCGAGCTAGCAATATGATCAATGATAGGTCACTATTATAGTCACTAGAAATAGCGGGAATAGAGTGCCTCACGCATTAATCGGGGTAGGATTTAGTGTGTAAGTCCTTGTACCCAGGACGTCTCACATAAGCACTTTGCTGATAGAGAGCCCCTATAGCGCATCAGAGGGTTATCAGGTGGGAAGTGGCTCGACCCTCGACCCTTAAGAAAATATTTTTATATCCTTATTGAATCGCTTCCCCTTCCGAAAAAGTCACCGCACGCCACTGTACACACTACAGATGCATTACTTTATTAGCATCTGCTTATAAAATCTTCGACAATGTATTGTTTGAAAGGCTTAAACATTTTACAAAGGATATTTTTGGTCAATATCAATGCAGATTTACTGTTGGAAAGTCAACTATACATCAAATTCTAGCACTTGGGCAGATTCTAGAAAAGTCACTAGAACATAACATAGATATACACCATTTCTTCGTCGACTTCAAAGCAGCCTATGACAGTGTTAAAAGAACTGCATTATATAATGCAATGATAGACTTTGGGATCCTACCTAATTAGTTAAGTTGACCCAACTAACAATGCAAAACGTAAGCTCGTACGTTAGAATTTATTGAAGGAGAAACTCTACGTTCTTTGACAGTAATAATGGTCTAAAACAGGGGGATGCACTACATGTCTCCTCTTTAATATTGCCTTGGAAAAAGCAATCAGAAAATTAAATATCAGAATGAATGGAACTATTTTTAATAGATCGACGCAAATTCTCGCATTAGTTGACGATATAGTTATAGTGGACATAAGTAAGAGATACGTGGTGCAGTATTTTACAAGGTTTGCGGACGCGACAAGTGAATTAGGAATTGTGGTAAACGAGGAAATAACCAAATATATGTTGGTTTTTATAAAAACTTCCGAAATATACAACAGATAATTCAAATAAACAACCATACCTTTGAGCAAGTCAAATAATTCACATATCTTGGCGACGACAACAAACACGACAAGCGACAAAGTAAAAAAAAAACATAGCAATAGCAAACAGAACTGTTCACGGTCTCTAGAAACAATAAAAAAATTAAAATATTAAACGTGCAGTAAAGCTGAGTATATACAAGACCTTCATAAGACCCATTTTGATATATGGGGCTGAAACGTGGACCTTATCTCAAAATGGCGAAAGACCTAGATGGGCTGGTCACATTACTAGGATGTCACATCACGAATACACGAAGAAATTAACATTTTCAAGAGCAGAGGGCACAAAAAGTAGAGGACAAGCACGAAGAAGGTGGATTGATGATGTGGAGAAAGACCTAAAGATTTAAAAGGTCAGAAGATGGAGGGAAGTTGCCAGGAATCGACAGGAGTGGCGACTTTTTTTGCGAGCAGGTCAATATCCACAACGGATTGTGGAGCCACTTATGATGATACTTTTCTTCCGGATGGGCGATATTTCTTTTAGTTTTGTTTAACTTATTAATAGCTGTTTTTAATTTTAATCAGCATCTGGAAAATATCAGGAAATAAAAAATTCAATTTTAGCAGGTACTTTCAAACTCACAACTAAATTAAGCTCTACAAAATTCATTTTTGTTTTCCCCTGAAAAAAGTTGTTTTTTAAGTTGTGACACTTTTCTTCATGATGAGCGATATGGCTTTTAGTTTTGATTAACGAAATGTAATAATAATAATGATTGCATTAGATTTTAGTGTCCAACATGCAGCAACACTGTTTTAAATTGTATTAATAGAATAGCACAATTTTAATTTTAATCAACATCTGGGAAATATCAGGAAATATACAATGTCACGCCTGTTGTTGATGTTATGTTGTGGGACTCACAATCAATTAAACGAAATAAAACGAATTTTATTATTGTTTTTATTGTAAGCATCCTCATTAGCCGGTTTAATCATTCCTGTCACCGCACGCCAAGGTGATTACTTAAATTGTTGTATAAACTGCACGATTGTTTTATTCAAAACCTTTTTTTTATTTAAACACAAGACCACATCAAGCGCGCATGGTTATTCTTCTTCTTATGGTACCTTATCCTTAAGTCGTTGGCCATTCCATTTGCCCATAAGGTCGATTTAGATGAGAGGTTAGGTATAAAAAATACTATAAAAGTTATTAATGTTGAACTGACTCATAAACATAAATATCTTAAATAAAGGTTGGATTGATAAGATTAGAACAACCCGCATGCAGCCCAGATCTCAATCCTATTGAGCATTTATGGGATGAATTAAAAATAGCTATTTGTCGTCATCCTAGGCCTCCAGACAATTTGGTAGATTTATGGCCCTGGCAGAGGAATATCGGGCTATTCCCCAGGCCAGGATAAAACATCTTTATTCGATGCCAAGCAGATTGCGAGCAGTTGTTGCTGCGAGAGGTGGACATACCCGCAATTGAATTGTTTTGTTTTGTTGTTAATTTTGTTTTGTGTTGTTAATTTTCGTGCGTTTGATACTTTTAATTATCTAAACCTTCAAAGCAGTGTTTTTATTTACAGCTTTTACAAGAAAAGAGATATTCGGATAATTCAAAAAACAAAATCTTAAGGATACCTCCAGGATAATACAAAAGGAGTATGTAATAAAATCAGCCCCCCCCCAATTTTTCCACAGATTTTGTTAAATTTAGCAGAAAATACAATGTTTCCATTCATCCTCGTATAATGCCATCTAAGCAAAAAGTTTTTGTTACCGGAACAATAACAAACGACATCAATACATGTACCTATAATCTGATGCAAGAATATTAAAAATCAGACTACAAATAATAACGTTATAAATTGTCAAACTTAATCGAAAATTTTGGTTGGCGGAATTTTGTGCCGGTGAGCAGAGCCGTGCGGTACATCTTTTCAATATGATGCAAGTCTTCGAAATTCCGCCCCTTAAATATTATTGAAACTTGACTTTTATTTTTATTAAATGCAACTGCACAAAATGAACTAAAACTTTTATTTTATAAACAACACATAATTTAAAATAAATGAAATATGTATTAACATTAAATAATATTTACAAAAATTTCAATTTTATCCTTCTGACTATAATTTTTGTAAATTCGTCAGATTGGTGTAGTCTAAAGTAGCAGCTAGTGAGGTCTATTGAAATGAGTGCTAAATTTTTTGGTTTTGTTCGTCTTATGGAGCTTCGTAAATAATTTTTAATAATTTTTAATTTTGAAAGACTTCTTTCACCACTAGCTACCGAGACAAGGAGTGTTAATAAAATTCTTAGTGATACAACTTATTAGTTCCTGTTTGTATTTTCTTATGTTGTATGTTTAATTTACAATTTATATTAATTTTGTAACACATATATTGGTTTTGTTTTTTATTTTAATTTTGTTTTAATTTATTAACTTATTTTTTAATATTGACGATTTATCTAATTTCAGAAAATTGTATGTGTTATTGTTATTTTTTTAAACTCTATGTAAGCTGTGTCTATAAAATTGTAAAATAGTTCGTAATTTATGGAAGACTATGTACTGGGCCTGATGATGAAGCAACGAAAATGTAAGCCTCGAAACCGGTTGCTCCACATTTTTTAACATCAATTAAATACAAACTCAAAGATTGCGAGTATTGACTTAATTTAGATCCAATAGTATAATGGACTCGCATTGGCGACCCTTTCATGATTTATCTTCCTCTGTTAAGATCTCATCCACAGATTTTTCGTAATCAAATTGACGCTTTTTTTTTTCTCCTGGATCGAATTTTATTTTCAGCTGAAAATTCGAATTTATATCAGGATTTTCTACAATTTCATTAGCAGTAATTTTCGTTAAGTCATAGCAATATTGTCTGCGACTTTTCATTTTTTTCTACAGTTTCTGACAACATTTTCACACAATCTGACATATTTAGAGTTACTTGTTGCAACATCTTCCAGACTAAATTTATATGAAATAAAATATCATGCCAAAGAACTACACCGCATATAAATTTATAATTTTTAATATTTTTTGTTAATCCTAGTGCTTTAACTTTAGTTTCTGATTTCTGAATCTTTGTTGACTTCTTCTAGTATTTCGAATGAAGTATCATATATTTCACAAACTTGAAATCTTAAAGCCTTAAATGTTTCAATGCATCTATTTGACTTGACCATCTAATGCGTCGCTTAAACACAACGATAAGTCACAGCAACTAGTTGTGATGACAAGTTGAAACGCTGTTTAGACGCTGCGATTCAATGCGATACCACCTTCAACCCAACTCCAACTTTGATAAGTTGTGCGATCCACCGTTTACACACAATGATAAGTTGCAACAACTCGATTGACCTTGATAAGTTGTTTGATTTATCGCTGTGTTTAAACGACCCTTAAAGGGTCGTTTAAACACAGCGATAAATCAAACAACTTATCAAGGTCAATCGAGTTGTTGCAACTTATCATTGTGTGTAAACGGTGCATCGCACAACTTATCAAAGTTGGAGTTGGGTTGAAGGTGGTATCGCATTGAATCGCAGCGTCTAAACAGCGTTTCAACTTGTCATCACAACTAGTTGCTGTGACTTATCGTTGTGTTTAAACGACGCTTAAGTAGTATGATTCAACGGTTTTAGAGTTGTGAAACATGTTTTTTCGGAACTTCCCAACGCTTTGTATAATTAGAAAAAAATCGTACAGTTCTTGTGTAATACAGAAATGGTTGTTGTTTCTGTAGCAGAAGACGCTTTCTTCACTTTTAAAACTAAGTTTAAAGAGTGGCATGCGCAGGGCACGTGAAACGCCCTCTGATAGTTTTCAAGTGTTCTATTTTGCACACCCTATCTTATTCATATGATTATTTTTATGTATTTTGATTTTACTGATTATGCCGCCCCCTTACGATGCCGCCTGATGCGACTGCCTCTCCGCATCATAGCACCGCACGGCCCTGCCGGTGAGTGTATTTTTATGTTTCACAATTTCTTTTTTTTTATTTTGGATTTAAATGGGGGAAGGGATGTATCCTAAATGGAAATTAATCGCCCATACTATAAATTTGTAATCAGCATTTACACACCGATTATTTCGTTTTTGTTGACATACCGGTATCATTACACGTGAGAGTGTACAGTCAAGGCTGCATGCTGCCTACCTGCGGTATGAGGTCTACGGCCTAACCATCTCCTTCAGAGATACTTAATACCAATTACAGAATCATTTTGAAAGATTAAACATAATTCTACATTAACCGCAATAATAATTTTTAAAACGGTTCAACGTGGCTTTCAAAAAACCAATTATTATTCAGTTAAATAAATATTCGAATCGTGGTTACGCGGTAAATGTTTGCTGTTCAATTTTTTTTTGGTGAATTTTAGCAACAAAGTGTTTCCTGCAATTTTTGTGGTTTTGTCTAGGACGCCTGCTTTTAAATGTCATGACGCAAAATATTATTATTTTTCTGCATTATAATTATTTTTTACGCTATTCGCCAAAATAAACAGTAAAGTAGTACCAGCTATCTAAGAGTATTTATATACATATTAAAAATTAGACTTTAAATATAGAATTAATATTCAGCTAACGGGCTGCTATTGTTTGAGGTGTGGAATTACATAAACAAGTGATCAACCTGTTTTATGAAATAATCCCTTGTTTATGTAATTTCACACCTCGAACAATAGCTATTGGTGCGCACCTAAGGCAAATTCAGGATATTTCACAAACTTGAAACATTTCAGTTTCCAAATTTTTTGAAGATATACTTCAAAGGCTTAGGTATATTAGTAGGGACCGCATTTAATGAATAGTTGAACAATGTACGAGTGAGAGCCAAAATTTCCAATTAGTGTAATGCGCACAATTTCCCGACCTATTCGGCTAATGGAACTTAAAAATGACCTTCGAAAATGTAGCTTATTGAACATAAATATTAAAGGAACGAACAAATATACGAAAAAAGATACGAAACCAAGTTACAGATATTTTTAAAAAAATCTAAAAAGTAAGTCACAAATATACCCTTCTGGACTATCCAGTCGTATACACATAACATGAGACCATCGACAATATATATCGAACACTTGCACCATATACCTCGTCTTTTTTGCTACCATCACCACAATACACAGAAGTAATTTTGATCTGACACGAGATCGTCCAACTCATCATCATGGCATAGTTCACTTTCTAAAATAACTTCGAAGCTCTTGTGTTCAAAATTTTTCTTTTTGTACCTTTTTTCAGTTTCGTGGTTTTCTCATTGCCCCTTTCTCTACTTTGACGGTTGTTTAATGGTTGTTTACGTTTTATGACGCAGTCACAAAACGTAAAAAAATGTTGACGATGTTACATTTCACAACAGAACACAAAATTTGATAAAAACAAAAAAGAATCGAGCAAAACTAACTATATCAGTGTATAAAATGGTAAATAAATGAAGGATATAAGTACCATTTAAACTATAGTTCGGTCAAGAAGAAAAGGTATCTCTTATTTTCCCAGACACACAAACAATATCATACGACGTTCGTTTGTGTCGGATAGATATGGCAGTTGCTACTAGATGGTTTTTGCAATTTTATTAAATAAGAGATTAGAAATATTGATGCGTACAATTACCCGACGCGCACCATTAGCTGACTCTCCACTATATGGCTGCGAAATTGCGCACAGTACGTAGGTACTAATTTTTTATTTAGTGTTCACTGCACTGCAACCAAAGGGGTTATTAGCGACGTAAAATATAATACAAGTAATGTTACAATAACTTATAATAATATAAACAATATCTTTTAAATAACCTATTGTATTTTCAACATTCTGTTTTTTCCTAACGCTTCCTTTATTGTAGGGGAGCCCAAGCGGAGATTTTTGCAGTTACTCGAGTGCGTCAGAGAATTACATGGGGAGAAACCTTGTACCCTGTAAATGTACCCCTACCATATATTGGCTCTTAATACAGGGGAGTTCGTTAAGGAAGGAAGAAAATAATCTATAGGTACTTAGAAAAACTCGAAATCGTCAGATTAAGATAAGGTAAGTTAAGTACATGCAGAAGAGTGTATATTTAAAAAATCTGACGATTTGAACGGGACATAAAGTAATGGGTGAGTCACAAAGTTTCACAGAAAAAGCGACTATTTCGCGAAATGAACGTCAGATCGAAAAACTGAAAAACACTTGTTTGATATTATTCAAAAATCTATCGAATGATACCAAACACGGCCCCCATTGAGAGGGGTGGGTGGTAACTTTAAAATTTTAAATAGAAACTTGGCGATATTTTGCTAAATGACCATCAGATCAAAAAAAAACTGAAAAAGGCTTGCTAAATATTTTTTAAAATATATCGGTTCTAGAAATGTTTTTAGATTTATTATCTCATTTGTTAAATTTTTGTCATTAGTTTTGTTTATGATGTTTGTTTATGGGTAATAGAGGATGATTCAGACGGTTTATATGTTATGATCGGAGTGTTTACTGAAAGAAAAAGGTAATAGTTCAAAGATCTTATTGTTTATAATTTCGTCGCAGATGCCGGTCAACTTTGACCGGTTTTGTCTCAGGAACACCACTGCTCGTAATTAAACTTTTTTTAAGAAGACTCTTACCGCCTTTTGGCTTTTAAACTAATGGTTATCGAGACACTCTATTTGTTCGTAAGCCAAAAAATTGTTTATATATAATTTAAAAAAATTCCTGAGGCCGCCCAAATAATCCAATATTAATTCTGTAAGTCGTTGTATAGGTAGATTGCTCTTTAATATGTGAAACAATTGACCGACTTGTATATGGTTTAATGGTTTAGTTTTTGTTGTGCAAGATTTTAAAGAATTTCAATTAAAAACAATAGATGACAAAAATATGCAAATGTATTGAACTGATTTTAATTAAATTTGGTGACATGATTTAGTATAGTATAAAGTTTTTCTTAGGGTCTCAACTACGTGGTTAAAAAACATTTATTAAGGAAAGACTTGGCTCCCTTTTTGGTAATTATTGGTATTTTGCATCAAGGGTAATGAATTCAATCATTTTTAGCCAGTGGTATCTTATACAAAATTCAATTATAGCTATTCTTTATCTCATCACAACTTTGCTCTAAAATAATTTTTTTTAAGTTATAAGCAAAAAATAGAAAAAAACGTTTTTAACCATTTTTAAATTTTTTTATTGTTTTTTATTTTAATTTAGACTTTAAACTTTAGACCTATTGTTATGAAGCTATTTTCTTGTGAAATCTTATACAATTTACTATTTTATTGGGAAATAAACCACAATTTAATTTAAAAATGAAATTTATTTGTATATTTATTTATATTTTGTATTTCAATAACGACCTCCGGAGTGGAAGCCGAAACGTCAATAAATTTCATTTTTAAATTAACTTGTGGTCCATTTCACAATAATATAGTAAATTCTAGACCTATTGGGAGAGAGTTATGGAAGTTATCGTACTTTTTCTGCTAAAATCAGAATATACTTCCTAACGAACTATTAGTGAATTGGATATGCAAATATGATTCTACACAATTACATTAAGCTAAAGTGCTGAAGTAACATTCTGATAGTTTATGTTGCTATTCAACTTTAATCTATCATGATTATTCATGCAGATAATTATTCACAAACAGTATTTTTGTAGCATTTTCTCGTTACACCAACGCAGCGGAAAATAATGAACCGTCCTTGGGCGTTATAAGTGATCATATTTATGTACTTTTCCGATCATTTTTGATAGCGCAAATGTCGTAGAATGGAAAAAAATAGTTTCCATACGAGGGTAAGCCAAAACTTATTTGACAAAGTTCAGATTTTGTATTACAAAAAATGGAATTACTAATGATTTACGTAAAATATGGTCCAAAACCTAGTACTAGAAATAATGATTAGCAACAGTGTATAGGTTTCGCAGATGAATTGGTGCTTCTGATACGTTCAACAATAGAACTACGAAAACTGTTCACAAAATTTGAAAAAGAAGCTAGAAAATATGGCCTGACTATTAATCAAGACAAAACCAAGTATGGAATTAAGGGCTGCAAATAAAAGAAAATAAATGGATAAATAAATAGTATAAATTTGAGAAGGTAACAGAGTTTGAGAACCTTCGAGTAACAGTTACAAATAGTGAAGACAAAGAGAGAGAAATAGGTAAACGGGGTAGCAAATCAACAGGATCATGAAACACACTGTTGAAGTCAAAAAACGTGTCCGGCAGCCAATATTCGAACTTATGAAACAGTAGTGAGATCAACGGTGTTGTACACATGGGAAACTTGAACAACGAACCAGAAAGAAAAAAACAAGTTGGACATTTGCGACAGGAAAATCTTGAGAAAAATGTTTGAAAAACAAAATTGGAGTTAATGGAGATGTATAAGAGACCCAAAATAACAGAAAAATCTGGGCGCATAGAGATAGATGGTTGAGACATATCACATATCTTACAAATACCAAAAGGAAGAAACGTCCCAACAGTTTTGTACGCGGGAGAACAAGTAAAGAAAACAAAAGGAACACCGCAAAGGAAGTGGTTTAATTTCGTCTGGACTGACAAAGAAGAAATTGGAACAAGGGACGAAAAGAACAAATTAAGTTTAAATTTTTGAGTTCTCACAAATACCACCCTCACATACCTAAGCTTTTTGGTCTCGCTGTAGCTAGGTCTCTGTGGGCTTACTGCATGGACAACACCTCACATTTCGTGTTATTGCAGAATTCTGAAAGGATATCTTCTTTAGCTGTAGTGATGCTCTCAATATTTTATGCTCGATACTGTCAGTGTTGGTTCTGAGAAGAACCGTTGTGGCTTGATGTTTGTCATCTGATTTGGTTTGGTCCGGTATTGAAAGGATTAGCCGCCTACTAGTAGACGTTTCCGGGGGAAGCCGTCAATAGTGTTTGCTATTCTGTAATTCATGTTTTACCATGATCAGTTTTACCATGTTTTATTAAATCAGTTTGACCTAGGAAGCGACCATAGACTAATAAGAGCAAAACTAGTAATAAACAAAAAACTAGAAAGAAAAAGAATACATGAAAAAAGATACAAATGGACATCTGAAGAAATAAAAAATAGTGAATTTAATAAAAAGGTAATGCATGCATTAAATCAAGTTAACATGCAGCAGATAAACTCCAATGATATTGATGATTTGAATAACCTGATAACCGAACCAGTGAACAAAAGCATTCTGCAACTGAAAAAACCAAAAATGACACACAATGAATTAGACAAAGAAATATTACAACAAGTAGAAAAAAGGAAGATATTAAATAAATCTAACAAAAAGGGAACCGTAGAATATAGAGAACTTAATTGGCAGATTAGAAAAGGAATCAGAAAACAAAAAAGAAAAGAAGAAGAGGAATTAATAACAACAAATATTGAAAAACATAAGAGTATGAAATGCCTCAGACCGACACTAGGACGACGTCAGATAATATCATTAATGGGAAAAGAGGAAAATGAAATCACAACTAGAGAAAACATAATGAAACGAATAGAAGAATTTTACACGGAACTCTACAGAACACATCAACAAGACGATGAAATGAGACCAGCACGGAAATGAATAAAAAATGTTGGATCGGAAATAATGCCAAAAGTAACAATTTCAGCATTGGGAAACATGAAGAGAAATAAAGCTGCAGGAGAAGATAGGATTAACACAGATATGATATTAGAAGGAGGTAAGGAACTCATTTCAATTGTAACTAAGCTTATAGACAGTTGTTTACACCAGGGCAAAGTCCTTAAGAACTGGAACAACTCTAAAGTAATCTTATTACACAAGAAAGGTGATAATCGAAAGTTGGAAAACTACAGGCCCATCAGTCTATTGTCACGCCTATTTAAAATACTCACCAAAGTCATAGCTACCCGACTAACAAGAAAATTAGATGAATACCAACCATATGAACAGGCAGGTTTTAGAAAAGGCTATTCAACTTCCGATCACCTGTTAACCACAAAAATATTGATAGAAAAATATAACGAATACAAGTTTCCAGTTTTTATAGCATTTGTAGACTACGAAAAAGCTTTCGATACTACAGAACACACAGCCGTAATAAACGCAATGCAAAATTGTAGAATAGACAGCAGATATATTAACTTAATAAAAATAAAAGAAACTATGAACCAAGCTACAGCTACATACTACCTAAATGAAAATGAATACACGAACCCTGTACCATTAAACCGGGGAGTCAAACAGGGAGACACTCTATCACCCAAACTGTTCACCTTACTTTTGGAAGACGTTTTTAAAAATCTCAATTGGAAATATAAGGGAATCAACATCAATGCCCGCTACCTCAGTAATCTACGATTTGCGGATGACATAATCCTGATAGCTACTGACCTACAAGAACTGCAAACCATGCTTTCAGAACTACACACAGAATCTTCTAAAACAGGACTGGAAATTAATTTAAACAAAACAAAAGTCATGCACTCCGAAGAAACGATGACAATAATAAACAACAAAGTTACAGAAAAAGTTGAAGAATATAATATATGCTTAGGACAAAAAATAATACTAAATAGGGAAATTCAAACGGAAGAAATAAAAAGAAGAAGAAAATTAGCATGGGCAGCATTCGGCAAACTGAACTATATACTCAGAAACCAGCAAATTCAACTACATCCTAGATCTAAAATTTTTGATGCATGCATTATTCCGATATTAATATATGTTGTCACAAACACGGACAATCACAAAAAAGAATATGAACATACTCAGAGTCACTCAACACGCGATGGAAAGAGCAATGCTTGGCATATCACTTAAGGACAGGAAAACAAACACATGGATAAGACAGAAAACCAAAGTCACCGATGTGGTTAAAAAATCACTAAAATTGAAATGGGAATACGCTGGACATGTAGGTAGGAGCGATCTTAACAAATGGTACAGAACAATTTTAACCTGGAGACCATACGAACCCAAAAGACCCAGATGCAGACCTCCTATGAGATGGACAGATGATCTGAAACGAACTGTCGGGAAAAATTGGCTACAAGTAGCGTACAACAAAAAACAATGAAAAGGAAGACTTGAAGAGGCTTATGTTCAGATGTGGACATGAATCGCTAGACGAAGAAGAAGAAGAATTCATGTGGCGATTCATTGTTTCCTAGATTTTGTCCTGGTAGATGCACACTTGAACCGCAGAAACATACGAACCACTCTACAGCGCTACTGAGTGGAGCTACAAAGTGGCTTAGACAGGCGATTTTGTAGTGCCAATAATTGTGTAATGGACGCCACTAGCAGCGAGGATCGACGACAGTGGCTGGCCACTGTCGTTCGTCTGGAATGGTACGTTAAATTTACATAAGGATTTACGGCTAATCCTTATCATCGGAAGCTACTTTGTGGCGCCACAGAGTAGTTCTGCAGGGTGGTTCGTCTATTTCTTGAGGAGGAGTTATGGCATGCTAGTAACAATGCCGTTGACATAGCCTGTTACTGGGCAGAGAAACTTTAAAGGTTTGGGTACGAATACGAAAAAGTAAAGTAAAGGGAACCAATTCCAGCCACGCATCTACAGCTTATCTCAATAAGTTACCTTGAGAAATTTCAACTATATTTTGAAGGTTAGAAATTCACAGAAAACTAACCGACTGTTACTAAAAGAACTTTTATGCACACAGTAAATTAAATATGTACGAGAAAAGTCAGTTCACAGTTTCCAAAAAGTGTCGTCTTTCCCTGGTCTAAAAGGAAGCCGCTATCTCCGGCAAATAATAAATGTCGGTAATGATCTCAAGGTAAATTTTACTGACTATGTAACATTCACCTTTGTTCCGTAAAATTAGTCATATTAACACAAAATACGGTGTAGTCAGTGGATTAATGTTCGTGAGAGATCGTGCGAATCATCTACAATAAACGTGATTTTATTTTTTATTGTTAACACAAATATGACATTTAACTTTTCTTGTTTGCAAAACAGCTGATAATCATCTTATCAAGACGCTGTTGTTTGAATTGATTTCAGTTCACAAGTGTTTTATTGTTTACATATATAATTATTTGTGTAATAAAAGATAATGTGAAAATGCATTTTAATACTATTTACACTTTAGATAAGGAAATTTAGAATTAAAATATGTTTGTGCACTAAAGCAGGAAACCCATTATGAACGGCCGGCACGGCACAGCCCGGCCCGGCAGCGAATTTACAAAACCTATACCATTTCAGTCATGGCAGCGACTGAATTCGAATAGGGTTTGTATGCAGAATATTAGCTACATATCGTATACTATTTCAGTCACGGCAGCTACTGAACTCGAGTAGATTTTGTATGCAGAATATTAGTTACATATCCTATGCCATTTCGGTCCAGAAATTAACTGTAATGGTGTAGGATTTGAAACCGAAATTGTTTATTATTATTGAGCAAATGTCTATACTGTTTCAGTCATGCAAGTAAAACTAATCAAATATTTACTTAGTGCATTTATTATTATATCATAAAATTTAGATATGTTTTGAAAATTAAAATTAATAATTATATATTTTGATAATATTAAAAATTAAAAACAAATGAGTGTACAAGTGTAAAAAACAAATAATGTACGAATATATGTATACAGTATGTCCCTGTAAGTTGGAACCATATGGAAAACTTTTTTGTTATTGATTTTACAAAAAAAAAAGATAGTCTTTATAAAAAGTTCGGCATGGACTAAAACCGAAGATGAAATCATCTGATATTAAGTTTTATTAATAGTACAGTCGAAGCAAAAGTATTCCTATAACCGAGATATTCTAATAACCGGTATTATAATAAGCGGGTTCGACTGTACTATTAATAATACTTAATATCAGATGATTGCATCTTCGGTTTTAGTCCATGCCAAACTTTTTATAAAGACTATCTTTTTTTCGTAAAATCAATAACAAAAAAGTTTTCCATATGGTCCCAACTTACAGGGACATACTGTATACATATATTCGTACATTATTTGTTTATTACACTTGTACACTCATTTGTTTTTAATTTTTAATATTATCAAAATATATAATTATTAATTTTAATTTTCAAAACATATCTAAATTTTATGATATAATAATAAATGCACTAAGTAAATATTTGATTAGTTTTACTTGCATGACTGAAACAGTATAGACATTTGCTCAATAATAATAAAAAATTTCGGTTTCAAATCCTACACCATTACAGTTAATTTCTGGACCGAAATGGCATAGGATATGTAACTAATATTCTGCATACAAAATCTACTCGAGTTCAGTAGCTGCCGTGACTGAAATAGTATAGGATATGTAACTAACATTCTGCATACAAATCCTATTCGAATTCAGTCGCTGCCATGACTGAAATGGTATAGGATATGTAACTAATATTCTGCATACAAACCCTATTCGAATTCAGTCGCTGCCATGACTGGAATGGTATAGGTTTTGTAAATTCGCGGCCCGGCACAGGACAGTCCAAATTCATTTGTATAGTTTTAAATGCAACGTAACCCATTATGAGCGGCCGGCTCGGCCCGGCACTCACAGGCCAGCACGCAAACGGAACGGCCAAAATTCTCCGAAGAGAATAAAATCCGTTGAAGTCGAACGGCCTGAACGGCCAGTCGGCGCCAGTGCGTCATAATTGTTGGTAGTAGGCAGATATTGTTGATTTTTTAATTGAAAGCGCGTGTTTGTTTTGAAATATGGAAATATAAAATTTGGTTTGAGACATTCGAAAATATTTGAGAAATTTTGGATAATCTTTATGCGGGAAAAGATGATGAAAATCGCCATATTCTCTTCTTTGCCTAATATTTCGTGAACCCAAAACCGATGTTTCCGTCGTAATTTTGCATTTTCGTCTGTTCAATCTCAGCACAAATTTCACTTACTCTTCTGACGAGGTCTCCATGGCAAATTATCATTTTTCCGGTGCCGTGCCGTGTCGGCCGTTATAAATGGGTTTTTGGACGTGCCGGCCTGTGCTGTGCCGTGCCGGGCGTTCATAATGGGTTTCATGCTTAAGACGACAAAGTACGGAAATACAAGGCTTAAAGAATTTTTTACTATATGGTGTGGGGCCTGGACGCTGGACGCTTACAGAAACGCTCACGAAAAAACTAGAATTCTTCGTATATCCTGGACCGAACATGTCACCAACGTAGAGGTAATCCCATGAATCGGAAAAGAAATCGTGAGCAAAATTAACCAAACAAAACTTGAATATCTAGGCCACATATCGAGACACGATAAGTACCGTCGACTGCAATTGATTGTCCAGGGGAAATAGACAGTAATAGTCCAAGAGGCAGCGCTGAAAAATCTCTTTGAATTTACTGAAGCTAGATTTTTCACAGTTGATTACTGTGATTGTGTAGAGAAACATACTGCGGTCGGTCAAGTGAAACGTAGAACAGGGGTTACTGAGAGGGTGTCAAAGTTGCTTTCCTACGAAGGTAATTAAATCCATTTACTAAGGCTGAAAATCAGTACACACATTCTAAATTAAATATAAATAAAAGTTATTATAGTCGGTCAGCTGTATGACGGGACAGAGCCGGTCGGTCGCCCCCAGTGAATGTACAGGGTTATTTACTATATTTTGAACCCCTTGTAAACTGCTTTATTTACAGAATTGGAAAAAAATGTAAAATACAAAAGTTATTCGGTTTTAAATTATGATTTTTTGACATATATATCGTACTAGTCACGTCATCCATTTGGGCGTGATGACGTAATCGACTATTTTTTTAAAGGGAATAGGGGTCGAGTGCTAGCTCATTTGAAAGGTTATTCAATTCCCTATTCAGTAGTATTATTAATTATACAGGGTGTGGAATTTTTTTTTAAATTAAATTAATTGTTTAAATTATAATTCAAAAATTTTTTTGGACACCCTGTATAAATAATGATTTTAATGTTTATAGTACTGTATAGAGAATTCAATAACCTTTCAAATGAGCTAGCACACGACCCCTATTCTCATTTAAAAAAATAGTCGATTACGTCATCACGCCCAGATGGATGACGTCACTAGTACGATATAATATGTCAAAAAATCATAATTTAAAAATCGAATAGGTAACTTTTGTATTTTACATTTTTTTCTAATTAAGTAAATAAAGCAGTTTACGAGGGTGTCAAAATATAGTGAATAACCCTGTACATTCATTTAAGGCGACCGAGCGGCTCTGTCCCGTCATACAGCTGACCGACTATAATAACTTTTATGTATATTCAATTTAGAATGTGTGTACTGATTTTCAGCCTTAGTAAATGGATTTAATTACCTTCGTAGGAAAGCAACTTTGATACCCTCTCAGTAACCCCTGTTCTACGTTTCGCTTGACCGACCGCAGTATGTTTCTCTACACAATCACAGTAATCAACTGTGAAAAATTTAGCTTTAGTAAATTCAAAGAGATTTTTCAGCTCTGAATTTCCGTCTATAAGGGAGGACCAGATAGGAGAAGACACTCGTGGCTCCAAAATCTGGTTCGGGCTCACATCGGTCGAACTATTCAGAAGTGCCGCAAGCAAAATCAGAATTGCCATGTTACCAGCCAACGTTCGCAACGGACAGGGCACTTGAAAAAGAAGAAGAAATAATTTTTGTGGTTATTTCTCGAAGAATTCCTTTATGGCATTTTGTAGGTACTTCTTCGTTCGACTAAAAATGATTACCTTTTAACGCTTGTTTCAGTGGTCCAAAAATATGAAAATCACAAGGTGATAAATCGGGACTATATGTCGGATGCCCTAATATTCTATACTTATTTCGTTGCAGATTTTCTTTTAATACTTTTGCAACATAAGGCCCAGCATTGTTGTGCAGAAGAATGGCACCAAGTGAGAGCTACCCTGGACGTTTTCATCTCAATGCTTGATGGAGCTTGTTCAAAGTTTTCCCATACAAGTTTGCTTTGACATGTACTCTAGGTTTTGTAAACTCTATGAACAAAGATCCTTTATGGTCGAAAATTTTTTTTACCGCACTTTGATTGTATTTGGACAGATTGCCAACAACAACTCAATGACATTTTTAAGTCACAATACTTAAAATCACAGTTAAATAAAAATAATTGGAACTGGTCAGTGTAACGTTTACAAATAATATACTAACTAATATTTTAGAACTTCAGTTGATTAAGATGAAGACTAACTGGACCAAAGATTGATTCAATCGAATAAGCGTATATATCAGGACAAAATGAAACAAATTTTAAGATATTTTTATAAGGACAAGGTATAGACCTTTACGTACAGTGTTATTTAGACAAGGCAAAAATGGCGGGTTCGTTGGAAAAAATATTCCCATGAGATTTTTTTGCATAATCGTGAGACATTCCAGAATAAAGTTCAAGAAGTCGCCCACGTGAAAAGTGGTCCAAATTTTTTTTAACAATTTTTTTTAATCACATTGCAAAAATCAATTTTGTTGGCCCGGACCATTTTTTTTGGTTTTTAGACCATTCTGGACAAAAAGAGTCTCTTATAATTTTTCTCGGTTTTTTATTACTTTAACTCGGTTAAAAGTTATTATTATGAAATTCAGAAAGTGACTAAATTAAAGTTTAAAGTCCCCCCTACATGATGCTGAAGAAATGTTTGTCATTATTTTATACTAAGCTGATATTTTTAAGTAATAATAATGAGCGCCATGCACGTATTAGGCGGCCGGCAATGGTAAGTGCGAGAGAGATGCCATTCCGGCAGTCAATGGTGCATCTTACTCGAACTCACATTTACAGCCGCGTCAATACGATCTTACGGCTCATTGTTAATAATTAAAAATAACAGCTTAGTAATAAATTAATGACAATGACACAAATTTCTTCAGGATCATGTAGTGGAGGCTTCAACCTTTGATTTAGTCACTTTCTGACTTTCATAATAATAATTTTTAACCGAGTTATTAAGTCTTAAAAATGGCCATATTCGCGTTTTTCAAATTTTAAATTGCTTATAACTCGAAAACGATCAACTTTAGAGAAAAATTACAAAAGACCTTTTTTTGTCCAGAATGGCCCAAAAAACCTAAAAAATATTTGTCTGGACCAAAAATATTTATTTTTAAAATGTGATTTAAAAAAAAATTGTTAAAAAAAATTGGACAACTTTTCGCGTGGGCGACTTCTTGAACCTTATTCTGGGGTGTCTCACAAATGTGAATATGCAAAAAAATCTCATGGGAATATTTTTTCCAACGAACCCGCCGTTTTCGCCTTGTCTAAATGGACATTGCAGTTGGAAAAGAATAAACGTTAATGTTTTCACCTTTTAAGCGGTGCAGAAGTGGAACGTTAGCAGAAGAAGAATGAAAATTCAAACATATTGTTTTTCAATTGTACTTATTATTAGGGCAAGGTACTTTTTATTTTATTTTATTTTATTTTATTTTATTTTATTTTATTTTATTTTATTTTATTTTATTTTATTTTATTTTATTTTATTTTATTTTATTTTATTTTATTTTATTTTATTTTATTTTATTTTATTTTATTTTATTCTATTTATTTGATTATTTCATTCATAGGAAATTCTGACCAATAGAAAGCTACAGAAAATTAAACTGATTATTTCACTCATAGGAGATTCTGACCAATAGAAAGCTACAGAAATCTGAATTAAATCGATAATTTTTGATAATCTCCCGTCGTTAAGTATATGACGTCAGATGCCCTTCGTTGCTACGAAAAAATACATTCAGTGACATTAATGACAATTAATGTTTTAAAAATTATAAAAGTGATGACTTTCAATCGTCAAATATTTATAAAAACTGTGTGTTTAATGGTACTTACATAAATAAATTACAATAAAATTTTGGTTTTGAACAGTTTTATTCATGAAATAATCGCAACAAATTGCACTCGACCTCTGAAATTAATATAGAATTTTTGCTCTCGTGACACTTTGACATAATTTCACTAACCTTCGGCTTGTGAAATTAAAACTGTCAAAGTGTCACTCGGGAAAAATTCAATAATTTGAGAGCTCTTGTGCAATTACTACTGATAATTTTTGATAATATCCCGTCGTCAAGTATATTACGTCAGATGCCCTTCGTTGCTACGAAAAAATACATTCGGTGACATTAATGACAATTAATGTTTTAAAAATTATAAAAGTGATGACTTTCAACCGTCAAATATTTATAACAATTGTGTGTTTAATTGTACTAATTTGTACTTACATGAATAAATTACAATAAAATACAACAACAAATTGCACTCGATCTCTAAAATTATTATCGAATTTTTGCCCTCGTGACACTTAGACATAATTTCACTCCCCTTCGGGTCGTGAAATTAAAACTGTCAAAGTGTCACTCGAAAAAAATTCAATAATTTTAGAGCTCTTGTGCAATTACTACTGAACAGTTCAATTCGGGAAAGTCTAGAGAAGAATTCTACGCGTTTCCTAGACAGAACCCAGAGCCAACCTGTCAATTCTGGAAGAGCTTTATATAAAAAACAGGCTATTAAAAATTAAAAAAAGTAAACCGAGCATTTCTAAATTACTTCGGCTACTTAGTCAGAAAAATGGGGACCATGGAATTATTGGTAGTAAAAGGAAAGGTATAAAACACAGACTAGAACAAAAAAGAGACTGCATACGAAAATTCACCCCGGTGCTATGGGATAAGAACATTAATACAAAAATAAAAAGAAGAATATATTATACCATGACAAAAGTATCCTCACTGGTGTGAAAATTGTACAATAAATAAGAAAACCAAAAACAAAATAAGAGCAACAGATCTGAAATTCCTAAGGAGAAGTTGCAAAGTAACAAGAAGATATAGAATAAATAACATATAGATTAAGAAAAGAATGGGAATGGAAGTCAGATATAATAGACTACATCGAACAGAAGAGATTAATCTGGTACGACGATGTCAGAAGAGCAGACCAAAATCGTTGGATAAATAGAATAACAGAGTGGAGCCCGATAGGGAGAGGGAAGAGAGGTGGACCCCGAAGATCTTGCAAATATGAAGTGGACGAAGCAATGAAAAAAAGAAATCTGCAGGAAGGGGACTGGCAGAACAGAAAGAAGATGAGCAGACCAAATGAGGACTCTGTTGGGAAAATCCTTACATGAATCGTTTATCTAGCACAAGATCGCAGCTAATGAAGATAGCAAGCTATCAAGCTACAATATTTAGAACGTCACGTCACGATGTCTTGACAAGAGCTCAAGGAATGAGAAGGAATATCTAATCATCAACATATTTTGAGCATTATGTAATACAATGTGGGAATTATTCGACACGTTTTACGATGTATTAAGAATTACTTCCAATATTCAATTATATTATACAGAGCTAGTCAAAAGTCCGTACGCCCTCGTATCTTGAAGGGTTATACCCATAATATTGAAATTTGGAGGGAGGAAATAAACGGAGGTAGGCCTCTTAACTGGTAATGACAGGTGACGTAATAGTGACAGATGACGTTCCAGAACCACTGTCGCCGATAATTTTAAATGGGAGCTTATGGCAAGTGATACCTCGTTTGAAAGGTATTCAAAATACGTATTCAGTCATACTATTTGTTTTCGGTTTTAGTTGATTTTGATTTTGGTGAATAAATTAAATAAATATAATATTATAGTTTCGCATTTAATTAATAAAAATTCAAATGTCTGCCTATGGTTTTTTTGTCAAAAATTTTGACGTTTTTCAATTCTCTAGTAGTTTTTACGTCAACGTCAACCTTTTTGACAAGAAATCATATGCGGTATTTTGAATTTTTATTAATTAAATGCGAAACTACAATTTTATATTTATTTTATTTATTCATCAAAATTGGCTTCAACTCAAACAAAATTAGTATGACTGAATAGGTATTTTCAATACCTTTTAAACGAGGTATCACTTGGCATAAGGTCCCATTTAAAATTATCTGTGACAGTGGCGCTGTAAAGTCTTCTGTCATAATTACGTCACCTGTCATGACTGGTTAAGAAGCTTACGTCCGTTTATTTCATCCCTTCAAATTTCACTATTATAGGTATAACCGTTCAAAAGATACGAGGGGGTACGGACTTTTGACTAGCACTGTATAAAAAATCTTGGTTTGTGGGAGTCTCAAATTGTTTACAAACAAAAAATGACCTTTACATAATGAATATTAATTTTAATTACATGATTATTATCAACAATAACATAGTAAAACCTGTTTAATTAGGTAATAAAATCAGGTATACATGAATAATGCTAATATGTTAAATTAAAACCATTTCAGAAGCATTTGAAGAAGTTTTTACATGCACATACTCAAAGATGAGAAATAAAGATGTTCTAGCATTTCCTTATTATTCGTCAAAGTATATCTTCAACAGGCTCTAAGTTTTATTGAAATATAACTGCGTTTGGTTACTAACTTTAATTATTTTTCTAGGTGATTAAAAAAATACGATCTTGTGAATATCGAATATATAAAACCAAAGAAACATTAAAAGTACTTACCCAATGCCATTTGGTTCTCTCATAACCTGAGTTGAGAAGTTGGTGTGAGCTCCAGCTCCGTTCCAGTCACCTTCCATCGGTTTGGGATCAAAAGTTACAATTACACCGTAATCTTCGGCTACTCGCTGTAAGATATACCTAGAGATCCACAATTCATCACCAATTGAAATGCCTTCGCAAGGTCCTACTTGGTATTCCCACTGAAATAAAAGAACGTTTTAAGTAATACTCAAAATAATATTCTAATACTATACTAGGCTATTAGTTAACATCATGTACAAACCGACATTGATAAAATAGGAACTAGCAACGCGCCGGAACTACTGTAAAGATTTATACACAAACGACAAGGTCGTTTGAAAATAGATTACCAAATAACTACATATTCCAAAGAGACACAAATTGGATGCAATAGGCAAACGATCGAAAGAGATGGAAAATTATGAGGGAGATCTGTGTCGAGTAGTGGACAAGCTAAGATTAAATGATAATTCCAAAGAAGAGAAAAAATCTGGATAGAAGAATAGAAGATCTTTAAATAGTATGATAGCTTTAATTTACGCAAAAGAAAAACAAAGAAATGACCGGTTCTAGAAATAGTATCAGAATGAATATCCTTAAATAAATGATAAGGGGATATTATTACTGATGTGAAGGGGAGATTGTGTCACTGGACCAATCACATCCATCAACTATTTAATGAAAGAGAAGAACTTTCATTAGAAACCACATAGGACGCCGAACCACCAATATTACGAGAAGAAATCTGTATCTATGCCATCAACACAAAAGATGTCAAACGAACTGGACCAGCTGATATGCTAATCGAATTTTAATGCTCATTGACCAAGATGTTATTGATGTAATAGTTGAACTCTTTAATCTAATATATATCATACTCCACAATCTCCAGACAATGGCTGAAATCGACCTTTGCAGCTATTCCCAAAAAGTCAAGTGCAACAATCTGTTCAGATTATATAATAATAGATTTATTGAGTCACACACTTAAAATTTTTTTGAAAATCTCTTGAATATGAAATTAATGACACAATTTGAATTTAGAAATGGTATGACCACAAGATATGCTTTGTTCGGCTTGCATGTGCTAGCCTAGAGGTGCATGGATATGAATCAGGACATGTTCTTATGTTTTCTAGTATTCGATAAAGTTTAACATAAATGTCTGTAGATATATTAAAAAGCAAAAATATTGAGAGTCGTGATATGAAAATTATATCTTATGGATATTGGAATCAAACTGTAAAGGTAAGAGTTGACATCCAGAACACCCGATATATCAAAATATAATACAAAAAGAATCCATCAGGGTTGCGTGCCGTCCCCACTACTTGAATTTTGGTGCAACAGACCAATCCTTCGAATACCAAACGAAATTCAAACATACAAGTGATAAAAGAAAGAAGATGTGATCATAACCCAATCCTTGTAGAAATATGAGAATCGGAAGCAAACAACTCGCAGCAACTACAAGAGATATACAAATTGAGCCACCTTCAGAAGAATATTTACTGAAAATATCTGAAAAGATTGTCAGCAGAGAAGAACTAAACTGGAAGATGCTGCAATGCAAAGATATGATTAAGGATGTCTTAAACAAAAGTACAACTATGATATTTCAACAGTAAGAGATATATTCCGGAGAATGGACCAAGAACTAAAAATCTCTCTAGAGGAAAATATCTGCGAATTTGTGATTTTTGCTATATTTTTGCCTTATTGTTCATAGAAGAAAATAAATGAAATTAACGAATAATATTAAATATTGCAGAATTTTAAACTGACCATGATAACTTGAGAAGGATAACTAACTGGACAGCACTATAGCCCAGGTGTAGAGGAAGACCCAGAAGAAGATGGCTGGATGATGTAGAAGAAGACATAAGAGCAATGAATGTGAAAGACTGGAAAGTTCAGTGCAAGGACAGGAAGAAATGGAAAAAAGTCACGAGAAGAGTAAAGACACACAGCAAGCTATAAATGACAGAGGAGCAGGTAATCCACCTCACCCAAAAGGGCGGATCCAAGGGCGCCATGGGGGCCATGGCCCCCTCCGAGAATTTAAAAAAATATAAATTTAAATATTTGCTATTTGCAGTTCAAATGTTTTTACTTTCAAATACATATTCCGCTTCCCACATTCATAATGAATCAGGTTCAAAGTGCAAATTATCACTCTGTCGTATTTGACGAAAGGACCGACGCGCGACGCATCCCACGTAGAACAGCTTTCTCTAAATTTGAGATACATACACAATAACAACATTCGTGAAGAGTTTGTAAAGTTCATTGACGCTTATGGGAACATAAAAATAATTAGTGAAAATCAAGAAAGACGGAAAGAACAACGCCTGACAGGAGAAGAATTGGGAAAAAGTTTTAAACTTGTTGAAAGAACTGCACTTGGATCCGAAGAAATATGTAGGAATCGGTACTGGCAGTTGTAGAGTAATGATCTCTGAAGCGGTCGGTACAGTAACAGAAATAAAAAAGGTTGCAACCAATGCAGTTAAATGTCCTTGCCTGAATCATATTTTAAACAACTCCCTTTCAACTCCTATTAATATATCGTCCATCAGAAACACAGTGGGAACAATGAAGTGAGTAATTTTTTAACATGTCAGCCAAAAGAAATGAAGTTTTAAAACTGAAACTCGTTTAACAAGTTTATGCGAAACAAGGTGCGTTGAACGCCATGAAAGCGTAGCTAATCCAGTTCAGATCTGGAATTTTACATTTAATTGAAGCACTACCATCTATCTCATCATGGAAGAATCTAAAACTGCTACACTTACATCAACTTTGCTTAATTCTTTATGCACATCTGAGTTTATAGTATCAATGATGTCACTGATTTACATACTAAAATTAACATTACCAGCAAACCGACTTCTACAAACAAAATCTCTTGATGCGAATCTGGCGACTAAGTATTTGCTCACTACGGAGACCAAAGGATGGTATTCTAGCCTAGAGCATAGTATCGTACTCTTAATATTCGTGAATTCTCTCTTTTAAAATAATGTATTTATTTTACCTGGCGATCGAAACTATATTATCGATCGCTATGTAAAATAAATGCATTATTTTGAATGCCAGAATTCACGAATATAAAGAGTAGAATACTATGCTCTAGGTTAGTATACCATCCTTTGGTCTCCGTAGTGAGCACACGCTAAGGCTGTTTCCAATACAATGTTGACTATGAAAGATCGAATATCTAACTGGGAAGAAAGTTTTAGTAAGATTTTTACGTAAGTTAAAGAATTAGCAGACGAATTGGACGTTAAAGTGAAGTTACCTAGATTTGTGGGTAGACGGACTAAGAGAGCTAATCAACAAGGTGGCCCATAAAAATATTACAGACGTACAATTTACACACTTCTTCTAGACAATGTTTATACCGATTTAACGTCAAGACTACATGCCACCTCACTTATTTGTTTGGGGCTACAAGGCATTATTCCCACACTCATAGGTGATTCTTAAGGAGAAAAAGAAGTGGAACTATTAAAACCTTTAAAGAAAGCAGTTAAACAATTTTCATGGGCTATCATGGACATTGGTGATACACAGACAAACATTCTTCTATTGCCAGATGAAGTAACAAAGGTGCTTGACGTTTGCCATGCAAATGTTTTTATGACACTCAAAAGTATGACACTCAAAGAAATTACCATTTCAACCCCAATATTTAAAAAAATTCCCCCAGACTCCCGTGTACCCCCTCCAAAAAGTTTATGGCCCCTCCCGAAAATCGGTCCTGGATGCTCCCCAAGGATCCCATGCTCACCCAAGAATAGGATTTTAACCTTTCCGGAACCGTGCTATAAAAACTTACGCTGCAGGCCGTGCGGGGCAACTATGTTACCCCACTAAAATACTTTAATAATTCATTTAAATTTTACATTATTGTTTGGAAAGTTATACCGGGTGTCCACTTATATTTTCCCCCATTTTAACTGCCTATAACTTATAAACGGCTTAAGATAGAAATATGCGGTTTTCGATGAAATGTTTTATTTTAGTAAAAGTTTTGTCTGAATGGATTGAATTTTTTATATCGCTTTCAAATACGAAAAGAAAAATGGCAGATTTTTGAAAAAAACGTTGTTGACATTTTTTTAATGGAACACTCAGTATATTTTTTTGTAAATTGAAAGAAAGGTCATTCACCTATCCAGCGATATAAAGTTTTTCAAAATCGGTTGTCAAATCACTGAGTAATTAATTTTTAAAATGAGCTGTGCAACGTGGATATCACATACCTAAATAACATAACTAAGCAAAATGATTTTATGTTATGTGATTTCCACATTACATCTTTCATTTTAAAAATTATTTGCTCAGTCATTTGACAACCGATTTTAAAAAATTTAATATCGCTGGATAGGTAAATGACCGTTTTTTCAAGCTACAAAAAAATATACTGGGTGTTTCAATAAAAAAGTCAATAACGTTTTTTTTTCCAAAAATCCGCCATTTTTTATTTAAAAACGACATAAAAATGGTCATTTACCTAAAAACTTGAAAAAACTGTCATTTCCCTATCCAACGATATAATTCTTTTTAAAACCGGTTGTCAAATGACTGAGCAATTAATTTTTAAAATGAGAGGTGCAATGTGGAAATCACATAACATAATATCAATTTGCTTATTTGTGTTATTTATGTAGGTACGTGATATCCACGTTGCACCTCTCATTTTAAAAATTAATTACTCAGTGATTTGACAACCGATTTTGAAAAACTTTATATCGCTGGATAGGTGAATGACCTTTCTTTCAATTTACAAAAAAATATACTGGGTGTTCTATTAAAAAAAGTCAACAACGTTTTTTTTCAAAAATCCGCCATTTTTCTTTTCGTATTTGAAAGCGATATAAAAAATTCAGTCCATTCAGACAAAACTTTTACTAAAATAAAACATTTCAGCGAAAACCGCATATTTCTATCTTGAGCCATTTAGAAGTTATAGGCAGTTAAAATGGGGGGAAATATAAGTGGACACCCGGTATAATAAGGCACTAGTAACTGAAATAATTTGTTTTTATTATTAAAAAGATTTACATTTTTTTTTATTTATGCCTGTAATTACAATTTGATTTTATTCCTGATTTTTACAGTCAGGGCATAAAAATGTTTTACTTTCTTCTCGATGTATGGTACAAATTGGTTTTCTGCATGTACTACATGATATGTGAGTCTTTCTATCACGTGCCCTGGCACAAAAGCTGCATCTTCGACTTGTATATTGTTGAATGTCTCTGGCAGGGGTTTCTGGCACTGTGTGCCCCGAGGAGTTAATTTCAATTTTAGTATGAAATTTAAATTATATTTGATAATTTTTATAAAAAAACGATTTAGTAATATATTTTCTAAGGTTAAACGCCATGGCGTTAGATATAATTCCTAGGGATTGTAATGCTTAATGAATGAATGAAAATGACCATATCAACATTCTAAAATCATTTCATTCAAAACCATAGACATGCCTATGTTCAAAATAAACAAGAACCTATGTAGTTTCAAAAAATACTTACGTCACAAAGATGTAGCATATTGTTGGAAATTGTGCCATATTCATCAATTATTTAATAATTAATTCATTTTTATACAAAGATCTGTTCCGACAAAAAACCGGTTATCACTCGTTTGATAAGTTTTGCTTATATTTTTTTGCTTATCTTTGTTTACGTTTCATGAATATGACCACGACCAGTGACCTCAAAATCACGTACGTGCTATCTGCAATTTGTGATACTTACGTAAAAGGAAGAAAAAACTATATTATTTGCCTATGATGTAAAAATCTTTTGGAAACGCAGATTTTGAAATATTTATCATTTGAAAGTGTTAATAATAGGCAATAATGGAAAATATGACGATAATGATAATAATGCATCACAGAAATACCCAGATACTCTATTTTTGTTATTATTTTTCTTGTATTCTTTCTCTTATTTATCTGGGGGTCTGATAACTGCTTCTTTTGCCGATTGGGGCGCTGTGATCTTAAAAAAACAATAGTTCTAGACTATGGCGTAACCAGGTGTTAAGGGGTAATACC
Source organism: Diabrotica virgifera virgifera (assembly GCF_917563875.1). Taxonomy (NCBI): domain Eukaryota; kingdom Metazoa; phylum Arthropoda; class Insecta; order Coleoptera; family Chrysomelidae; genus Diabrotica; species Diabrotica virgifera. The sequence continues at coordinate 107,613,469 of NC_065446.1, forward strand.
AGGGCCGTAACTACCATTGGGGCAACCGGGGCAGTGCCCCAGGGCCCCCGTCCAAGGGGGCCCCTGTGGAGCCCTCGTTTGATTGGCCGTGCATAGATTTTAATGAGGAAAATAAAAATATGTATTTTAAAAGCCGATCCCAACGAAATAGTTTCAAATGACACAATTTTAAAAAGACCTTACAGATGCACCCTAGACCTCAACATAAAGTTGAGGGCGCTAAGCTGGGGCCCCCGAGACCATAACATAAAAATTTAAATTATCACTTAAGAAATTAGTTATTTTGGCGTAATAAAACCTAAAATGCCATTGGAAGAGGAGGCCTGGGCTAAGCTGGGGCCCCCGAGACTTTTCGTAAAGATATAAATTATTACTGAGAAAATTAGTCATTTTGACGAAATAAAAACTAAAATGCAACCGGAATATTGGCCATTTCATTTTCTTCCTTGTTTATATCATTTCATTATCCCATATAAATATCTATTTTCATATTACAAACCAATATTCAGTGAATTAAAGCTAGCCCGAATACTCACTTGAGACTTGGTGTCTCCCTGACCATTCGATTTGTTCTTCTGAGCTAAGCCACTCTTCCTTAGTATCTTAAATCACTTCTCTTCCAATTTTTCCCTCGTTCCTCAGTTCTTCCTCTTCAAAATCCCAATACCCAGAGTATTGAGGTTTCAATTGTCTTAACCAATTTACCCCAGGCCACATGTACATGAAAGGAACCACATTGTAGCCGAAAAATGTAATTAACATTATGATATGTATATTTTTTTATGAAAACAGAAAAGATGGTATGTCCTTGCAAAATTATTTAGCTTAAAATAAGGTGATTTCAAATTTTTTTGTGTTGGTCAACTAAAATAGCAACATGTAGGTACAAGAAACTTCAGTCATGGAATGCATTAAAATGAGTTTTCAACGGGTTAAATATCAAACATTTTTCCGGACCCCCCATTCCGCTGGGGGATAAACCCCAGGCCCCACGGTAGGTGCCCCTAGATCACGTTTGCCCCGGGGTCCCAACATCGTAGTTACGGCCCTGGGTAATACCCCCACTGGTATTATACTCATCATCCCCCCAGAGACTCTCCAGTAGTTGTAACCTCCCTAAATTTTAGCGTGTGCGACTATTAGTATATTTTTGGCAGCTTCATAAAGTTGACGGGTTTGGAAAAATGACGCATATGGAGAAAAAAGATTTTCGATGTCTCATTAAACATTATTATATGAGAAATAGAACTTCAGACTTCACAGTCAAATTCTGGCTTCGTTAATTTAGTAATGCTCGTATTTCTACAGTAGATGAACCATGTACTGAACGGCCCACTGATGAAGTTATACCGGAAAATGTGAAGAAAGTTCATGAAATGGTTCTAACTGGTCGCAAAGTGAAGATGCGAGAATTGACAGAGGCCAAAAGAATTAGTAAAGAGAGCACTAGTCATATTATGACCGAAGTTTTGAATATGAAAAAAATATCCTTAGGATGGGTGTCGCGTTTGCTGACCATTGACCAAAAACTTGATCCTGTGACTACTTCTCTGCAGTGTTTGGACCTTATGAAACCATAATTTTACTTTCCAATTAAGTTTATTTGACGTTTTTTGTTTGTTTGTTTGTTTGTTTTTTCTTGGTAAAAAATTCTTCTAATAATTTAATTTGATCCGACTCATTTATATTGAAAATTTATGTATTTCGTTTGCAGCTTCTGGTATTTGGAACCACTCTGTAAGTTTCTCAGCCAGGATTTTTCTTATTATATACATTTTAAAGTCGATGAATTTAAAATATTGCCAATATTTTTGAATTGCTTTCCTGGAACGATTTTGTAGGAAAATTAAATGCCCACACACAATGAAAGAATGAAAAACAGAAAGATTATTTCGCGATAAATCAAAATCGAAGGAAAAAACGAAGAAAATATGGTACTACATGGTACGAATAATTCCGTAAATATTAAAACTATACTGCATAAAAAGAGTGTATTGGGGAATCACAATCTGTTGTAAAAAGTGACCTTCACTTTTTTGGTATCAATTTAATCTAATTTAATTGGATAATTAGTACAAATTTGCTAGAAAAACATTTTAAAAATATGTAATGCAAATCCTTTTTAATGAAAACAGTGTTGGGAATGTCATTGCTTATTTTTTTGCATAAAAAAAGTACAATTCACAAGGCATCAAATCCGAGCTAGAAGGCATATGTTATATTTTATAGTCCAAGCATTTGAATTTTTTGGACTAGATAGTATGGTATAACTAGACCCAAACCCAGACATCCAAAGTGAAAGTTGTCCTCCAACACCAAATTGCTCTATATGGTCCACAAAATGTTCAGAAAAAGTCACACCATTTTGAGCGTCGGGTTGGGGGTGGGGGGGAGAGGGGGAGAAATCGGCAAATTCGTAGTTTTTTAAATTTTCGTAAATATTTCTAAAACTATACGATTTAGCATAAACAACCTTCTATACAAAAATGTTCTACATTAAATTTGAAATAAAAAAGGCCCTATGCATAATCCTAAAATGAACGGTTTTAAAGTTACTGAGGTAGTATAGTATAATTGGTCCAAAAAAGGCCTAACCTAAACATCCAAAATAAAAGCTTTCCTCCAACACCAAATTGTTCTATATGGTCCACATATTGTTCAGTAAAAAGTTACACCATTTTGAGCGTCTGGTTTGGGAGGGAGATGGGGGGAGAAGTCGGTAAATTAGTAGTTTTTTTACGTTTTTCGTCAATATTTCTAAAACTATGCTTTAGCGTAAACAATGTTCTATACAAAAATGTTCTACATAAAATTTAAAACAAAAAAGGTCGTGTACATAATTGTTATAAAATCAACAGTTCCAGAGTTACGGAGGGTGAAAAGTGGAGGTTTTCGATACTTTTTATATTTTTTGGGCAATTTCCTACTGATTTTCTTTAACAGGATTGTGTTTTATAAATCAAATTTGGTATTTCAGTGGCCGATGGTATGTTAGTGATAAGCTCTTGAAGAAACGTCAATCTTACCACCCAAAATCATCATCAATTGCCCAAAAAATTTAAAAAGTATCGAAAACCTCCACTTTTCACCCTCCGTAACTCTGGAACCGTTGATTTTATAACAATTATGGATAGGACCTTTTTTATTTTAAATTTTATGTAGAACATTCTTGTACAGAACATTGTTTACGCTAAAGTATAGATTTAGCAATATTGACGAAAAACTTAAAAAAACTACTAATTTACCGACTTCTCCCCCATCTCCCCCCCCCCAAACCGGACGCTCAAAATGGTTACTGAACCATATGTGGACCATATAGAACAATTTGGTGTAGGAGGAAAACTTTTATTTTGGATGTCTGGGTTAGGCCTTTTAATGGGCTAATAATAGGTTTGTTCTAGCGTCAGTTTCAAACGGTTTGAAACCATCAGGAACATGCGCATTTGTTTGATGGCGTTCAAGCAAACAGATTACTAGTTTGAAACTACTGGTCGGGCGTTCTAACTAGAGTAAATTTTGATTTGGTAACTGGCGTCAAACGGTCAAAATAGTTGCGGATTTTGTCCGGATTTTAAGTTTGTGCGTTGCGCAGTGGAAATATTTGTTTGACGTTTACAAATTTTAAATGAAAGTAATAGGTTTTGACTATGTTACTTAACATTATTTACGTTTATAATAATAGAAGATTTCCTAACTAAGAAATATAAATAAGCGTAAATCATAATGGATAAATAAAAACCGGAAAAAATGCAACAGAATCAATAGCCACGATACTGGAAACACAAGTTGGTTTCAGAATTTATCCCTCCAGAGAGCTACCTACTAATGTTAAAGTGGACCGAATACATCACAGAGGGATTCAACCAGAAGAAATACACTGCTATTGCATTCCTAGATATCAGTAAGCTATTTGACATAGTAGACACGAAGGAGTTATTTATAAAGTGAATCAACTTAGACACTGCAAAATAATGATATGAAAAGTGGATAAATATAACGAGCCAAGTGACAAAAATACACAATCGAGAAAAATGGGTTTTTATCAGGAAACGGAGCACTATACTTAACGGCGGACGCTATCTATTGAATTTATTTAGAACTGTATCCAATCTAACTGTCACTTGGCTCATAATACATAACAGGTTAACTGCATTGTTTCATAGAATATTATATTGGAAAAAACAGAAATATTGATTTTTTGTCTCTTGTCCCGTTATACTTATATATCCACTCTTCATATGCATTCTCTTGTCCTGCTTGGCCAATACAAAGTTCAGCCTAGGACACGTACTTTCTAGAAAACACATGTAAAGTAGCTTGAGTAGGATACTGGATGACGAGGATAGCGAGAAATAGCTGTATTATCATCTAACACCGGTCTCTAGCGTCCTGCGCCTTCCGGTTCCTATTTTCCTTCTTCTTCTTCTTTAAGTTCCATCTTCTATCGAAGGTTGGAAATCATCATAGCAATGCGGACCCTGTTGACTGCCGCTCTAAATAGCTCTGCACTACTGCATTCGAACCATTCCCGTAAGTTCTTAAGCCAGGATGTTCTTCGTCTTCCCACATTTCGTTTTCCTCGGATTTTGCCTTACATAACAAGTTGTAATAATGAGTATTTTTGCCCTCTCATCACATGTCCCAAGTACTCAAGTTTTTGTCTTTTGATAGTTAGTATTATTTCCGGTTGATTTCCTATCCTTCTAGTTACTTCCACGTTCGACATTCTTTGAACCCATGATATTCGTAGGATTCTTCTGTAACACCAAAATTCAAAGGCGGCCAACTTATTCAAATGGACTTGTTTCAACGTCCACGCTTCCAAGCCGTAAAGAAGAGTAGAGAACACGTAACATCGAAGCATCCTTAGACGTAGTTCTAACCTTATATCCCGACAACAAAGAAACTTTTTAAGTTTAATGAATGATGCACGTGCTATTTCAATACGTGTCTTAATTTCTTTGGTTTGGTCTACATTTGATGTTATCCATGTTCCTAAGTATTTGTAGTTATCCACACTCTCAATCACAGTATCTTCAATAGTTAATAATTGGATGTTTACTTGTGCTGATTTAGTTATGATCATGCATTTAGTTTTCTTTAAATTCATCTTCAGTCCGTACTCATGACAGCGTTCATTAAGGCGTTGCATAACATTCTGTAAATCATTGTTGTTATCTGTTATTATTACTGTATCGTCTGCAAAACGTAAATTGTTCAAAACTTCTCCATTGATAGATATACCTTCTATTGAATTTGAGAGCGCTTCTTGAAATACCGCTTCACTGTAGACATTGAAAAGTAGTGGAGACAGCACGCAACCCTGACGGACTCCTCTCTGTATTTTGATATCTTGGGTGTCCTGCTTGTCAACTCTAACCTTGGCAGTTTGATTCCAATATATATTAGATATAATTTTCATGTCACGACTGTCAATATTTTTGCTTTTTAATATATCTACAAGCTTTTTATGTTGAACTTTATCAAATGCCTTTTCAAAGTCTACAAAACATAAGTACATATCCTGATTCATGTCCATGCATCTCTGGGCCAGCACATTCAAGCCGAACAAAGCATCTCGCGTGCTCATACCATTTCTAAAGCCAAACTGTGTGTCACTGATTTCATATTCGAGAGTTTTAACAATTCTGCTGTGTATTATTTTCAAAAATGTTTTAAGTGTGTGACTCATTAAAGATATTGTTCTGTGATCCGAGCAGGTTGTTGCACTTGACTTTTTGGGAATTGCTACAAAGGTCAATTGCAGCCATTGTTTGGGGATTGTGGCAGTCTGATATATTAGATTAAAGATGAGTTCAACCATTACATCAATACCATCTTCATCAATCAGTTTTAATAATTCGATGGGCACATCATCTGGTCCAGTAGCTTTACCCTCTTTCGTGTTTTTGATGGCATAGATGACTTCGTCTCTTAATATTGGTGGTCCAGTATCCTCTGTGATTTCTAATGACAGTTCTCCTCTTTCATCATTAAAGAGTTGTTGGATGTAATTGGTCCATTGACACAATCTCTCCTTCACGTCAGTAATAATATCCCCTTTATCATTTTTAAGGGTATTCGTTCTTGTGCTTTTTCTAGAACCTGTCATTTCTTTGATATTTTTGTGTAAATTAAAGCTGTCATACTTTTTATCCAGGTCTTCTATTTCTTTGCATCTGTCGGAGAGCCACCTCTCTTTTGCCTCTCGAATTTTCTTTCTGATGTTTCTCTGAATTTCTTTGTATTTAATCGGGTCTTTTGTTTTATGTTTTCTTCGTTCTTCCATAAGTTCAAGAATTTCTACTGTCATCCAAGATTTTGTTTTTTCTCCAAGTGGTTTGAGGGTTTCTTTTCCAACTGATACTAAGGCATGTTGAATTTTTCCCCATTTTTGGTCAACAGTCAGAGTTTCCGCACTATCTTCTTTGACTTTCCTTAAGTTCTCGTTTATTTTAAATTTCGTTTCCGCATAGATCTTGTCTTGTTTGAGCCGCCTTGTATTCATGATTTTATTGGAGCTATTTTATTGGAGAGATTCCTATTTTCCAGCCGCGTCTATCTGTCCAATCTCCTGGTTGTCGGTCTCTCTCTTTTGGATTCCACTTATCCAGGTAGTTCGATCTGCCCCCTTTCCTTCTTTCCGGGGTTGCCATTCTAGTATCAGCTTTGGGAGTCGATGTTTTTCCATTATTTTGTACACGGTCATACCAGTAAAGTTGTTTTTCTTGGATTTTTTCTCTTATTTCAGGGCGAGCAATTTCTGTTCTGTTCGCTTATTCAGTTGTCAGGTTTCACAATAAAATACTACCACGCTTTTAAAGTGCTGTTATATAGCTGTGTCTTCTTTTCTTTTCATATGGTTTTTGACCAAAGAAGTGAGTTCAAAGCTATTATTATTTTCTTTCATTTCATAATTCTTTCCTCTATTTCGAATTCTATCCTTCCACTTTGTTCACTAAACGAAAAAGGTACGTAATATTAATAAAAATGTTAATTCAGACAACAAACGCAATACTTAAAATTTGTCCAATTCTTGGTTTTATTGGAACAACAAAGCGATGTTCATCAATTCATTATTTTCGTTAGTTGAGCCAATGTATTACGTTTATTGAATGGATGAACATTCATTATGCATACCATAATATCACTTTATTGGTATTACGAACTCTGTTGACTGAATCAACGAACACTATTTATTGATATTACGAACTCTGTTCACTGAATCAACGAACACTATTTATTGAAACAACAACGTCGTTAATTGACCGACGAAGACTATTCGTTGTGTCAATAACAGTGTTATTTCTCCTAACGTATTTCGTTTATTTCTACAATTATTTCCGTTTATTGTTACAATTAATTCCGTTCATTCTCACAATAAATACGGTTTTTCTTACAAGCAATTCTATTTATTCTTACAATCAGTTTCGTTCATTCCTACTATGAACATATTTTATATTAATAATTACTGAATGCATTAGCCCACTGTATGATATTAAATGATTAATAATAATTTTTTAAATCCCCCTTTTTTGTCCTTAACCTAATGAACTTTACACTGTGTGATTTCTCATATGATTTCACTCATACAGTGCACTGGAATAAGTGTTACACTCCCCCCACCCCTTTATTAACTTATTTATTTTTAGCACATAAGCAAAACGCTCGGACGGCTGGATTTTTAAAATAAGCAAAGTATATTATAACATCAATGTTTCGAATTTTACACGATCCCTCTTCAGGTGACAGGCGTACCTTTGATTTTTTTAAACGGGAAAGTACGTCATGTGACAGCTTATTTAAAAGCGTTTGAAATAGTGATTCCAAAAATGTATAACACTTTAATCCTTTTTGAGAGCGCAGGTGCAAAATTTCGATCGAATTATTTTTAAACGCATTCATTTTTTTTGAAATCCTGAGAAAACTAATAAGTATTTTTGAAAAATTTAAACGCAGAATAAAAGATTACATTATTACCTAGGGCAAAAAGTCACTTAGAATAAACAAAAAGTTTCTTGTGAATGGTATATTTGAAATTAAAAATCATACTAAATTTTCTCTTTTCCACCCCTGTGACTTATTAAAATAATCATTATAGAAGTTCTCAGGGACTTCAGACCCTCGATAATACTGTAATATTTTATTCTGCATTTAAATTTTCAAAAATAATAATTAGTTTTCTCACGATAAGAGACACACGAAAACTTCCTTCTACTACGGACTACACTTGGAAGCGAAATAAATTATTATTCGGCACTTCGGTAGAGGTAACAGCATTGTTTAATAAAGAATTCTTTCTTAAACAATGGTAACACAGAGAAGCTAGGGGTATCACGATAAGGAAAAACCGTTACATTTCAAATGGTCAAGCAAAACATTTATTGTCTCAACAACTACGATTATTGTCACAATGAACGCATTGATTGTGGGTATTAAAGGCAATAGTAGATTGATTAATGCATTTGTTGTCACAACAATCAGCTTAGATCTATACAATAATCATATATTACTCTATATTAACAACATTTGTACATTGTTTTAATGAAATCTGTACGTTGTCACAATAAACCAAGGTAATTGCTTGTCATGTACGAATTCAAGAAAGTGAGTTGCTGCCACAATTAACATTATTTATTAAATATACGAAACTAAGTTATTGGCTGAATAAATTGAGTGTTATTGATTAATGTACTCTAGTTATTTTCCCAATTATTATTCAATCATTGTGACAATAACGAAATACATCCGTCAATGTCTAAAAGTTCGTTGAACCTTAAAATACTATTCAATAATCACTGTTAATCAATATTACACACTAAATTTTTTTGAGTGTTAGATTCTCGTACCAAGGTATACGTAATAAGAGCTTGAATCGATAACCATTACTATCCTCTAGTTGTAATTCATTTTCTCTCGTCCTATACACATACAATATTGAGTGTTACGACAATTCCGTGGATTGATCCTACATAGAAAGAGTCCCTTGACGTGAAAGAAGAAGTAGCCACCTACTATAATTTTCTAGATGTCATGGAATCACCCAGAAATGTCTGGTGACGTCTAGAACGTCAGAAAATCTATGATATACATACTATGTGTTTAACAAGGTAGCACTTATGTTTCTAATATAAAAAGTGGTAATTCTTTTATACTACCTAAATTTACTTCTATCCTCACTGTCGAACTTTATGCTATTAAAAGAGCTCTAACTTACGCGGTTGAACAGAACTTTGGAGACACGGTTATACTCTCAGATTCTGTATCTGCTCTTGAAGCAATATCACAACCAATAACAAAAAACACAACAATGAGTTGTTTCAGGCCCGGATTTAAGGGGGGGCAGGCTGGGCAGCTGCCCGGGGCCCCCACATTTCGGGGCCCCCACAAAGCCCCAAACATAAGAGGTGTTTATTAAATAGATATTGGCAGGAGATACAGGAACTCGACAATGTATGACAAGTATAAAATGAAGGAGAGTAGGAGTGATATAATACATTATTCATGGTTCTGTTTTTCAGCTTCCACCGGGTGAGTGTATTGCTTCGTTTGTAAATTATTATCTAGTGTTGGTACACATTTTAGCCACAGAGGATGTTGTGATTGGAAACATGCAGATAGTATGCTTATGGATAACGAAATGTCTAAAGCACACGAAAAAATTGGGCGTATTGATACTGAAATAGCAAAACAGGCCGAAGAAATAAAGAAATATTGGAAAATGGTAACTTAAAGACTAATTTTAGTGTTATAAAGTTTATTTGTGAACGAGATTTAGCATTTCGCGTCGAAAATGAGTTGCCGAGTTCATCACAAAATGGAAATTATTTGGGAATACTCCAATTATAGTCGGTTCGCTAAACTCAGACAAAACTGGCTAGTGATTTTAGTAAATAATTTTGCCAATTTGGTAAAATTTGGCAAAAAAATAACTACTAAATAGTTAATAATTACAGTAATTTTGCCAACTTTGGCAAAATTGGTCGAAAACAAAAAATTACCTACTAAAATCACTAGGCAGTTGTGTCTGAGTTTAGCGAACCGACTATATTAGATGAATATGAGCAATTTTTGAAGCACCATATTAATAAATATTCAAATCCTTGAAGCGGACATACCAACTATCTTTCATCAACTATTTGTGAGGAAATTGTACATCCCATGGGTCAAAACGTATTAAATAAAAGAGTTTCAAGGATTAAGAAGTCAAAATATTATTCAGTTCATACCGATCAATTAACTGTGATATTTCGTTACATACTGTTGAAAGGTTTACCATATTTTTGCCAAATCGCGGTCATAAAGCACAAGATATATTTAATTCTCTAATGACATTTTTGCAGGAACATGATATCGATTTGAAAACTGCAGGAGACCGCCCTACGATAATGCGTCAGTTATCAGTGAAAAATACAATGGTGTTCAGGCTAAAATTATCGAACATAATATCTTGGCGTTGTGGATTCTTTGTGTCACCCAATCTCTAAATTTAGTTTCAAAAGCTGCAACTGAGTGTTATCATGCATTAGCATAGCATAGCATTCTTTAATTTCTTAGAAGAACTACCTATATGTATTTTTCACTTGCTCCGCATATTTATACAACTTATTAAATTAAATGGTTAAAAGCTGCGTCTTTATAAGCGACAGCAACGCAGACCGTGGCAAAAATATTATTATTCCTAAAAGAGCAAATACAGTAGTATGATGGTTATCTATAGGTGGAGGTGATCCAGCAAAAGAACTAGTTAAGGTTATAATCAGATTAAAGGAGCATTATCCAAAATTTCAGAAGACGATGAGCAACAATTTAAAACTCGTAGCATTGCAAATGGTTTACCTATAAATCGAATGTGTTTACTGGACACAGAGAGGATATTAGAGAGGACAAACAGCACAAGTCGTATTCTTCAAGATCCAAATATTGACCTTAGTTGAGGAGTGGCAGCTGAGGAGATCACTTAAATAAATTATACCGTCAAAATGTGACAATTTCAAAAGATATGAAAACAGCAGAGAAGTTTAGAACTCAAAATTTTATCGCTATTATAGATCAATTCATTACCTCTTTAAGTCAGAGGCTTTCTGCATATGAATCCATTCATTCCAATTTTGGATTTTTACATCATTTTGGAAAATTGGAAAATTTAACTCTCAATACAATTAAAGCTCTCTCACTAAAGCTTAGCAACATTTATAGCAATGGCAATGATTTAGATGAAAAGTTATGTGTCCATCTGGTACAGTTTGTAGAATTCTTCAATTCATTTAAAGAGGAAATCGGCTCATCAAATATAAGCAAAGAACTTCAAATGTAACGACTGCTAAAAGAAAAGAATATGAATGATGCTTTTCCAGATGTTGAGGTGACACTTTGTTTGTATTTAGTTCTGATGGTAACTTACTGCAGTGTATAGAGATCATTCTCAAACTTTAAGTTAATTAAAAATCAACTCGGTCTATGATGGGCCAAGAGTGTTTGAATCATCTCTCTCTAATGAGCATTGAACACGATGTCTTAATGCAACTAGATTAGATATGTCCCACATAATCTAGGACTTTTCAATTAAAATATCTCGAAAAGTTCCCGGACTTTAACCATACATCTTACTATTATTTTTAATATTTTACTGTAACAAGTTACAGCTCTTGTACTTTTTATTATTTAAAAATATATTTATAAAAGTAGATCAAAATTTTTTTTAATGGTAGAAGGTAGGGCCCCCACAACAATTCTGCCCAGGGGCCCCCACTGTCTTAAATCCGGCTCTTGTTATGCCATATTAAAAAGACAATCGCTCGATTTAAAAATAATAGCAATGACTTGGTCTTTATCTGGGTAAAAGGGAATGCCGGAATAAAAAAAATGAGATAGTGGATGAAATGGCAAAAGATTTACGAAAGAAATGGGAAATTATTTGGCTCAAGTTTGTACAAACTTCGAGGAATCCATACACTTACGTATACCCACAACTTCCGCAAAATATCCCACATAATATTGGATTATCACATTACTCGATTTTATTCCACATCCCTTAGTCGCTTAAGATTAAACCATGGCAAGTTTCCTCCACATTTAACTAAAATAGGAATGCGTATCAACTCTCTCTGTTCATGTGATAACTACTCTACTGCAGATTTAAATCATATAATCTTTAGTTATTGTGAACTTAATAAATACCATACGAAAGCACTAATTGCTTGACTTCAAAAGCAGAATGTAAGTTTACCGCTGAATATTTCACACCTACTAAGCTTCAACACCAAAACTATTAATGATATTATTATACAATTTCTTAACCCGGCACCTGCCACGTGGCTTTGCAAGGCACCAACTGCCACGTGGGGTGCTCACACCACCCCTTAAAAATTTTCTGTGATCTACTTGTTTAAAAAACAAAATAATGTGTTGAGTAACACAAGAATATAAAAAAAAACATGTTTTATTGACTTATTAGCCACTAATATGTTATAAAATTTAAAAAATAAAATGAAAAAGGTGTCATAAGCAAATTAGCAAGTACCAAGCCATAAAAAATGAAGTCAAGTAAAATATATAAAAAAATTAAGATTTGGTGAATATATAGTTTATATTAATAATTTAAATCATTTATTTCAATAAAACATATAAATTTGACCTGTTTATTAAAATATAAAAAAAAATTAAAATTTAAAGTGCCAGATGATGACACCCCAATTCGATTTTAGAGCTATAAGTTCACAATGACACTAAATAACCACTTCAAACACTAACACATCTATGCTATATAATATTATAAAAAGCTACTATGACGCACAGCTCAGTTACCAAACTTGAAATACCAAATATTTGATAAAAATATGTTATGGGGTGCTGGTAGCACCCCACGTGGCAGGTGCCGGGTTAAAGATTAAACGTACGTTTCACTTTATGTTTTGACTTAATTTGTTTGAAAATGAATCGTGACCCATGGAAAACGTTATACCGGACGAACAGTATGTTTTTGTTCTTGTTCTTATGCTCCCCTATGTAACAATAATTTTTGATATAAAAAATTTAATTGTTCACTTACGAAACTTAATGAGAGACTTGAGGAAGAAATCACTAGTAAATTGTTAACGAAAGACAGTTAAATTTTTAAACATATAATAAAAAACTCAAATTCAAATTCCAAATAATTTTAATAAAGATTTTCCTTACTTTAATTTAGTGAGATCCTTGTGTTTGATTCTTGCTGTTCGTGGACAGAGATTTTATATTAGGTTCGAATTTGGTTCAGTCTCAAGTCTCCACTTTTTGTTATGTCCAACCAATTTTCCTTTGTCAGCAAATCAGTCAGTTTTTATAAAATAAAAAACTGACTCTCATTTTCCAATTCCGCGAATCCACGAACATTGGCTGCAACATCCATTTTGGAAAATCAATTTCTTTTATATCAAGAAATCTTCATTTCAAATCAGCCAATAGAACATTCTGATGTTTGACAATAACAAGTAAAGGGGTATCAGTTACTTCATATTTTTGGAACCAATGAAACTCTTCAAAGGTTTTGTTGTTAGTATGTTTCTGACATAACTCAGTATGGGCAATGAAACCGAATATATTCGCTTTGCATCGACAAGAATTTTATTTGTTCCTCAGTTGCGTTTTTCATACATAATTTAGTTTTAAATATATCCACTAAATAATAATTCACAAATGCTTTACCATCGATTGTGAACAGATACTTCATTTCAGGTTTGTCATTTGAAAAATCGTTCACAGGAGCCAACAGTTATATATAAATATTCTCAAGCAGTTCCCTTTAGATGGCGATCTTATTTCAGTATAGTATGAAGTAAAAGTCTCACGTGGGTTTTATTTTATTCTTCACGAAATAGCTTGAAGAGATGCTGACATTTGGCATTAAATTTAATATCATTAACACATGAGAATACTCATTTAGAACAGATGAGATGTTTTGAACTACCAAGATTTCCTTATAAATAATTCGATAAGAATCATACCTGGATTCGCATCTTTCATGAATTTTAAGCAGTCATTTTTCTTGACCATCAATCTATTTTCATCTATCTAGTTATATTTGTGGATAAAAGTATTATTTGGCAACAATGTTTAAATTTCGGAAAAATAAAATCCTTTTTCTACAACCGTGTCAAAAATGCAATTTTTAGCACTCCATACGAGCGTTAAAAATGCTACTTTAAGGCACTAGTGCTTTAAAATTTTTATGGCACTGCAGTTCGTATTGACCGTATAGGCAATTTTGATGTAATGTCAAAAAAATATAAAAATGAAATGTCAGTCAAGTTCAAGTAAAAGATTTTCTAGATATTGTCCTGTAATTACGTTTGTAGAAAAAATATTGTATGATATGCGTGTTAAAAAGTACATTTTTAAGGCACTCATGTGAAAACTTTCACATGCGTGCCTTAAACGTGTACTTTTAACACTTATATCATAAATAACTATTAATCATGCTTTATTGTAAAATCGTTCGGGAGTGAATTCGAATACGGTCAGGAGTAAACTCGACTAATAAAATAACTACCTGCTCAAGCCGGGAGTGAACTCAAAGGTGCCCTGCAAATGATACCGAATATTCAGATAATTTTAGAAAAGGCGATTAGGATTAGAGTTTGCGTTAACAAGTTTATGTCAACAAAAAAATGTTTTAAAAAGTTACATTAATGATTGATAACAGATTGTCCTCACTAATGATGTTATGAGTCTATATTATAATTGTTGCTAGATTATATTTTTGTATAATTTATTTAATTTAATTCAAGGATACACATTATTAATCTTTTTTTTTTCGAAAATAAAGGGTTAACGTTCTTTGTTGATAAAAGTTCGTACTATGTATGTACAAAACTTTGTAGTTTATATAAAACATAAAATTCAAATTCAAATTTGAAAACACTTCTATAATTTTTATCGGCAAATAAACATGACCTCTAAAATGGCACGTGTGTCCTATATAACACCTTTATACTAGGAAATAAAATTTAAAAAATATGAAACGACGGAGTTTCCCACGAAACATTTTGAATGTGAGTCATTTAAAAATAAATTATTTACTTGATACATCTACAGTCTACGGTATTTTACATGTTTGTAAATATTTTTGTTATCGTTTTAACAGATAATTCTAGTAGAAGGATAGTCACGTAAACAAACAAAATTGGCGGATGCTAGTGGATAAGTACGTGCAAAAATGTTAATGTTATTCTGGCAAAAGTAAATTCAAAATTCACCCAAGATTCAAGATTTTAGGTATTTTAACTTGCTTAATTGAAGAAAAGAGCATAATAGACCAGGGCATTTAAGACTAAAAACACCGGAATAAATCGATTTTTAAATACAGCACCTAGAGACTTGCATTATGTTCAGGATGATCTCGGGAAAAAATTCTACTATAGAAAAATGGATGGAAATGCATAATTGCATCTTAAAATGCTTCCAAAAATGCATAATCATGTCAAAATAAGTATACTAAGGGCCAGATTTTGCTACTTGAGGGATTTTAGGGTCGCTGAATACGACTACGCCATCAGAACTGAGCTCCGGAGCACCTGGTGCCCAAGGTCACTGCTAAGGCAGATCATCCAAAACGTTCGAGGGTTATAGACACTAAATTGACGCAAACAGATTACTTGTAGGTTTTTAGAGTCGTTGAACACAAATACACCATCAGAACCGACTCCCCGGAGCACCTGGTGCCCGTGTCACTGCCAAAGCACGTAATCTTCTGGAGTTTCGAGGGTTTTTGGCATTAAATTGATGCATGCAAATAGATTACACGAGATGTTTTTGGATTGCTGAAAACGAATATGCCATCAGAACCAACATGTCTCTCAAATATATAAGACAGTTGAATATAAGAAGAATTAGATTCCTAAAAAATGAATATAGAAAACAATAGATATAGATAGCCGCCTATGCCGATGACATAAGCGTTATCAGACTTAACTATCTATCTATCTTCAGGCCTTAATCTATCCATCTTTGGACATAGAGCTCCCCTTCTTTTTTCCACTACTTTCTATCCAGCGCTGTGGTCATCCATCTGGATCCGGCATGCTTTTATTTGCTTGTTCCATCTTTCATCTGCTTATTTGATGATGTGACCTGCAAATTTCCATTTGAGTTTTGCCACCTGTTCCTTAACGTCTTTCACTTTGGTTACTCCTCTGATCCAGGCGTTTCTTTACCGATTTTTAAGTTTTATATGCAGCATCTTCCCATCGATCTTTGCGCTTTTGCCACTTTATCGATATTCTCTTTTGTAAGTGTCCAAACTTGGGAGCCATATGTGAAAACAGGAAATGTACACTGGTTAAAATTTCGCGTTCAAAGATATGAATGCTACCCAGGCCAGTCTGATTCACCTTTTCATTTCTACTGTTTGGTTTTTCTTGCTGAACGTGATCTGTCCTAAATATATATTTTCCTTAACTTGTCCTATTATATTTTGACCTAACGTGATCGAGGAGTTTTCATCCCTGTTTGTTATAATCTTTGTTTTATTGTAGTTCATCCTCAGTCCTATTTTTTCGGCTTCATCTTTTAATTCTTCTAGCATTGTTTTTAAATCTACTTTTGTATCAGCGATTAAGATTATATCGTCCGCATTACGCATATCGTAGGTGGTTCAGATATTGTCCAATAATTTTAATACCTCGTTGCTCCCACTGAATTTTTCTGAAGACAGCCGCCAGCTCTTGACTAAATAGTTTTGGGGAGATTGTATCTCCCTGTCTAACTTCTCGTTTTAGTTGAAATGGTTCTGTTCCTTCATATAATCTTATTCTAGTTGAGGCATTCCTATATACATACATTATGTTCTCTATCAGATCTGTCTATCTGTAATCAATTCGGCTGTTTTGTGAAGAATTTATTATGGCCCAATGTTCTACATTATCAAACTTAAGAAAATATTAAATATTAAAAATAATTATTATAAAGGCAAAGTAAGTATTTTATTTTTAATAAGCGTAAGTATTTTATTTTTATAATTATTATAACTTAAAAAATGTAAAACGACAGAATTTTCCACGAAACATTTTGGATGTGAGTCATTTAAAATTAGACATACAGTCTACGGTACATGTTTGTAAATATTTTTGTTATTGTTTTAATAGATAATTTCAGTAGAAGGATAGTCGCGTAAACAAAAAAAAATTGGCAAATGCTAGTGTATACGTGTAAAAATGTATAATTATAGGAAAAGCAAATTAACACCCTGTATTCAAGATTTTTAGATATTTTAAAGAAAACAATGCATCATACACGGGGAAAAGAACACAAAGGTAAGTTGCAATGTAAATAATAGCCACCTAAAGATTTAGGTGGCTGTGAAATAATACAAAAAACGAGCAGAATTCAAAAGTTCGGATCAAAAATAAAAAGAGTGTTAGTTAAAAATGGAGTGTAGAAACATCATAAAAATCAGCTGAAGAAATACTAGATACGAAAGATAAACAAAGAAGAACAATAAAGAATGACAGTTTTGTCGGAGAATGTTAGATTGGAAAGAAAAACCGAGCATATTTACTAATGAAACAGGGGCACAAAAGCCGACAAGCAGAGGAGGAATATAAACAACTACATAAAGAAGAAAAGAAAATCTGTCGAAGAAAGAACAGGGAAAATATAGCTAGAGAACTTTATGAACTAAAAAAACTAAGTTAACAAAAACAAGTAAATATATTCAAACCAAGAACAAAAATGTGTAGAGATTAGGAGAGTAATACATTGAGAAAATAGCAAGAAATATTTAGAAGATAGACACAACGTTTTAAGGAGGGAACTTAGGAGAGATAGGAGGGAGGTGAATCCTGATATATGGAGAAGCAGTGGTAGGTCTTAATAATAAGGATATTAAAGTAAACAACATATTTAATAACAACATTAGGTATGCCGATGACACAGCGATAGTGACAGATAACATCGAAGATCTTCAATATCTTTTATTATTCGTCCACTCTAACTTTTCCCATGCGTCACGATTCATTTTCAAACAAATTAGGTCAAAACATAAAGTGAAACGAACGTCGATGTGTATATACATTTTGTATATTGTGTACTATATACTATACACATCGGCGTACGTTTCACTTTATGATTTGTTATAATTTGCCTGAAAATGAACCGTGCCACATGGGAAAAGATAAAATGGAACTGCTATAAATGATCTAACTATCTAACTCTTGCAAGTGTAGCTTTGGGTTTGAAAATAAAAATCAAGGAGACAAAAACTTAGAACTGCGTAGAATATCACGGAAGGACAGAGTTAGAAATGAGGAAGTATGAAGAACTTAAATGTAGGGACTGCTAATTATTCATTATACTCTGGGCTAATTAGGAAAATTCATGGAAAAGTTATTTACCAGCAATTTTATAGCTGGAATCGAATATTATGATCCTATATATTAATAATATAGGTATGCAAAGTCCGCAGATAATGTGCTACTTTTTTTATTAACAAAATGACGGCCCCAAATCGTGTTTTTTTCAATTATTGCTCTATAACTCAAAGATTTTAACTTTACGCCAAAAACATTTAAATAAAAATTCACCTTAATTTAATTCTCCATCGAGGCATGTTTTTCCCGATTTGCTCCGACGAAAATTTTCCTCGGAAAATGTAGGTTTTCCCAACAAAATATCGAATTTTCAAATAAATTTTTTGGGCGAGTAATTATTTATCAATAATTAAATAACTTGGTGAAATAAAAGCTTTCTTGGTATAGATTATAACTGCAGAAGCCGGTGAAATTTAAACGAATATTTTAGCAACAATTCAATTGTTAATTAACAATTTACAGTCGCAATAACAACCAAAATAATCATAAGACATTGATCAAACTTAGAAAGATTATAAAGATGTGATGCCTTTTTAATATTTTGTCGACAAAATATAAATTTTTCATTTTTTTGCATAATCTTTAAATGTTTAAAAAAATAGTTATAAACAAATTAACATTTCTCAGAATTGTTTAACATATAATAATTTTAAAAAATACTTAAAATGCTTATTTCAAAGGTATTGAAAATGAATGCTTTAAATTTTTTTTTACAACCAGTTGCAAAAAAGTTATGAAACAGCAAAATAAACATACGATTAGTCCGTTGTTTATAATTTATTTTAATTGTTTCAAAGCTTAAAAGTGAGTTTAGGGTACAAACTAATTATTCTCAAAAAATATCAAACATTAGTTCAATGGTTATATTTTAATCAAAGATTAAAAATGTTTTTTTGTAATTTTTAGCGCGAAAGTCGGCTTGATACAGAGCCGCAACTAAAATGTTCCTCGAAGCGATTGACACGCAGCACACAAATACTACTCTACGTCGCGCGGCGGTCGTCGCTTCGAGTGAAAATTTAGCTACGGTACTGTATTAGTCTACTTTCGCGCGTTTAAATTACAAAAAAAAAATTATAATCTTTAATTAAAATATAACCATTAAACTAATAATCGATATTTTTTGTAAGTAATTAGCTTATACTTTAAACTCACTTTTACGCTTTGAAAGAATTAAAAAGAATTATAAACAACGTAATAATCGTATGTTTATTTTGCTGTTTCATAACTTTTTTGCAAATGGTTGCAAAAAAGTTTTAAAGCATTCATTTTCAAGATCTTTGAAATACGCATTTTACCTATTTTAAAATTAGAATATAATAAAAACTTTCTGAGAAACATTAATTTGTTTATAACTATTTTTTTTTTATCATTTAAAGATTATTCAAAAAAATTAAAAAATTAATCGACAAAATTGTCGACAAAATATTAAATAGGCATCTCATCTTTATAAGATTTTAAAGTTTGATCAGTGTATCATAATTATTTTGGTTATTATTGCGACCGTAAATTATTAATTAACAATTGAATTGTTGCTAAAATATTCGTTTAATTTTCACCGGCTTCTGGAACTATAATCTAAACCAAGAAAGCTTTTATGTCACCGAGTTATTTAATTATTGGTAGATAATTACTTATCTAAAACTTTATTTGAAATTTAAAGATTTTGTTGGGAAAACCCGCATTTTTCGAGGAAAATTTTCATCGGAACAGATCGGGAAAAACAGTTCTTTATGCAGAATTTAATTTCGGTGAATTTTTATTACGGTGTTTTTGGTGTAAAGTTAAAATGTTCGGAGTTATGGAGCAAAAATTGAAAAAAAAACACGTTTTGTAGGCGCCATTTTGTTAATAAAAAAAGTAGCACACTATCTGCGGACTTTGCATACCTATATTATTAATATATATATATATATATATATATATATATATATATATATATATATATATATATATATATATATATATATATATATATATATATATATATATATATATATATATATATATATATATATATATATATATATATATATATATATATCATAAGCTTCGACTCCAGCAATAAAATTGCTGGTAAATAACTTTTCCCAAAAATGGCCTATTCTCCGATAATCAGACTACATATTAACTCAGACTACATATTAACTTTTTTTACATTAACACTTCTAATGCTATGCAGCAGCTTGTTTTGGATTTAATTTTAACGTGGAAATGTCTTAATACAATTCTTTTTTATTCTTGTTGCTACTGTTTCTTATATACTTCTTCACACGTAACTTAACCATACATTTTTATTATTCTATAATTCTCTACATTCTTCAGTATCCCGATAATAAGACAAGTCTGTGCGAAAATGATAACGTCAAATTGAATAACTCATAAATGACTAAGGGATTAAGTAGAAAAGCAAGTATAAACATAGTCTTACCTGTGCAGGCATAACCTCAGCATTGGTTCCGGAGATTGTGACACCAGCATACAAACAGCACCTATAGTGCGCCTCGACAATATCACGAGCATACACTTTGTTCGCTCCAACACCACAGTAGTAAGGTCCTTGGGGTCCTGGAAAACCGTGCTTGGGCCAGCCAAGCGGGCGCAAGTCCATATCTAACAATGTGTATTCCTGTTCGATTCCGAACCACGGTTTCTCTTCTTGTGCCGCTTTCATTGCCTGCAGGCATGTTACTCTATGGTTGGTCTCCGTGGGAGTTCTATCGTATTTGTATGTATCACATAGGACTAATTTGTTGTTTCCTCTGAGGAATGGATCTTTGTACATAGCTACTGGGCACAGAAAGACATCTGAGTTGTGTCCTTTGGCTTGATTTGTTGAACTTCCGTCGAAGTTCCACACTGGTAATTCTGGAAAGAAAAATTAACATAATAAGACTGATAAGATATATCAATAAGAATAAAAATAATCAAATAAAGGAAGAGATACTCTCTGACTGTAAGATATGACAAATGAAAGTTGTTAGTATTTGCCCTTAGACATGGAAGAAAAAGTGCAATGGAATGGGACTACCGATAGGAGATACGATACTCTACACGCTGCACTACGCAGATGACCAAATTGTAATTGTCCAGGACAAGGAAGATCTTGAATAGGTATATGGCAAGGCAGGGCCGGCGATAACGGGCCTGCAAGGGATGCACTGTAGGCGGCCCCCCTGTTTGGGGGGCGCCAGAATGAGCTTTTTTTCTGCTGGTGTTATGCAAAATACTAAAATAGAAAAATTCATTTTATAAATGTGGTTTAAATTCGTGATAATAGTAATATAAACATTAATATCATTATTTATACAGGGTGGCGAAAAATTAATTTTTGAATTAAATTAATTGACACAAAAGAAGAAAGTATGTAATTTATTTAAATCAAAATACACTTTACGGGTGCTAAAAAATATAAAAAAATGTTCATTTCATAAATAAACATTGCTTTTCGCTTAAATTAAATGTCAACCCACCTGCCTCTTAGCAGTTTGAACATTTAATTTAAGCGAAAAGCAATGTTTATTTGTCAAATAAACATTTTTTTTTCTTTTCTGGCAGCAGTAAAATGTATTTTGAGTTAAATAAATTACACATATTCTTCTTTTTGCGGCAATTAATTTAATTCAAAAATTATTTTTTGGCCACCCTGTATAAATAATGATATTAATAAAAAAAAACTAAAAAGTCTTCCTTAGTCTCAGCATCCGTTATGGCTTGCAAATTGTAGAAGCCTCGGAGGTGTTACCAAAGAAGGTTCCCATTGTTTTCAGTCTGGTAGGATGTATTTATTTATTTTGCGTATGGCTATATCACAGTTTTTATATATAAATAAAGATAACAATACATTATAAATAATAATTAATTTTTATAAACGAAAATTTAGTTGAAATTTGTTGTCTGTGTGTGTTTGTAGAATAACATTTTTGGATGTTGTTTTATGTGCTATTAGATTGAAAACTTAGTTTTTTGATAGCAGCTGCCGCTAGGGCATCCCCGCCATTTCGTTCGTTGCAATCCGTGACTGCACGCCGGGGTTTGTCCTAGCTGGGTCAGAGAGAGCAGCATATGTGCCTCCTGACGAGAGACTAATAAATTTCGAAACCGGTGGAAGTGCTTGCTGCACTCTCTGATTGAACTGGAATAATGATGCCGCTGTAGTTTCGTGTTGCAACGAAATTGAAAATGGTTATTCATTAATGATATTAATATTTATATTACTGAATAAAGAAATAAATATCCTTTGAAATGAGCTACCACACGACTACTATTTCCATTTACAAAAAATCATCGATGCCGTCATCACGCCCAAATCTATGAAGTTACTATTATGGGATATACGTCAAAAAATCATAATTTAAAAATTAAATCGACCTGTCAGCTGTCAGAGCTTTAGCTCTGAAAATAATTAAGTCATGAGATAATAGACCGTTTTCACACTTTATCAACGCACTGTATAAAGATAGTACCTACTTGGGTAACGCAACTGAAGTTTAAGTTATACATAAATAATACTGAAAGAAAAGGCTCAAATAGGAAGAGAACTTAGCAAATAGGTATCTACAGAATAGGATTGAGAAAAACTCTCAAATAGGAGAATGGGTCAAATATCTATGAGTAATACTAGATAAGTGGCTTAATTGCAACGTAAGAATAACCAACAAAACAAAGCTTCTACTTTGGACATGTCGAAGGATATACAAAGAATCTCAGAACATGGGGTATAGAACCCAAAGAGATCTATCTATCTATCTAATTATCCTTCTTCGGACCATCTTTGGACTTAGGCATCCCCAATTATTTTCAATTCTTCTCTGTCTGTCGCTACAGTTATCCACCTAGAGCCCACGTGCTTCTTGATATCATCTGCCCATCTCATTTGTGGCCTTCCTCTGCTTCGTTTATATTCCCACGGTCTCCAATTTATAAGAATTTTGTTCCATCGGTCTTTTTTTGTCTTATATTGTGTCCGGCAAATCTCCATTTCAATTTTGCAAGTTCTTGTCTAACATCTATCACTTTTGTTTTCTCTCTTATCTGCTCGCTTCTCTTATTATCCATTAGTCGCATGTGCAACATTTTTCTTTCCATTGCTCTTTGCGTTTTTATGATTTTGTCCATGTTTGCTTTTTTAGACGTCCACGTTTGGAAACTATAAGTGAGAACAGAAAGTACACCACGTAGCGTTGGAATATGATCTGAAGCTGCCAGCAGGGCCTCCACAATTCTCTGGGAAAATTCTAATAAATAAATTGCCTTATTTTGCGGTAAAGAAGCCATATGTTCAGTATTGCCCCATTCAAACAAAATCTGAATGTCGCCCAATATATTTTTTATATTGAATGCAGATACTATAGGTACAAAGCTCTTAACTTATCGAATAAATCTACACCACCCATTCCCTTGTTATATATTGTACAACGTTTGGTTGAGGAACCACCATCTGTTTTTGGACCATTATATCGGTTACAGCTTCCTCTAGTAAATACATATTTATGAAATTGAAATATTAGTTGCCATAGTAACTTCATTATTACTTATCATTCCAGCTAATAAAAGTGAGCTATTGTTTCTCGGTATGTAGAGCATGAAAAGTTCCACGAATTTTTTTATCTCTTTGAGTGGGGTTCTTCCAATCCTGTCTTATCTAATTTTGCCGGTACAGTGAACCTCTTGATCCCTCAAACTTGTCAGTAAAAGTAAAGATGTAAAAAAATTAAAAAATACCTATGTAGATAACAGATTGCTGTGGTATAATAAAAAACCTACGCAGCTTTTCTGAGACGAAACTTCGTAACGAGTTACCCTGTAGTTTATCTCCACTTTGAGTATAGGGATGCAATTGTGCAAGGTAACCTTTACTGGTTGGAATACACCGGATTTTATATCCATAATGGATGGGTTTTCCCCGAGTAGACCGCTGCGTTCAATTATGTCTATAATACGGCTCCATCGCTTCTTCTACTGAAAACCTTCCAGTCACTACTGGAGGTAATAACGAAAACTTTAATTTAGATTTCCGTTGTTTGGACAATGCAAAGTGAGTTGAACTTCGTTACACTGGTAAATTTTGTGTTCCAAAGTATCGTCATATATTAAACTGATTTCTACATTACATTCTATATTCTACATTAAACTACATTTTCAACAATTCAACACATCATTAGGATTGTTAGGATCATAGTTTTTCGTCATTTTTTTTTCTAAAATCGAAACAATGTTGATTAGTTACCACGAGTGCCCAGCGTATTATACATCATACGCAAAAATCAATAATCTTCAAAATACTCACCGGTATAAATTTCAACAATATTTATATTGCTATTAGATATTTAGAAGCCTTATTAATTGAGTACTACAAAAGTTTTCTCAAAATAAGTCGAAAAAGTCCTACAAACTCATTTGACATGCAACTGGTGCACTATAATGTAACCTAAGAAAGCTTAGCCCAAATCTAATCAAGCTTTACTGTCAAACGACAATAAATTTTAATTAATACGATAAACAGTTACCTTCTAACATCTACTCTGTGCCATATATTAGGACAACTTACTTACTTTTTTTCTGATAATTAGATGGCGAAATATGTAGCAGTGTCTTGCGTATTACATAAAATACGGTGGGCATTAATGGGTTCAGATGATGTGGATATGCCGCCCATAAGAATCAAACTCGTCTTTTGATGACGAGATGGTGGAACACGTTGTGTGCAACTGCCCAGAATTGGAGAGAATAAGGTTCTACACATTTTGTTATTATCAACTGGAGCTGTTCGACTCCGTAGAAGTATCACTTAAGGTATAATAGACTTTGTCAAAAATGTTGGGTCAAGAGGATAACTTTAACCTGAGAATGAGCCACACTCACAATAAACCTAACCTATCCCAATAATTATTATCAAGTGTACCTAATACATAATAGGCTTTAGCTTTTATGAAAATAGATTAAACAGATCGTTTTTTCATTGTATCGCACACTGCCAGAATCCATTTGTTTAGTAAAAATTAGTGAAGATATGACGTTACAAATAATAATATATTACATTACATACAGCATAACTTTTAAGCTATTAGTCGTAGATGAAATATTTTTCATATTAGCCCAATAAATGACCGTTTTGGAGTGTAATTTCCAGGGGCAACTCCGAATTGCACGAAAATTTGGATTTAGGTTCTACTTACCCTCCACACTTCAAAGTTGATTTTGTGCCGTTGGTTGCTTTTACTTGGGGGAGGGGGGGTGACATTTAGCCCTTCTCGGGGGGTGAAAAACGCGTGTTTAAAATAAGGCAGGAAATGGATAAATTGACTTATTTTAAGCACCTATTGCTCTATTAAGTTTTTTTTGTAAGTCAATACTTTTCGAGTTATTCACGATTTAAAATGTTGATTTTTCGACAAAAAAAACTACGTTTTCGGACCGTTTTTCCCAAATAACTCAAAAAGTAAATATTTTATCGACAAAATATTTTTAGTAAAAGTGCCTCAAAAAGTAAATATTTCATCGACAAAATATTTTTAGTAAAAGTGTAGCCTATAAAAAAACGAAAAAAATGGTGTACCAGTAAAGTCTACAAATTGAGTAGAAGCAAAGTTGTAGCTCATGAAAAATAAGTTCTTATTCGTCTAATTCCAAATGGAATAATTCAACTCGAAATCACCGATGTTAGAAGAAAGAAGCGTTTTTCGGGAAATCTTTATTAACCTTTTTAAAGCATCGAAACAAAGCTTATCTATTATTTGTTTTTTACAAAAGTTTACAGCATTAAAAATAAACGAGTTACACTGAAAAAAAAACTTGGCGCCGTTTTTTTTGGAAAAAAAAATCGTGAAAATCTCCCTCTATTTAGGACCCTAAATGAAATTAATCGTTTGGCTTCACCATCTATTTTAACTGTATGTGTATTGTTTATATAATCTGTAAGTTTGATTGGTTTGAAGTGCTTATTTTTGAAAACATTTGGTCTTATAGTAAAAACAAATTTTCTAAGAATTTTTGAAAAATTTCTTATTTTCAAAATAACTTAAAAAGTATTAGTGATAAGAAAAATCTTAAAGAGTAAAAAAATGTAGGTTTTGCTATTATAAATATGATAGTTTCATTTTGTTTCGTCGTAAGACAAAAATTGGTTAAGATATGGCTGTTCAAAATTTGCATACACTCGTGATTAGTGACCCATTCAAGCTTTCTCAATTATAACCCTTTCATAAATAAAAGTTTAAACCGGTGAGACTGACAGATCATATAAAAAATAGATAGGTAAGTAAATTGCTTGTAAAGCGGTAGCGATTAATTTCATTTGGGGAGCTAAACACGGTGAGATTTTCATGATTTTTTACAAAATAAAATAGAGGGCCAACTTTATTTTGAGCGTAACTCGCTTATTTTTAATGCTAAAACTTTTGTTAACAATTAAAACAAATCTTTTTATAAACACTTTAAAAAAAATTAAATAGGTTTTTCTCAAAAAGTGCTTAATTTTTCGGTGATTTCACCTTGAAATATTCGATTTGAAATTAGACGAATAAGAACGTATTTTTCATGAACTATAACTTTGTTTTTATTTGATTGATAGACTATACTGATACACCATTTTTTGAGTTTTTTATAAGCTACACTTTTGCTAAGGATATTTTTTTCGATAAAATATTTACTTTTTGAGTTATTTGCGAAAAACCGTCTGAAACGTAGTTTTTTTGTCGAAAAATCAACATTTTCAATGGCAAATAACTCGAAAATTATTGACTTAAGTAAAAAACTCTATAAAACAAAAGTTGCTTAAAATCAGTCAATTTATCCATTTCCGGTCTTATCTTGAACGTATGTTTTTTCACCCCCAAGAAGGGGTGACTGTCAGCTCCCAAGTAAAAACAACCAACGGCACTATTTCAACTTTGAAGTGGAGGGTAAGTAGAACCTAAATCCAAATTTTCATGCAATTCGGAGTTGCCCCTGAAAATTACACGGTATCGCCGAATTTCCCGTTCATTTACTGGGCTATATTTAAAAAGTTGACAGTTTTACACGAATTTAAAAAAAATAAAGTTGTTCTAGAACGATTAGGCAAAAAAGTAGGTATGAGATTAGATGGCCAAGTCTGTGAGTGTCAAAAATGAGGTTGAAAAATTAGTGGGGCCATATTCAGGGGGAACTGAAAATTCAATCGTTCAAAAATATTAATGAAATTATAAATACTGTTCTATATTTCCCGTTTCTAGTTGAATTTAATATTTTTTTCTTAATATATGTACTTTTTGTGTACCTGCATTACAAAAATTTGCAATGTTTTAATAATATTATTAATCAAATAATGTAATTTGTTTAAATAGTTAAAAAATATATCTAGTTTTCCCAAAAAATTCTAATTTTTTATTCTAATCAATTTTGTACTGTATAATAAAGCTTAAGTCCTTATCTTTAAAATAAAACTAATTATTTCTTTTAATATTATAAACCAATAATTATATTTATACAGTATGTCCCTGTAACTTGGAATAATATGGGAAACTTTTTTATTATTCATTTTACTAAAAAAGTTATTCTTCATAAAAAAGCTCTGCATGGTCTAAAACTTAAGAATCAACCGTCAGATATCAAATTTTATGAATATTATACGAAGTATGTCAAAAAATATGAATTTAGCTCAAGAGTAAAGTAGCTTTATTTTTCACAATATTGAAAACTGTTATTATGATAAGTTGTTCGGAATTAAGAACTATATTCGAATATGCAATAACATCCATCTAATTGATTTTTCTTGGCTTAAAAACCTACGCCACTTGTTTGAGAAAACTAGCACTGAACTATTTCGTGCGGCTGTAAATAAGACAATGATTGTTAATATGCTACGCAACATGAGAGCCAACATCGACAAGCGGTCTCGGCACCTTAAGAAAAAGAAAAACTTCTTTTGTGTTAACACTTAGTGATACTTAATAATGTAACAAATGCTATGAAGCGAGCACCACACTCTCGGCGAAGTCGATCAAAGTTGAGCAAGTACGAGAGTGCAGGCAGTAACGTTGTGCTACTTCGCTGCGCCTCGGTCTACTTCCATTCGGTGGCGGTATTGCGATCAAGTCAAAGGAACGAAGTCCTTATCGCCCGGCGTGAATGTGTTTCTCGCGAAGTAGAACGAGTGTGTAGTGACGGTACTTCGGTCTTCGGTTAACTTTGCCGAAGTAACTTCGCCGAGAGTGTGGTGCTCGTTTAATATATCACATACCATTTAAAGAATATCTTAATAAGACCGGTTTTGATATATGGAGCTGAAACGTGGACCCTATCTCAAAGTGATGAAAGACTTCCTGGTATTTTTGAGAGAAAAATTCTTGGAAAGATTTTTGGGGCAGTAAACGAAAATGGGCTATGGCGTCGAAGATACAACTTTGAACTATATCAGTTCTACACCGATCCAGATATTGTGAAATTCGTTAAAGGGCAGAGACTTAGATGGGCTGGACACATTGCTAGGATGTCAGACCACGAATACATTAAGAGATTAACATTTTTAAAACCAGAGGGCACAAGAAGTAGAGGACGACCACGAAGAAGATGGATTGATGATGTGGAAGAAGACCTAAAAATTCTAGGGGTCAGAAGATGGAGGGAAGTTGCCAGGAATCGACAGGAGTGGCGACTTCTTTGTGAACAGGCCAAGATCCACTACGGATTGTCGAGCCACTTATGATGATGATTTAAGGAATATATCGATGATACCATAATTTTAACATGTCATTATAAAACAAACGAATTCTATCACAATGTGAGAAAGTTGAAAAGTAAATTAAGCCGTTCCAGCATTTTTCATCTTAAAAATTGCACTTTTATGATTACTTTCCTTACGAACCTCGTATTTGAACATGCCGTACTAATAAAAAAGCCAACGTTCCATTTCCTGACTAATTGACATGTGTCCTAGACCCATTCACTCTTAATTTCATGGTCTTGAATTTTGGTAGCCATCCAAATTGGCACGATCACTAACTGGACGAAAATTGAAAGTAATCGTGGGATTTCCGTGTCTTTCACGTGACTTTGCTTTGTTTGAAATATTTACACGTATGCATTTTTTGAATACTGAATGATTTTGAGTACTTATAATGATTCACTGTTCATGTAGAAGAGGAAAATTTTGAGAAAATTTAAAATAAAATTTATACTTAAATTAATCTACTACAAAAAATTGATATTTGTCGATGATTGATTCGTGGGCTTCCACCTAGTCACTGGTAATAGTGACTAGGTGGAAATTTACCAGCACTTTTGCGGATCAGATGCGATATACCCAGGGCCGCCGAGAGGGCGGTACAGCCGGTACATTTTACAGGGGACCGGCGATGAAGGGGCCCGGCGTGGACCAGACCAAAGACGTAATTTTTTCCCGTTTTTTTTGCTCTTCACTTTATGTCCATAATGCGTTTAATTAATACTCGGCTATATTTAATATTACTTTTAATCGATTTGGTTTAAAATTTTAACAGCAATAAATCACAGGAGTCAAATACTACAATGCAGTCAGATAAAACTATGGTATGGATATGAAGATTAAAAATATATCAAGGGTTCTGGAAGATTTACAAGAAATCAGAAGAATCTAAATTAGTTACCAGCAATTATGAAATAAATCCAGAATTTACATCAAATAAAGAAAAACGGCGCAAAAAGCCTGTGAGATTTTTTGATGATTTGCATGGGCCTATAGTAGTGATGCCTGATAATTTTGAGCCCGACGCAACATTTTGCTGGGAAAGATTTAATATTGTTATATAATAAGCAATTTAACCAGAAGATTTAATGACGAAAATAAAATTTATTCGCCATTTAACATTTTATGGATATTCCGAGATGAAGATGACGATAATATTAAGAAAAACATTGATATATGTCCACAAGGAAAAATTTCCTGTACCTGGCTGTATACCATTAATTACAAAAATTGAAGAAAAGGATCTTCTGTGTAAAAGGTATATTTATTTAAAACCCCAATAAAAAACTACATTAAAAACCAGAACGTTTTTGCTCTAAAGAGAGCATCATCAGTGTTCTAAGCAAGCTCTACATGCTAAGCCACCAAAAATACATGGGTTAAAACCCTTAAAACGCCGAGGTGGCTTTCACCTTTCTCTTTGTGGAGACAAGAGAAATCAACTCAACCACCTACATGCTCGTGGTATAGTCATATGATGCTTTGAGGTATATATTGCTTAAATTTCACATATCGCCAGGGTTTAATATATAACACGCCAATGTAAGACTTTTGGTCGGCGTTTTAAGGGTTTTAACCCATATATAGGTTGAGGCAGATAACTGGCCTATTAGAAATATCTCGAGAACTAAAGGCAACAGAATCATGAAAATTGGAATAAAGGGGTTTTGAAGGATGATCTATTACATGAAAATATTTTCATCTCTTTGCAACTTCCGGTTATACCGGAAGTTGCTTATAACTTCGTTTTTTTAAATAGGACACCCTGTATATTTTTACATTTTTGGATTCTCTTCGATGTCTTCTTTCTTAAAATATGAGGTTTTGTAATATTATACAGGGTATTTTAAAAGATAAATACGTTTTTTTATTAATTTCGTAGCAAAATTCACACCCTGTAAAATTGTAGTAGTTTGACATCTAAAACTCTACTTACGTTCAAATGACTTTTAGTATACTCTACTATTGTTAAGAATCATTAGTATAGCTAAATTTTTAATTTTAGTATACAAGGTTGGTCGAAACTCGGAATGAGTATTTTCTGAGTTTTCTTAAATAGAACACCCTGTATTTTTGTATTGTAGTGAAATGATATTTTATAGTACTTTTTTATTTCTTAAGCATTCCCTATACCTAACTGCTTTAATTTGTGAGTTATTGGTGATTCTAGCTAAACATTAATTGCAACGAAAAATACGTAAAATTTTATTAGGTTAGCCGTGAAAATACTCAATCCCAAATAATTTTTCAGAAATAAATACATATTAATCCAGACTGGTCCTTAAAATTACCAATAATGGTTTAGCTATCAAAATACCTACGTAGTTAAGATTGTTGGTGCGATTAACAATTAAGCAAAAATTAAAGCAGTTAGGTATAGGGAATGCTTAAGAAATAGAAAAGTACCATAAAATATCATTTCATTACAATACTAAAATACAGGGTGTTCTATTTAAGAAAACTCAGAAAATACTCATTCCGAGTTTCGTCCAACCCTGTATACTAAAATTAAAAATATAGGTATACCTACTAATGATTCTTAACAATAGTAGAGTATATTAAAAATCATTTAAACGTAAGTATAGTTTTAGATGTCAAACTACTACCATTCTACAGGGTGTTAATTTTGCTACGAAATTAATAAAAAAACGTAATTATCTTTTAAAATACCCTGTATAATATTACAAAACCTCATATTTTAAGAAAGAAGACATCGAAGAGAATCCAAAAATGTAAAAATGTACAGGGTGTCCTATTTAAAAAAACGAAGTTATAAGCAACTTCCGGTATAACCGGAGATGATGAGATGAAAATATTTTCATTTAATAGATCATCCTTCAAAACCCCTTTATTCCAATTTTCATGATTCTGTTGCCTTTAGTTCTTGAGATATTTTTAATAGGCCCTTTATTTGATTCACCCTGTATTTTTGGTGGCTTAGCATGTAGAGCTTGCTTAGAACACTGATGATGCTCTCTTTAGAGCGAAAACGTTCTGTTTTTTAGTGTAGCCCTTTATTGGGGTTTTAAATAAATATACCTAAACAGAAAAAGAGGAAGGCCAAGAACGACATGCATACAAGGAGTAAGACGATCAATGAGTCTACGACGATTAGAAGATGAAAACTGCAATGATAGAAGATATTGGCAACAAGGCATCGGACAACGTCGGAGGACGTTTTGAACCCAAATTTATACAGTGCTAGTCAAAAGTCCGTACCCCCCCTCGTATCTTTTGAACGGTTATACCTATAATAGTGAAATTTGGAAATAGGAAATAAACGGACGTAAGCTTCTTAACTAGTCATGACAGGTGACGTAATAATGACAGATGACTTTACAGCGCCACTGTGACAGATAATTTTAAATGGGACCTTATGGCAAGTGACACCTCGTTTGAAAGGTATTGAAAATGCCTATTCACTCATACTAATATTGTTTAAGTTTAAGCTAATTTTGACGAATTAATGAAATAAATATAAAATTGTAGTTTCATTTAATTAATTCAAAATTCAAAATTCCGCCTATGATTACTTGTCAAAAAGGTTGACGTTGACGTAAAAACTACTAGAGAATCGAAAAACGTCAACTTTTTTGACAAAAAAACCATAGGCGTACATTTGAATTTTTATTAATTAAATGCGAAGCTACAATATTATATTTATTTAATTTATTCACCAAAATCAAAATCAACTAAAACACAAAAAAATTAGTATGGCTGAGTAGGTATTTTGAATACCTTTCAAACGAGGTATCACTTGCCATAAGGTCCCATTTAAAATTATCGGTCACAGTGGCTCTGTAACGTCATCTGTCACTATTACGTCACCGTTCATAACTAGTTAAGAAGCTTACGTCAGTTAATTTCCTCCATCCAAATTTCACTATTATAGGTAAAACCGTTCAAAAGATAAGAGGGGGGGTACGGACTTTTGACTAGCACTGTATATATAAATAAATATACCTTTTACACAGAAGTTCCTTTTCTTCAATTATTGATACTTATATGTATTGCGCGAGTTTTATAAAGAAGACATCAGTGAAGAATTGATAGATGAAATTTTTCATTTGAGAGCGATATACAAGGATAATATTGGTGAATCTCAACTTTCCTCAATAGATTTGCTTAATAAAATTAAACATCTCAAATTTGAATCGTTATTGCGTTAAGAATATTTTGCACATTACCGATGATAGTCGCAGAAGCAGAAAGATCCTTTAGTTTTCTTTTTCGCATAAAAAATGCTATGAGGCAATGATGGCCACAATGAAACAGGATCGGTTAGCTGCCTATCAACTTTGTGAATTGAGAATGATTTTTGACATTTGACATTTTTGCCAATCAGATAAATCGAAAAGCACCTGTACTATATTAATATTTTCACTATTATAAATATAATCAAAATTTAATAAAATTTATATTTGAAATGTTTCTTATGGTTAGTTACTTATGGTTCAGTACTTTGATGGAGAGAGACGACTTTGCAATCTTGTGTGACCACTCTCACTACACTACAAAAACAAGAGCTTCTAAAATATAACAGGAGCCTTGAATAGTACAGGAACCGTTTTATTAGAGGGCTCCCACCGCTGGAATTATATATTTCGGCGTTAGCGTTAATGGCCATCCTGACTAAAAGCATATAAGACTTGGAGGCCGAATTATGTATTGAATAGCCATACAAACACGAAAACTCCAAATTGCGTTGAATGATAATACACTAGATCACACAGTCTAAACTATTTATATTGAAGTAACTCTAGACCGGTCCCTGACCTACAGACAATATTGCGTAAAAACGAGAAGGAAAGTAAAAACTAGGAACAGCATACTCAGAAAGCTAACGGGAAGGAAATGGGGTGCATGTGCTTGCGTCTTGAGAACAACGGTACAGGCACTGTGTTTTTCAACTGTTGAATATACGTGCCCCGTTTGGTGCAGATCTGCCCACACCAAACAAGTTGATACTGCGTTAAACCAGATATTCTCCTTTTCATGAACATTTTTCAGTGCGTCACAAACTATAGAAAAAAAGGTAAGTCCGTGATAATACACATTTATGACATTTATTCTAACGTGACATTTTAGTTAAATCTGACAGTTGTCAAATTTTATTTTCAATTTGGAATAAAACCAAATCAATTGTGTCTATTGCATTTATAAAATGGTATTTTCTTTCATTTGTATAGTCTTATAAATTGTACAGATTATATTGATAATATTATTATTTTATTTAATAAATAATTCTTTTTTGATTATGGCGCCATCTATCGACAACTAGAATAATCACCGAACTAGAATAATTACCGAAGTATTCCCAGACGTGCCTTTTTTTCTGTCACATACAATTTAATGCGTTAGAGAGAAATCGAAAAACTGTGACGCACTGAAAGATGATCATGAGAAAAAGAATATACAGGATAGTAACGACAGTGCAGGGGTGTATGAGACCGACCCCACTCCCCAATTCTGTATAAAGCAGCTGGTTTTGCAGAGACGTCATCACGTAGAATTGTTGCAGAGTACATAGATAAAATTAACAGATTGCTAATGAGCGACATATACTATACAAAGCTTGAATGCCACGAAAGCGACTAAAATCCAGGAAAATTTTTCTTGGAACAGTGCAGGATGAACCTCCTGATTATTTTCCTCTTCCCCAGGTTCAATGGAGGGGTCAATCCTAGAGACAACATTGCGTAAAAACGAGAAGGAAAGTAAAAACTAGGAACAGCATACTCAGAAAGCTAACGGCAAGTAAATGGAATGCATGTGTTCGCGTCTTAAGAACAACGGTACAGGCACTGTGTTTTTCAACTGCTGAATATACGTGCCCCGTTTGGTGCAGACCTGCCCACACCAAACAAGTTGATACTGCGGTAAATGCATACATATGCAGGATAGTAACGGGGGATACGAAACCGACCCCACTCCCCAATTCTGTATAAAGCAGCGGGTTTTGCAGAGACCTCATCACGTAGAAGTGTTGCAGAGTACATAGATAAAATTAACAGATTGCTAATGAGCGACATGTACTATACAAAGCTTGAATGCCACGAAAGCGACTAAAATCCAGGAAAATTTTTCTTAGAACAGTGCAGGATCAACCTCCTGATTATTTACCTATTCCCCAGGTTCAATGGAGGGGCCAATCCTACAGACAACATTGCGTAAAAACGAGAAGGAAAGTAAAAACTAGGAACAGCATACTCAGAAAGCTAACGGGAAGGAAATGAGGTGCATGTGCTCGCGTCTTGAAAACAACGGTACAGGCACTGTGTGTTTTCAACTGTTGAATATACGTGCCCCGTTTGGTGCAGATCTGCCCACACCAAACAAGTTGATACTGCGTTAAACCAGATATGCAGGATAGTAACGGGGTGTATGAGACCGACCCCACTCCCCAATTCTGTATAAAGCAGCAGGTTTTGCAGAGACCTCATCACGTAGAAGTGTTGCAGAGTACATAGATAAAATTAACAGATTGCTAATGAGCGACATGTACTATACAAAGTTCAAATGCCATGAAAGCGACTAAAATCCAGGAAAATTTTTCTTGGAACAGTGCAGGATGAACCTCCTGATTATTTTCCCCTTCCCCAGGTTCAATGGAGGGCCAATCCTACAGACAACATTGCGTAAAAACGAGAAGGAAAGTAAAAACTAGGAACAGCATACTCAGAAAGCTAACGGGAAGGAAATGGAGTGCATGT
Source organism: Diabrotica virgifera virgifera (assembly GCF_917563875.1). Classification (NCBI taxonomy): domain Eukaryota; kingdom Metazoa; phylum Arthropoda; class Insecta; order Coleoptera; family Chrysomelidae; genus Diabrotica; species Diabrotica virgifera. Next base: position 107,649,234 of record NC_065446.1, read on the forward strand.
GTTCGCGTCTTAAGAACAACGGTACAGGCACTGTGTTTGTCAACTGCTGAATATACGTGCCCCGTTTGGTGCAGATCTGCCTACACCAAACAAGTTGATACTGCGTTAAACCAGATATGCAGGACAGTAACGGGGGATATGAGACCGACCCCACTCCCAAATCTATATAAAGCAGCGGGTTTTGCAGAGCCCTCAACACGTAGAAGTGTTACAGAGTACATAGATAAGATTAACAGATTGCTAATGAGCGACATGTACCTACTATACAAAGCTCGAATGGGGGGCCAATCCCTAGATTTTAAAAGGTGGAAGACTAGGAATAGGATAAAAATGGGGTCGCTTCAGTAAAATCAAACTTGGTAAAATGAAGGAAAATAGACCAAGGTGATGTGAACTGTGACTTTGGAAAATTGCAGTATATATGAAACATCTTCTTAAATGCATAAACAAACTGTACTCATAAACATCAGAGTACCCTCGAAGATTTGTGGCTCGACAACAAAGATGGAACCGAAGTAGCCCGATACAGTGCCGAAATTATACAGGGTGTCCCAAAAGTATCTAGTGGAACGGTCGAATATTTCGCGAACTGAACATCGGATCGAAAAACTGAAAAATACGTATTCAATAATTTTCAAAAATCTATCGAATGACATTAAACACGACCCCCCACTCTACCCCCTGGAGGTGGGGTGGGGAGTAACTTTAACATCTTAAATGAAGACCCCAAGTTTTTATTACAGATTTGGATTCCTTGTGTAAAAGTTAGCAACTTTTTTTCGAGACATTTTTTCAAGTTGTGGATAGATGGCGCAATAATCGAAAATAAAAATTTATCGTGATACCATAGGTAAATTATAGAAACGGTCTAAGATCCCGAAAAATTCACTTCCAAATGAAAAACCAAAAAATGCGTGTTTAATATTTTTCAAAAATCTATCGAATAAGATCAAAAATGACTTTCCACCCTACACCCTAGAGGTGGTGTGGGGGGTAACTCTAAAATCTTAACTAGGAACCCTTATTTTTTATTGCATTTTTGGATTCACCATGAAAAAATAAGTAACATTTATTCGACACATTTTTTATAATTGTTGGTAGATGGCGCTATAATCGGAAAATTGCCATTTATTAGCGCCATCTATCAACAATTCAAAAAATGTTTCGAATAAATGTTACTTACTCTTTTGTGAGGAATCCAAAACTGCAATAAAAAACGGGGGTTCCTATTTAAGATTTTAGAGTTACCCCCCACCCCACCTCCAGGGTGTCAAGTGGGGGTCGTATTTGGTATCATTCGATAGGTTTTTGAACAATATTAAACACGTGTTTTTTGGTTTTTTATTTGGAAGTGTATTTCTCGAGATATTAGACAGTTTCTATAATTTACCTTTAGTATCACTATAAATGGTTTTTTCCTATTATAGCGCCATCTATCCACAATTCGAAAAAATGTTTCAAATAAAAGTTGCTTAATTTTACGTAAGGAATCCAAATATGCAATAAAAAGTGGTGGTTACCACGGTACGCAGAGAACAGGTATGCCGATTGTCGTCGCTAAATTTGGTTCGGCCGCGCAGCACGTCACGTGGGAACCTAACAGATATTTGCTTATTGTTTGGATGCATTATTTCGTATGTGGTGGCGTTGAAAGTGAATAGATTGAGACGGTTTTAAAATATTAAGCTGTTAACGATTGAAGTAATTCTATATTATTTTAGTTACAAATTGTTTTTTATTACCATAACTGTGTATTTTTAAAACTATTATAATAGAACTATTAGTTTTATAGTAATTTATTAAAACCGAGAGTATAATGCCATTTGAGGCGATATTATGCATGTGCAGAACACGAACATATATTAGAATGAGGGATATTAACAGAAAAATAAGTTTTAAAAACTGCCAGAGAGCACTTGACAAAAAGATATCAAAATTTTCGAATTTTAAAAAATGAATTTAATTATAGATACTAATTCTAATATTATTAATAAAACTTTTCCCGCAAATTTGTTTTTTTATTAATAAACATAATATAATATGTATTATACATAATATTATACAAAATATGTAGTAATATACATAATTGATTTAAAGTTAAACCAGGTTAGGAATCTAAAAATTTAAAGTGCGAACATTTTATACATACATATACAGAGTGGGCCAAAGAAAACAGTCCACCTTGATATTTGGCAGTATTTATTAGATTTTAAGGAAATGAAAAAACAGGTCGATTTTTGATCTAAGGAGGACACATTTTTACGGTACATATATCTGTCATTTGTCAACCCCCTCCCTTCCATTTCCCCCACCCCTTATTTTTAAATAGGGAATACGGGTCGTGTGCTACCTCATTTGAAAGGTTATTCATTTCTCTATTCAGTAATATTAACATTTACATAATTATTTATACAGGGTGTCCAAGAAAAATTATTTTGAATTAAATTAATTGACACAAAATGAATAATGTATGTAATTTATTTAAATCAAAATACATTCTAATACTGACAGAAAACAGAGAAAAATGTTTATTTGACAAATGAATATTGTTTTTCGCTTAAATTCAATATTCAACCTACCAAGAGGCAGATAGGTGGCAGCTTGAATATTGAAATTAAGCGAAGAGCAACGTTTATTTATCAAAAAATATTTTTTCTGTTTTGTGACAGCAGTAGAATGTATTTTGAATTAAATAAATTACATACATTCTTCTTTTTGTGTAAATTAATTTAATTAAACTATTTTTCTTGAACACCCTGTATAAAAATTATTATAAAAATATTTATATTCCTGAATAGAGGATCAAGTAACCTTTTAAATGAGCTAGCACACGACCCCTATTCCCTATTTAAAAATAAGGGGTGGGGGAAGTGGAAGGGAGGGGGTTGACAAATGACAAATGTATGTACCGTAAAAATGTGTCCCACTTAGATCAAAAATCGACCTGTTTCGTCATTTCCTTAAAATCTAATAAATACTGCCAAATATCGAGGTGGACTGTTTTCTTTGACCCACTCTGTATAATATGTATGTGTCTAATAAAATGTTCGCACTTGAAATTTTTAGATTCCTAACCTGGTTTAACTTAAAATCAACCTTTTTCTATTTTGTAAATAAAATTTTAAAGTCATCAAGTAATTGGATCTAAGTACTTCATCTAAAACTTAAAATTTCTTAACTGATTTGTAGTTAAGTTTTTATTTTTAGTCAAATATGTTTCAATAATTTAGAATAACAGTAAGTAGACACAATTTTATGTGAAACATTTTTACAGACCCAGAAGTAAAGTGAATGTTTATATTATTTCTGTTTTATTTTTTTAATATACTGTGGTAAATGTGTATTGGACAACAGATACCTAAAATCTTTATTTTTCAATGGAAATTCATGTTTAAATTAAATGCATATTGGAAAATGACAGTAAAAAAAATATAAAATACAATTTCTTATTTAAAAAGCGATGATAGGTACATAATTTTAAAATTCGAACAAAATTAGCGCTTCATTTAGCATTGCCGGATGAAAATTAAGGTTCCCATATGACGTCACGCGTTCGCCTTCCATGCGTGCGAACATACCGGTTCTGTGTACCGTGGTGGTTACCATTTAATATTTTAAAGTTACCCCCACCCCATCTCCAGTGGGTGGATTGGGGAGTCGTGTTTAGTGTCATTCGATAGATTTTTGAAAAATATTGAACACGTATTTTTCAGATCCGATGTTCAGTTCGCGAAATATTCGACCGTTCCGCTACTTTTGGGACACCTTATAAGTGAATGACTAATGTCCGGATACGATAAAGTAAAGTAAGTAAGATATAAATTTAAAATTTTCTCGTAAAATTTGTATAAATCAGAATCTTGACTCTATACTCTTAGGCTATTGATTATGTACTACAGAAAGGAACTACAACGTTAACGGGGTTTTATTATTTCATATGGTCAATGAATCTCTATATATGAAAAAACCGCGGAGTTCTACCATTTAAAGGGGTGCGTTTTTGAGAAATGGGTGAATTAGTCCCTGGGCACAGGTTACATTAGGGTGAGTTCTATGCACTTTTGGTACAAACACGTCTACATAAAAACTTTTCCTGGTTAAATTTCCTATCTAAATATAACTTTTTGCAGTCAAAGATACTTTTTTTTACAAAAATATTATTACGGTTGAAAATTTAGTAGTAACGTTTGTTGAGTTTTGGTTGTTTATAACCGATTATTTTGTCCTTGGAGGATGTATAATTTGTATGTTTGGATGTATATGCTTTTTGTGTGAGTCAGTGAGAGAAGATTTTTTGTTGTAGAGTTTTTTGTTTTGAACGCCTTGTTAGAAAATCAACAACGTTCATTCTTTTTCAATAAACATTTTTGAGAAAGCACTTGAAGCCTGGTCGGCGATTTGGATTCCCAGTTTTTTTTTTAATTGAAATGGTACTTTTTCAATCCTTTGGTGGGATGTACTGGGAATTCTCTTATTGAGGTATCCGTTGGTGTGCTGGAAATTTGGGGCACGTAAAGATTTGTCTTGGAAAATCCTCTAGAGATTAATTCGATGTTTATTGATGGCCAGGCTGAGAGTCGTGTAATAGACCCTTTTGTATGTTAAAGGGTGTTCCGGTAGTACAAAATTGTATGTATTTATCGATCCTGTTTAAAGAAGTAATAGAAGTACATTTATTTACCAGATTTACATTTATTCAGTATATTGGAAATAATAAATTTGGCAGATTTATTTAGAAGTTCGATATTTGACGTGACATTTTGACAAAATTTAAGGAAGATTGCAGTGTGTTTATCCAGGCAAATGATTTTTTTTATTGAAGGAAATAAGGACGGTAATAGATTTTATTTTATTTTATGGGAGAAAACAAGAAAGAATAAGGTACAATTTAGATTGGGTTAAGGGGTCTAAAAAGGGGACTAAAATACAATGATTTTTATATTTATGTGAAGGAAACAGCTGGTTCTGGTTTATTATTTTTTAATTAATTACTTACTTTTGTTCTTATAAACTATTGAAATCAAAATTAATATTTGTATGTAAAAAGGGACTTAAAATTTTGTTGACATTATATTCTCTATAGTTATCTAGTGTTTTATTTGAACTGTCATGTCTCATGCTCATCTAAATCAAACCAACTAATAATATAAAAATAATTCCGACTGAGAAATAGCTGTGGTACATTTTTGGGAGCCCAACGTGGGGGTTTTGATTTAATTGACTTGTGTCGAAAAATTGAGCAAACTCGAATTAATATTGAGTCGTTTAAGCCTTCTTCTAGTAGTAGAGCTAATTCTTCTCGTCATCACGTTATACAAGAAGTAGAGGCGTTTGTACCTAAATGCTGGCGCTGTAATGAGTATGATCACGTGGTTAAGGACTGTAAGAGGCCAAAACGTGTGTTTAGATGCTTTGGTTGTAACAAGGAAGGTTTTACTAAAAATACTTGTCCTCAATGTAATTCACAGAATCGTAACAATAATAATTCTAGAACTGGAAACAATTCTGGAAATAATTCGGGAAACGGCAACCGGAGATAGTGGACGACCGGGCTATCTCGAATCGGAACGGACAGTTAACGGTCGATAAGGAAGAAGGTAGTGATAATTTTTATTCATTTAAGTTAGTTTTAGATTATATTTTAGCACAGAGTAATGACAGTGAATGTCCTTATGTAGAAGTTGATATCTTAGGTAAGACAGTATTCGGTTTATTGGATTGTGGAGCCAATAAAGTTTTTGTAAATATGCCTACATGGGAGATTTTACGTAGTTTAGGTGTACATTTAAAAACTGTTCCAGATGGGTCTTGCAGAGTTGCGGATGGTAGTCAGAGTCCTTTATTAGGTGTAGCTTCGGTGCCTATAAAACTTCGTGATGTTGTTAAGGTAATTGATGTTTTCGTTTGGCCACAGTGTAGACACTCTTTAGTACTAGGTGTAGATTTCTGGGTGCGAATGGGTATTGTACCAGATTTACGAAAAGGAGAGTGGTTTTTCTCTTCGGAAGTTATGAGTGTTCCAGTGGTTAATTCGATACAATCGGAATCTGAACTTCTACCAGAGCAACGTAAACAGCTTAACGAACTCGTTGATTCTTATTTTTCTAGTATCGACCCAGACAAATTAACTTGTACTAATGTAGTTCAACACAAAATTGTAGTTAGTCATCAAGAACCAATCAAGCAGAGGTTTTATCCGGTATCACCAATTAAGCAGGGTATGATCAACAAGGAGCTGGAGAAAATGCTGAAGCTTGGTGTTGTCGAACAGTCACACAGCGGATGGTCTTCACCAGTGTTGCTGGTACCTAAAAAGAATGGGGAATGGCGTTTTTGCGTTGATTTTAGGAAAGTAAATCGTGTTACTGAGCGTGATGCTTATCCTTTACCCTATATAAATAGCATTTTAAGTAAGTTAGGTGGAGCTAGATATTTGTCAACAATGGACATTAAGAGTGCCTATTGGCAGGTGGGTCTTACTGAAGAGAGCAAGCAGTACACGGCGTTTACTGTGCCAGGGCGTGGACTTTTCCAGTATTGTCGTATGCCTTTCGGATTGCACAACGCTCCAGCTACGTTTCAAAGATTAGTAGATAATCTATTAGGTCCTGAACTCTCTGAGTATGTTTTTGTGTACTTAGATGATATATGTCTGGCTACGTCAACTTACGATAAACATGTCGAAGTCTTGACAGAAATCTTTGCCAGATTGAAAAAAGCCAATTTGACCCTTAATAAAGAAAAATGTTCTTTCTGTGTGTCAGAACTTAAATACTTGGGTTATGTTGTTAACTCTAGTGGTCTGTCTGTAGATCCGGCAAAAGTAGAGGCCATTGTGAATCTTCCACGACCCACCAATGTCACTGAAGTCAGAAGAGTCCTTGGAGTTATAGGATGGTATCGTAAGTTTGTAAATAGTTATTCAGATCTTATTTCACCTTTGTGTAGATTATTACAAAAGAACAAGAAGTTCGTTTGGGACAAAGCTTGTGAGGAAGCTTTTCAGAGTATTAAAGACGCTCTTGTCTCAGCACCTATTTTGTCTAGTCCTAATTTTGACAAACCTTTTTACGTACAAACTGATGCGTCAGCGTATGGTCTTGGAGCTGTCCTTACTCAAAAGTATGATGAAACTGAACATGTAATTTGTTATTTGTCTAGAACTCTAAATAGAGCCGAGAGAAACTATAGCAGTGTTGAGCGTGAATGCCTCTGTGTTTTGTGGGCGTGTGAAACTTTACGAGCTTATCTAGATGGTTATAAGTTCTACGTAATCACTGATTGCTACTCGTTGTTATGGTTGGACAATTTGAAGGACCCTCAAGGACGACTTGGTAGATGGGCCTTACGTCTGCAACAGTTTGACTATGAAGTACTGCATCGCAAAGGTAAGGATCACATAGTTCCTGACACCCTTTCGCGAGCTTTAGAACTACCTGTTGATAGTGTACATATGATAAATTCTGTAGAAATAAGTAATGTTCAAGCAATAAACCCCGAATGTGACGAATATGATTTTTCTTCTACCAGTGATAAATGGTATAAGAAAATGTGTAATAATGTAAATAAAAATCCTTTAAAATTTGTCAGATGGAGACTAGCAAATAATAAGTTGTATAAATATATTGATCAAGATTTTCCGAGTTTAAGAGATGATTGTGAATATTGGAAACTTGTAGTTCCAAAAGATTTTCGAGATAAGATACTTCAGAGGTGTCATGATTCTTGTGTTTCAGGTCATTTAGGTATCTACAAAACATTTCATCGTGTATCTCGCCTTTTCTATTGGCCTTTTATGAAAATGGACATTACGAAATATATAAGGAAATGTGAGGTTTGTTTAAGGACAAAGCCTGAACAGAAAAGTCCTGCAGGACATATGGGACAGGCTGTCGAACCCACAAAACCTTGGGAGATCATCAGTATGGACTTATTTGGACCATTGCCCAGAAGTTCAGCTGGTAATACTTGGATTTTGGTAGTTACTGATAAGTTCAGTAAATTTCCTCTTTTATTCCCTCTGAGAAAGGCAACTGCCACTTCTATAAGTAAAATTTTAAAAGAAAATGTATTTCTTTTGTTTGGTGTTCCCAGAGTCTTAAAATGTGATAATGGAAGTCAGTTCAAAGGTAATATTTTAAGATCTTTTTGTCAAGAGTTTGGAATCAGATTTCTTTTTACTCCAAATTTTACCCCTCATCCAAACCCTACTGAACGAATTAATCGTATCATGAAAACCATGTTGATGGCTTATGTTAAAGATAATCATAGGTTGTGGGATGTTAATTTACCTGAACTAGGTTGTGCTATTAGAACTGCCAAACATGAGGTGACAGGTCAAACACCATACTTCATTAATTTTGGTTGTGAGATGATGACTCATGGAAGTGAATATCATCTAAAAATAGGGAATGAAGAAAATAAACAACGTGTGTATGATCGTTCTAAAAATATGAATAGGTTGAGAGACTGGGTTAAGAAGCGGATTGATAAAGCTTCAGATAACACCAGAGAAAGATATAATTTAAGAAGAAGGGATGTTCATTTTAAGGAAAATGATTTAGTTTGGAAAAAGAACTATGTTCTGTCTGATAAAGCTAATTATTTTACATCTAAGTTTGCTGATAGATTTGTTGGACCTTTTAGAGTAAAGCGTAAGGTTGGTTATTGTACATATGAATTAATAAATGATAATGGTAAGTCTATTGGTCACTGGCATGTGAAAGACTTGAAACCTCACCCACAGAACTCTGATAGCCACGTTGAATCGGATTCTGATGTAGATAGTGTAACATAGTATGTATTTTTAACAAGTTTCTTTGGGATTCAATTCAAAGAAACTTAATTTTCTTTCCGGAAGGAAAGGTGGAGTTATTACGGTTGAAAATTTAGTAGTAACGTTTGTTGAGTTTTGGTTGTTTATAACCGATTATTTTGTCCTTGGAGGATGTATAATTTGTATGTTTGGATGTATATGCTTTTTGTGTGAGTCAGTGAGAGAAGATTTTTGTTGTAGAGTTTTTTTGTTTTGAACGCCTTGTTAGAAAATCAACAACGTTCATTCTTTTTCAATAAACATTTTTGAGAAAGCACTTGAAGCCTGGTCGGCGATTTGGATTCCCAGTTTTTTTTTAATTGAAATGGTACTTTTTCAATCCTTTGGTGGGATGTACTGGGAATTCTCTTATTGAGGTATCCGTTGGTGTGCTGGAAATTTGGGGCACCTAAAGATTTGTCTTGGAAAATCCTCTAGAGATTAATTCGATGTTTATTGATGGCCAGGCTGAGAGTCGTGTAATAGACCCTTTTGTATGTTAAAGGGTGTTCCGGTAGTACAAAATTGTATGTATTTATCGATCCTGTTTAAAGAAGTAATAGAAGTACATTTATTTACCAGATTTACATTTATTCAGTATATTGGAAATAATAAATTTGGCAGATTTATTTAGAAGTTCGATATTTGACGTGACATTTTGACAAAATTTAAGGAAGATTGCAGTGTGTTTATCCAGGCAAATGATTTTTTTTATTGAAGGAAATAAGGACGGTAATAGATTTTATTTTATTTTATGGGAGAAAACAAGAAAGAATAAGGTACAATTTAGATTGGGTTAAGGGGTCTAAAAAGGGGACTAAAATACAATGATTTTTATATTTATGTGAAGGAAACAGCTGGTTCTGGTTTATTTTTTTTTAATTAATTACTTACTTTTGTTCTTATAAACTATTGAAATCAAAATTAATATTTGTATGTAAAAAGGGACTTAAAATTTTGTTGACATTATATTCTCTATAGTTATCTAGTGTTTTATTTGAACTGTCATGTCTCATGCTCATCTAAATCAAACCAACTAATAATATAAAAATAATTCCGACTGAGAAATAGCTGTGGTAATATATTCAAAAGAAAAAGCACAAAGAAACCCAAAAGAAAGAAATTTTGTTTTTTGTCCCATAACTTGTGTCCACGGGGATATAGGTATAGACATTGCTTCACAGAAAAAAAACTTACATATTTTCTCTTTAAAATGATGTCTAGTAGAGGTCATTAGGGTTTACAGTTTTCGAAATATGATTTTTCCAAATTCGCCACTCACAGCAATTTTGGGCAATTTTCCTTGTTATTTCGCAAATATTGTTCTGTAACTTTTTTCTACGTAACTTTAGGCATATGCAATGGTACATGTAAGAGGAATAGAAATCAATTACCTTTAAAATGTTCTATAGTAAAATGTTGTACGACTTCTTTTAAAGAGGTTATCTTTTTCAAAATTTTATACTTTTAACGAGTTTTTATATTTTTTACGATTATTTTTTAAATTTTCCATTATAACTTTTTTTCTACATTTAGGTATATATTATATAATAAAAAAAGAAAGCTTATTCTGTTTACTTTAAAATGGTGTATTATAAAAAATTCTAGGATTACTTTTGAATAAGATATGCTTTGTCAAAATGTAATAATTACTTGCAACGATTTTTGATTTTAATTTTAGGATTATTTTTTAAATTTCTCATTATAACTTTTTTATGTTTTATGTGATTTTGTGCTATGATTGAATCTTATTTTTATAGGTAATACTTTGAATCCACTTGACTCGGCCGGGCAAACTTCAAAATATGGATTAATTCCAATATTTACTGTCAAAGCCCCTGCACCACAAGCTTTGCTTGAAAAAAAGCATGTAAATGTACCAAAAGATGTACAGAAAGCTGCGGCTGTAGGAAGATAGGAATTAGTTGTTCAATATTCTGCAAAGGGTCAGAGGCAGCTCTAGCTCATGTAGCTCAGTCGATTCCTCGGCGCCCTTTGGTAGACGCGCAGCCAAATTGGAATAGTCGAATAGGTACCTATTATACTAGGTATAGGTATAGTACTAGTACATAAGGTATTAGGTACGCTTATAATGTAAACAGATGTAAACAGAAATTGTACTATATTATAGGTATAGTACTAGTACATAAGGTATTAGGTACGCTTATAATGTAAACAGAAATCTAGATGCAAATAGTGCAATATTAAATAATGTCGGGAGCAAAAAATAGGTATTCACAGCTTCAGAATAACCTACCCAATTGCAAAGTAAAGGACCCGCTCTTTGGCGCTTGGCGCCCCCAATATCCCGGCGCCCGTGTGCCCCGCACACCCTGCACAATAGGTAAAGCCGCCTCTGCAAAGGGTGCATGTGCATGGGTACTAATTGTGGGAACTCTAAGATAACTGAGGTGTCCGAGGAAGATATTGAAGCTAATGCTAGAAAAGATAGACTTTGAATTTGAAAATTTTTTAAATGTCAACGTTTAAATAATTTTAACTAAAGTGATGTTTTCTAACATTAATGTTTATGTAATTTTTGTAAAAGAAAGCCCTCTTTCTTTTACAAAGAAATAAGAAGTTATAATGAGAAATTTTAAAAATAATCCTAAAATCAAAAATCGTTGCAAGTACTTATTACATTTTGAAAAATAATACCTTATTCAAAAATAATCCTAGAATTTTTTGTAATACACCATTTTAAAGTAAATAAAATAACCTTTTTTTATTATATAATATTATATATACCTAAATGTAGAAGAAAAAAAATTATAATGAAAAATTTCAAAAATAATCGAAAAAATGTAAAAAATAATATTTTTTATATTAGGTATTATATAATATATAATATAATATTATATAATATATAATATAGTATATAATAATATTATTTTATTTTTATATTACATTATAAAAAACCGTTAAAAGTATAAAACAGTATATAGTTATACAGTAGACCATTTCATGGGCGCCCATATAAAAATATCTAGGGCCGGGGGCAGACGTGAAGCTGTTGCTACATTTTGTATACTTTGGATGACAATATAGGTATAGTATAAGCACCCGACGAAAAGCTAGGGGGGCCAAGGCCCCCCTGCCCATGGGTATGGGCGCCCATGGACCATTTTAAGGTAATTGATTTCTATTCCTATTACGTGTACCATTGCATATACCTAAAATTACGTAGAAAAAAGTTACAGAACAATATTTGCGAAATAACAAGGAAAATTGCCCAAAATCGCTGTGAGTGGCGAACTTTGAAAAATCATATTTCGAAAACTATAAATCCTAATTGCCTCTACTAAATAATATTTTAAAGAAAAAATATGTAGGTTTTTTTTCTGTAAAACAATGTCTATACCTATATCCTCGTGGGCAAAAGTTATAGCACAAAAAACAAAATTTATTTCTTTTGGGTTTCTTTGTGCTTTTTCTTTTGAATATATTTTTGTAAAAAAAAGTATCGTTGACTTTAAAAAGTGATATTCAGATAGGAAATTTAACCGGGAACAATTTTCATGTAGATATGTTTGTACCAAAAGTGCATAGAACTCACCCTAAAGTAACCTGTGCCCAGGGACTAACTCACCCATTTCTCAAAAACGCACCCCTTTAAATGGTAGCACTCAGCGGTTTTTTCATATATAGATGTCCATTGACCACATGAAATAATAAAACCCTGTTAACGTTGTAGTTCCTTTTAGCTATCTTATTTTGAATATAATCAATAGCCTATCTATAGTATATTCTTTATCAATAACTACTACACTGGGATTATAACTGTTTCTTACCTTTTGGGCATGTTGGAACAAAATCTAAAGTCCTAGTTTTGCATCTGACATTTTCTCCTGATCCGTCAATCCAAATATACGTAGCCTGGCATTTACCATCTGGAATGGGTAGAGTAAGGTAATGCTGAAGAAGCGATTTGTTGAGTGCCGCATTGGGACTACTATCCAACATTTTCGCCATTATTAACTGAAAAATAAATAAAAAATAATTAAAATAAAATCTTATAATTTATTAACTGTATTTACTTCTGAATTAAACATCTAACGATAGTTATATAAATCGAAAGTCGAGAAAAGTGCAAGTAAAACTGAGATATTATTTAAAACTAAGATTATACTAAATAAAACTGAGAATTCATTAGCAGTTTTATACCACCGTATGGATAAAGGTGAAGGTCAATATTTTGACTTGTTGCCCCCTACGAGTGATATGAATGTTAATTAGAATCAAAAAACAGCAAAAGTATTTATAGATCTAACAGTAGCATTATAATATTGCTTGCAGACAGGGATTAATATATAAACTGACCCGTATTATCCCCTGCAGAAAAAGAATTAACCTCATTGACAACATGCTGACAAACAAAACTTTTCAGGTAATAATGGGAAAGAAAAGAAGACGAGTAGACAGATGAAACTTAACAATGGATTCTGTCCTTACCCCTTTACTTTTCAGCCTCTATGTTGTTGGCATGCCTGAAACCGAATCTCGGAAGTTGGGATATGCTGACGACTGGACCCTTGCAACAAGCCACCAAACTTCAGAAACTACAGAAATTACTATCAATGCTCAGCGAATGGAGATTACAATCAAATATAAAAACTGATGTATCCGCTTTGCAACAACAGGCTGACAAACTGTTGAAACACAATAAGTATCCGAAAAACTTTGGTTACCCTAGACATAACACTCATATTCAGAGAATACTTGATGAAAACAGCAGCAAACTGAAAACACGTAACAATAAAATACAGAAACTGTGCGGAACTACATAGGGGTCCACAGCATCAACCTTACATAAGATTCTCTGCTCTTGGCCTGATATATCTGGTGGCAGAATAATGTGAACTAATGTGGTTTAATAGCAGGCATACACACCTGTTCGACGCTCAGCTAAACTATGATATACGTATGATAAGGCACAATTATGCCCCCCACTCCTAGAATGTGACTACACATCCAAATAATATAACAAAATAATGGACAGTCGTCAACTTCTAGCCCACAATGATATCCCCGATATTCTCGGAAACCATCTCCGATCCATGTTACCTCCTCTGAAATCTGCTCAAGCGCTACAGCAATACAATTCTGACTTATGTAGGTAAATGCCTGATGGAGAGACAATTGGGAAAGTAAGACAAATCCACAGTACCATAGTCTAAAGGACATCATAGACAAACCTGGCGAATTTGAACGTCCCCGTAAGATCTTAGCAGCCCTTAATCGAACTAGAACAAACTGTGGAAGATGCGCTGACTCCTATAACCGCCGATACCTAATTATTATGGACCAGGCAATAGATAAGGCTAACGAAATTAACAAAACAAGTCGCACAGAAGAAGAAAAAAAGAATCGCAATAAGAGGAAAAGAATAAATCCCAATAAAATCGGATCCTGATACAAGAAATAGACCTAGAAATGCAAAATATGAACTACAAATTTTAGCTCTGCAGGAAATACAATGAAAGAATCAACGAAAACTTGAGGAAAACAATGTTACTATGTACTATTTGGGAGAAAACAAACAGGGGAACAATGGGAAAGCCCTTACGGTGAATAGAAAAATGAGAGAAAAAGTAAAACAGCTCAAAGTAGTTAGTGGCAGGATATCCTATTCATAATAGAGAACAAACAAGCAAACATATCGATACTCAACCGCTAAGCCTCTAAAGAGACGCAACCCAAGAAGATAAAGTATCATTTTATGACATTCTAGAATCTAAAACATTGCTTAGACCCGTAGTAACCTATGGTTGTGAAAACTGCGTAATGACAAAAAATGATGAAGACTCACTCAGGACATTCGAGAGAAAGATACTGAAAAACTATATGGTCCGGTGCAAGAGGAAGACGGCACATGGATAATCAGAAGAAACGACGAGGTTCTTCTTCTTTTAGTGCCTATTCGTTTCGAATATTGGCGATCATTCTGGCTATAATTATTTTAATAACTAATGCTTTAAATAGATTACTTGTTGTTGTGGAGAACCATTTCCCCGACGAGGTTAACGAATTGAATAAAAGGTATCATATTGTAAGATTTGTGTAAAGTCAAAGAGTGTCTTGGTTAGGATTTGTCCAGGGATAGCAAGATACAAAAACAACAAAGAAAATATTACAACGGAAATAGGAAGGCGAAAAAAGTAAGGCCCAGAACGAGATGGTTGGTTGACGTGGAAGACGATCTGAAAACCGTGAACGCAAGACAATGGAAGATAAGGACACAAGAAAGATCTAAATGGAAGGACAAAAGAAGAAGAAGGAGAAGATATCCTAGAAGATACCTGTATCTGACACAACTAAATAATTAGTAAATTATAAATCAAAAGGAAGAAGGACTATAGAGGGAATGACCCCTGGAATGAGAAAAAGATATATTATTTATTAAATATTAAATGTTATTTATATATCTTATCGATTTTATTAAGTAATTATAGGTAGGCATACACATACACTAAAGTAGTATCTATAATACTATCAGATCCAGCGAGTTCCAGCATTATGCATTATTAGAAATAAGTATCTGACTTATGTATGTAAAAAATGAGAAATGAAGGTAATGCCGAAGAAAACTTAAATTACACAGAGGATCAGACCACAAAACTATACAGTTCAAATATAAGAATGCTTATATTATTATCTGATATTATCTGATTTGACAATAGTACTTACAGTTAAAATATTGTTTTAAATATTATAGTCCTGTCGCCAGGGGGGGTACAACGGCCTCGTTAATTCAGATGGACTTACTCAAGTTTTTTTTATGTATTTTGACCCGTAGAACACGAATTTTTTGGGTAACAGTTGATCCGGATGTCGATAAGATTGTTATAGACCAAGAACTTGAGGAATCAAATAACAGCGATTTTTGGCAAAACAAAACAATATTTTGTATTTTTTGGGCCATTTTAAGTAAAAAATATTTCTACAAGTTTTTTCGTAGGATGCACAGTTTTCGAGATAAACGCGGTTGAACTTTTGAAAAAATCGAAAAATTGCAATTTTTGAACCCGAATAACTTTTGATTAAAAAATAAAATAGCAAGTCTGCTTACCGCATTTGAAAGTTTAAGTCAAATTATATCGGTTTTGATTATTTGCATTGGTAAAAATTTATTTTTTTATTGTTTAACAAAGCTATAAACACGTAGGGTTTCCCGTGCTTTTACATGCGTTTTAACGCATGTAACGTAGAAATAGTCTTGATTGCACTAGTACCTATTCTACCTACTCGTTCGATTTTAAATGAGAAATCATAGAAACATCACTCACGCACTAGTTGTTTGTAGCTTTGTTTAGCAATAACACAATAAATTTTTAGCAATGCAAATAATCAAAACCGACATAATTTGACTTGAACTTTCAAAGGCGCTAAGCAGAATTGCTATTTTATTTTTTAATCAAAAGTTATTCGGGTTTAAAAATTGCAGTTTTTCGATTTTTTGAAAGTTCAACCGCGTTTATCTCGAAAACTGTGCATCCTACTAAAAAACTTGTAGAAATATTTTTTGCTTAAAATGACCCAAAAAATACAAAATATTGTTTTGTTTTGCCAAAAATCGCTGTTATTTGATTCCTCAAGTTCTTGGTCTATAACAATCTTATCGACATCCGGATCAACTGTTACCCAAAAAATTCGTGTTCTACGGGTCAAAATACATAAAAAAAATTTGGGTAAGTCCATCTGAATTAACGAGGCCGTTGTACCCCCCCTGGCGACAGGACTATTAGTACAAAGCAAATAAATTCACTAATTAACACAATATGAAAGAATACCGTAATACAACTAATCTAGAATCACAGGAAACTGCACAACTATTAACAAACAACTACAATTTTCTAACTTAACAATAAATAGATTACTTACAAAAATTCCACTAGAACAATCAACTGATTTAAAAACACCTACGTTTCAATTTTGCCACATTAACAGTAACATCATTTGAGTTTGAAATCTACCGTACATTTATTCTCAAAGAATACGGGAATAGGGAAAATTGGAAAAAACAGTTGTTTATTGTGACGTGGATAGTGGGAGCGGGAGCATGTCCGAACTTATTTTTAGAAAGATCTTTGCACTGAACGATTCAAATCTATTTTCGAATGTTGAAAGGGAACAGGAAGGACCTGTTGCTAGCAGGAGTGTGTGTTTCTTTGTTGGTCTTGAATTCTTGTAGTAGTCCAGGGCGCATCTGTTTTGAGATGGACGTTGAGAGGTGACTCAAATTTTTTTGCAGAAATTGTTTGAAAATAACTGAAATAATAATATTTGAGTTATCCTCCAACTCAAAATGGTCCGGAACATTGTTTAAATAATCAAAATGTCAAAATATGAAGGAAACATTCGATTTTTTTATTGGTTTTTTGATTTTAACTTTAAAACTATTCATTTATGAGAAAAGTTGTACTGATATAAAAGTTGCGTAATTTAATTTTATACAATATAAAATTGGTTAAAAATTTAAAAAATAGTTACCTTTGTTGCAAAATAGCAATAATTGCGAAAAAACCATACAAAAACAAGTATTCGCATTTTACGTTTTTCAACCATTTATGCTACACTTAGGACCTTTATATTTTACCCAGAAAAACTTTATCATATACTAAAAAAAAAAACACCGTAAATTTCATTAAGATCGGTTTAACAGATTTTGCAAAATAAATTTTGCAATCCAGCTTTCGCAAAAAAATTCATTTTTTTTTTAATGTTGTAGGACTGAAAATAAAGCAGATAGCACGTTGAATTTTTTTGCTTATAGAAGCGTACTGTACCTTTCATTTGCAATTTGCAAAATTAAAATCGATTAATTACCACGGCGTCAGGAAATTTTTTAAATAAACATTAATTCTTGGTGCTACGCGCAGGACAGCGTTGTTCGATTCACACAAGTTGATTTCCACCAAAATTTCTTCCAATCTTTATCTAATATATTATTTTCTTACTCTATATTTTGTTGTATTTTAATATTTTAATTCCACAAAAATCAAACTAATTTTATTATTGTTTGTGAAATATTGTTTAAACAATTGCATATGTTTAAAAATAATAGACTCTTATTCTCTAAGCTAAAATATATGAACAAAGAAAGTTTTTGCTAAAAAAGTGTTATTTTAAAGGATAGAGTATGTGTTTTTATTGCAATAAACAAATTTATTTATTTATATCGAAATGTAATAAAAATTGAAATGTATCAATCATTATCAAAGGTCATTGGAATGCCCCATCAGAGCAAACTATCCGCTGTCCTGCGCGTAGCACCAATAATTAATGTTTATTTAAAAAAATTTCTGACGCCGTGGTAGTTAATCGATTTTAGTTTTGCAAATTGAAAATAAAAGGTACAGTACACTTCTATAAGCAAAAAAGTTTCAACTGGCTATCTGCTTTATTTTCAGTCCTGTAATATTTTGAAAAAATGAATTTTTTTCGCGAAAGCTGGATTGCAAAATTTATTTTGCAAAATCTATTAAACTGATCTTAATGAAATTTACGGTTTTGTTTTACTGTATCATAAAGTTTTTCTGGGTGAAACATGAAGGTCCTAAGTGTAGCGTAAATGGTTGAAAAACGTAAAATGCGAATACTTGTTTTTGTATGGTTTTTTCGCAATTATTGCTATTTTGCAACAAGGATGACTATTTTTTAAATTATTAACCAATTTCATATTGTAGGAAATTTAATTACGCAACTTTTATGTCAGTAGAACTTTTCTCGGAAATGAATACTTTTAAAATTATAATCAAAAAATCAATAAAAAAATCGAATTTTTCCTTAATTTTTTGACATTTTGATTATTTAAACAATGTGCCGGACCTTTTTGAGAGGAAGGATAACTCAAATATTATTATGTAAGTTATTTTCAAGCAATTTCTGCAAAAAAATTTGAGTCACCTCTCAACGTCCAAATGTACTAATATTTTTACAGATGCGCCCTGGTCTATAGAGAAATATTTTAAATTTTGAGTATGTAGGCCATGAATGATGGTTCAAATATGTAACGTCCATGTTTTTGTTATCAGTTTTTTTAATGAATACCACAACTAGGTTATTTTTGCTCCAAATAGTTAGTCGTTATCAACATGATGTACTAAAGAATGTTTAAAATTACTAGGTATGATGTATTCGTAACTAGGAGCCTATAAAACAGTTTCTGTATGTATCGATTTCAGAACTCATCAAATCCTATCAACTAGAACTTCCTGGAAAAAGATTTACAAAAATGAAGTAAAAAATACAACATTGTTGTATACAATACCACAAGGCACCAATAAGACCCCAAGATACGACCTTATTACTAGAAAAACTCTTCAGCAACTCCCATACAAAGGCTTCCAATTTCTGACACATTTATTAGCCTAATGCCATCATTCTAATTTGGGTTCATTAAACAATATTCTACAATACAACAGGTACATTGAGTTGTAGAGAAAGTCAATGAAGACTTTGAAAATAATAGGTACTGCTCAGCTCAACAATATTCCTGGCCTCGGGTTTTATATTATAAATTAAAAAAGAATTTATCAATAAATTATTATATTATCTTAAAGTCCTATATCACCAACAGAAACTTCCAGGTAAAGTATGAGAATGAATACACAAGCATACAACAAAGTGTCGCTGGGGTGCCTCAAGGAAGCGTCCTAGGACCCATGTTATGCCTTAGTTCCACTGTTGACCAACGGACAGATATAAATATCAACACAGCGACATTTGCTGATGAGGCTGCAACCTAACAAAAATCCCAAAACAGCCTCAGAAATCCTACAAAATAACTTAAATAAAATACAACAATGGATGGCAACATGCAGAATCAAAATAAATGGATAGAAATCCCTACACCCAACATTTACCACGTGTAGGGAAACATGTCCGACTTAATAGATAAAGGTATCCCACAAGGGGTTGAAGTCAAATATATATAGGTATGTATTATACAAAAAAAAAAAACAAATATACAAACAAACATACATTTGGAAGATGTACCGAAAGAAAGGGTCCATAAATACAAATACCTGGGAACGTGTATTTTAGAAAATAATAATCATACAACAATAATTATCTGCAATGATGAGAACCTTAGAACCTAATCTATCTTAGATGAGAACTGAGAGTAGGAGCTCTAAGATGACGTATTTTCGATACTACAAGACTAGGCGAGCGGCACAGCCCTAATTTGAGGCTTAAAAATCGAAAAAGCGACCCTGATAGGTGAATGGCAAATTTTGTTTATTTTTTATGTTTTCGAGGTCGCTGAATCCGAATATGAAGTTTATTTTTATCTAGAATTGGTAGAACATGTTCAAAAATAAAATTAAATGCAAAAATGCGAAATATCAATTTTTATGATTTTTTTATATTTACCTCACTGTATCTTTGGTCTTGTAAATATTTCCTTCTGAAATGTTTAAACAATTTAAAAGAGAAGTTGTTAATTTTTAAAGATTTTATCGTCAGATATCGTTAGTTTCATGTTTACTTAAAAAAGTTGTGTGACAAACTTTTTAGTTTATAACATTGATCAACACAGCATCAAAAAATAAGTCATGAAGAAGTTTTCTGGAAAATTTCAAACCAAAATATGCAATAGGAAAAAAGTTATGCGACTTTATAGACGAGTGGCACTTCCCCAAAAAACGCTTATTTCTCGAGATATTGACCACGGTGTGGTGAATGGCTAATTTTGGTCTTACTTTATATTTTTGATGGTGCTGAAAACTTAAATGAGACTTATTTTTAATTTTAGATGGAAGAACATTGTCAAAATCGCAATTAACCCTAAGAATAAAAAATATAATTAAATCACGTTTTTCTTAAAATTAGAAGTTGCACCATTTTTTTTTCTATACAACATGTTGTTCTTTGTACTCTATGTTTTAACATAAACTTGATTAAATAGCTAAATTTAAAATTTTGTCACTCAACTTTTGCGATTAAACTTTACAATTCAGGAACCTGCACCTTTTACTTTAAACAATTCATAACTTTTATTATAATTAAGACAGAAAGATTGAAACAGGTCCCATTGTCTTCAGAAAGGTGAGAAATATGTACCATAAATCTTTTAGAAAAAAGTATTAAAATGGAACAGAGTTCTAGCAGATTTTTTTTATTTTTTGGGTAAAATTGCTATTTTGACAAGGTTCACCTACATAAAATTCAAAACAAACCTTGTTTTAGTTTTCATCACCATTTAAAATATAAGATATGACCAAAATTAGCCATTCACTACACCGTGGTCAGTATCTCGACAAATAAGCGTTTTTTGGGGTGTACCGCTCGTCTATAAAGTCACATAACTTTTCTCTATTGCATATTTTGACTTAAAATTTTCCAGAAAATTTCTTCATATATTATATTTTATTTCTGTGTTCGTTAAAACTTTAAACTAAAAAGTTTGTCACTCAACTTTTTTAAGTAAGCATGAAACTAACAAAATCTGATGACAAAATGTTTAAAAAATTATCAACTCCTTTTTTAATGTGTTTAAACATTTTGGACAAAGTCATTGTTATCTACATACTTCAGAGATGACATGACACAGTAAAATTTTGAAAAGGAAATATTTATAGCGACCAAAGATACGAGGTAAAGTTAAAAAATCATAAAAATTTATTTTTCCAATTTTTGCATAAATTTTGATTTTGAACATGTTCCACCAATTCTAGAAAAAACTAAATTTCATATTCGGATTCAGCGACCTCGAAAACACCATGAATGACTAAAACTGGGCATTCGCCTTAAAGTTGATTTACGTGGTCGGTATAACGTAGTCGTTTTCTAATTTTAGGGGTTGTTGTCGCTCGCTTAACGCTCGCGGTTAACGTCTTAAATCAATTATTTATGAAATACACTATCAATATTATTTAATCAACAACTCAAAATACTCCCGATGCTATGTCAAATATTTAAAATTGTCACTGTCTTGTCACCATATTCTATTCGACTCAGTGGTTGTATGACAAAGATAGCGAATGTTCGATTTGGAAAATATCACTACAGACCATAATGGTGTCAATTTTTTTCAAATCTTGAAAAAACTAATAAATATTAAAAAAAAATTAAATTAAAATAAATGAAAAGTTTCTTTTGAATGAGATATTTGAAATTAACAATAACACTACATTTCCTCTTAGTTTTTCACCCCTGTAACTTATTAAAATAAACATTACAGGAGTTTTCAGGGACTTTCGGTCCTCGGAAAGAACGTTTAAATTCCTCTTTGGAAACGAAAACCTCTTTCATTTGCGTTTAAATTTTTTAAAAATACTTATTAGTTTTCTCAGGATTCGAAAAAAATTAATCCCATTCAAACAGCATTGGAGCCGAAACTACGCACTCATCCCATTAAATAAATAAATCAATCAATCAAAGTCAAAAAACCTAAGAAGGAACTGAATAATCGCACCGACTACCGTCTATACGCTCAGATGGAACTGTGCAGACTAGTGATGTTAATTATAGTTACTTTCGAGTATTCGTTACAAATCGTTACTTTTGTATAAAGTAATCATTTAGAGTATTCGTTACTTTGATTACTTTTGTATTTGAGTACCGGTAATCATATCAAAAATCGTATTTCTCAGTAGGTAGGTATTTTGTATAAAGTAATCATTTACACTATTCGTTACTTTGATTACTATTATTGCTTTTGTTACTTTTGTATTTGAGTACCGGTAATCATATTGAGAATCGTATTTCTCAGTAGGTAGGTATTTTTTATAAAGTAATCATTAGAGAGCGGAATATATGCAAAGTGCATATAGATGCATATATTGCATATTTTCAGACAACAAACACAACATTGCATATTTAAGCTAAACACGATTTATTTTGCATATTTTAAAAATAAATTATATAAAAGTTTAAAATTTTCCTCTCTTAGTTGGAATTTTATAACTTCGATATGAACGAACTCGTTATTTACCTATCTATCGCTCATCTGGACTTTCCCATTACTACCTGAATTTAACAATTATGGGTGTTCCCAGAAAAATATTATTTTATTAGCGTAGCAAGTCGTAGGTTCCTACCTGCTTTTAAGGGTCTAATAATTATTTTGTCAGTTTCCGGCCAACATTTGTTTAAAGTAAACGTTGTATCGTATTTAGTGTTTTTGAAGTGATTGGTATATATTAAATTTAAATATGTCTACCATTCAAAAAAGTGCTTGGATAAGGTGTTTTCCCGAGTTAAAGCTAAGTGGAGACAAAGTATTTTGCAAGGCCTGTTCCAAAATCGTAAGTTACATTCATTTTCACATTTCACTTTTTAAATGAGGCACTGACAAACAAAAGAAATTTTTCTGGAAAGAGTGTTTTTATTCGACAAATTCGCTTTTACTTCTATAAAGACGGACATAGAGAGAAGCATCAAAATACAAAAATCCATCAAATTGTAGACAATTCCGCTTTTGTTCTTCAGCTTAAGTAACGTACTTTGTTCTTTAAGTAACGTACAAATTGCTAAAGAACTTATGTTCATAAAAGTTAATTTTAGTTTTTTACCAGATCTAATAAAGTCATTAGAACAAAGGAATTTACAATTAAGTGATTCGGTTAATCTTGTTAACACTTTTTCTGCTCATTGTCAAAAAATTCCCGGAAATACAGGGATTACAATTAGAAATAAATTAAAAAATGTTTTAGAAAAAAATGAGGGCTTCGATTGTTTGAGGAAAGTTGTACGTATTTTTGAAGGCAACTTTTCTGAAGATCTTACGACTTAATATATTGTTTTATTTTTGAGTATTTTTAATATGCATTTGCATATTTAGACAAATTTAGAAAAAATACCTGCATATTTGTAGTAAAAGTAATGCATATATATGCGCATATTTTGGTAATGTTGTGTTGCATATATTCCGGTCTCTAGTAATCATTTACAGTATTCGTTACTTTGATTACTATGATTACTTTTGTATTTGAGTACCGGTAATAATATCCAGAATCGTATTTCTCAGTAAGTAGCTATCTTGTACAGGTATTCCGATATAACAACGACCTTCACCGATCTGTTTAAGGGATAAAAATGATTTGATTACTATAATTACTTTTGTATTTGAGTACCGGTAATCATATCGAGAATCGTATTTCTCAATAGGTAGGTATTTTTGTATAGGTATTCCGATATAACAACGACCTTTACCGATCTGTTTAAGAGATAAAAATGATTTGGTTACTATAATAATTACTTTTGTTACTTTTGTATTTGAGTACCGGTAATCATATCGAGAATCGTATTTCTCAGCAGGTAGGTTTGTATAGGTATTCCGATATAACAACGACCTTCACCAATCTGTTTAAGAGATAAAAATGATTTGATTACTGTGATTACTTTTGATACTTTTGCATTTGAATACCGGAAATCATATCGAGCATCGTATTTCTCAGTAGGTAGGCATTTTGTATATGTATTCCGATATAATAACGACCTTCACGAAGTACGAAGTCATCAGAGTAATCAAAGTAATCAAAGTAGATACAATAGTCGTTATTCGCTCTGTTACGATTGGTACGAGGTAATCAGAGTAATCAAAGTACTAGATATAATAGTCGTTACTCGCTCTGATACGATTGATACGAAGTAACGAAGTAATCAAAGTAATCAAAGTAGATACAATAGTCGTTACTAGCTCTGATACGATTGGTGCGAAGTAATCAGAGTAATCAAAGTAACGATTTGCCTCTCTGTATAGTAATCGTTACTTTCGGTATTCGTAAGTAACGAGTACTTTTTAACGAATAGTCACTTTTTCAACATCACTAGTGCAGACGCGATCGAAAACGGTTTATCGAATAAATTTTGTTCCTGCCTTCCGATCGTTTCCAACGACCAAAAATTTGCCTCAATCTGCGTCCACATAGATGGAGACCTAGAGCCGAAAAATCATCGTCATAAGTAATATGGAGTTTTTCCTGTGAAATGTGTCCATTGTATATTGAATACAGGAAGTAGCAATAAGGGATTAAAGGGGAAAGTTATTAAAGGTTTTCACTTCGTATTTTGTTAAACCTCCATCGATTTGCATGAAAATTGGTGACTAGTTAGAGCATACCTTAAGAAATAAAACTGATTTGGTGCCAACTTGCACTTTTACCCTGGTGGTGAATGCCACCCCTCCCGCGGGTGAAAACAATTTTATTAAAAATAACCCCACAAATCGATAGAGAGACAAATTTTAAGTAAAATTTTAAGTAAAATTTGTTATATAATGTTATTAAAATAAATCAATACTTTTTTATTAAAGATCAAAAATTTGTCTATTTAAGAGCATATGCGTGAAATTACGGATGATAAAAATAGTGGAGTCAATGAAGGTGGATATGAGTTATTACCTCAGATTTCGTTGAACCTCCATCGATTTTCATAAAAGTTGGTGAGTAGTTAAAGGATACCTCAAGGAACAAAGGTGACATAGTGCAAACTTGCGCTTTTTGTATTTTAGGGGTGAAATACACCCCTTTTTAAAAATTATTTTTTAGATTTCTGAAAGTGCAGTCACTGTAAGTTTTCACTTCCTATTTTGTTGAACCTTCATCGATTTTCATGAAAATCGGTAAGTAGTTAGAGAATACCTCAAGCAATAAAAGATATATAGCATCAACTTGCGCTTTTGCATTTTAGGGGTGTAATACACCCCTACTTTTTAAATTGTAAAAAATGCAGATTTCCGTATTATGGCGCAAGTAATCTCGTTTAATTAAGAAAAATAAATATTTTTGGATATATAAAGGAGGAATATAAACAGTGGGGCTTGGAAATTAATGTGGAAAAAACTAAATACCTACCCATAGGAGCTGAGTTATCCAATATCGAACTAGAGGATAATGAACAAATCACATCCTGTAGTGAATACACGTACCTGGGAGTAATATTCGATAGAACGGGAAAAGAGGATGAGGAAATAAAGAAAAGGGTAACACAAGCTAGAAGAACAATTGGTTGCCTAAATGGAATACTTTGGAGCTCCGAAATCTATGAAACACTTATTAAAAGCAGTCTACTTTACGGAGCAGAAACTTGGAGAATAACCGAGAACAACAGAAAAAGATTAGAAGCTGTAGAAATGGATGTGTTTAGAAGATCGTTAGGTATATCCCGTAGGGAAAGAGTTCGAAATGAGGAAGTAAGACGACGAATTGGAATAGATGGCTACTTAACAACAGACATTGAGAGGAAACAGTTGATTTGGTATGGTCATGTTCAAAGAATGGAAGACACAAGATTGCCCAAAAAGATCATGCAGTGGGTACCACCAAACCGCATAAAACGAGGAAGACCCAAAAAGACATGGAAAGAAGGGGTGACCAAAGCAATGAGTGCAAGGGATCTTAGAGATGGCCAATGGGATGATAGAAGGACGTGGAAGTTAGGCATCGGACAACGTCGAAAGACGTTCTAAAACCGATATATATATATATATATATATATATATATATATATATATATATATATATATATATATATATATATATATATATATAGAACTGGATTCGAAATCCGATGTATTTATCGACCGTGCAAGTATATTCTATATCACTATAAAACAGTGTTGAAATTATCGGGAATTGCGGTCTGTGGCTTAGATTGAAACTACATTTAATTCTGTTGAATTCGATATTTCGATGAGTATTTATTAATTTTTCATCTTTATCAGGAACAAACTACAAAATTAACTAACAGTTAGGTACAAACATAATATTACAATGATATAACTTACGAATTGTTGTAGGTATGTTATATAAAGCAATTTAACTTAAAGCTATGCATGTCGTTTCACGAGAACGTCGAGGGCGGCACTGAGTCAGGTATCTTTTCACACATGTGCTAAGGGTCAAAAGTTCCAATATCGAGCCATCTGTTAAATATTCTGCTATTTTTCGAATTTTAAAACATTGCAGTAAATTTCGCTTAATCTACTTGTGTCTGATTTGTAATTAATTGAATGTTTATTACTGTTTATGTGGTACATCTCGAGGAACAACCTTTTCTTATAATTGCTTTCTGAATCTAAGATCTTGATATCTGACAAATTAAATTGGTGTCCTGTTGTTATGGAATGGTGTGCTGCTGCACAAGTATTTTTGTGTGTTTTACAATCACTTTTGTGCTGCGTTATTCTTTGTTTCAGCCATTGCGATGTTTGTCCTATATACTGCCCATCACATTCGAGACAAGAAAGTTGATAGATGATATGACTCTGATTTAGAAGCGGTGTCTGGTCTTTAGGCTTCGAGAATAAGCTGTAGTTGGATATGCTATTGTATTTCGCTATTTTGATTTTAGGAATTCCGTTCAGCAGCTTGATTATATTGTTGGTTAAGCCATTTATGAAGGGCAACTTTGTGTAAATCACGGGATCTGATGGTCTGTTGTCACGTTGCCCGTCGTATAAGTCTGAGTTATATATCAGTTGCTTAAGAATTTTACTTGGATAGCCGTTGTTCAAGAATATGTTGTAGAGTGTTTTTAAATTCTTTTGTGTGAACAGGTCATTGCTGATGTGTAAAATTCTGTTTTTCATTGCCACAACAGTGTTGTGTTTTTGGCTTTTCGAGTGCTGAGAGAAATAATTTATATATCTTCCAGAGTCAGTTGGTTTCTGATACCAATCCAAAATTATCTTGTTCTCTATATCTGTATATATATATATATATATATATATATATATATATATATATATATATATATATATATATAATATTTTTTTTATATTTATGTGCATGAATTACATTTTTTTTAAATTTTTCAAACCTTATAGCAACCAAAAACCCGAAAATTAACAAGTCGAAAATCACGAAAACCTTATTCTTCTATATTTCTGAAAGTGTAGTCACTGAATGTTTTCACCCACGATTTCTTTGAACCTTCATCGATTTTCATGAACATTGTTGATTAGTTAGAGGATACTTCAAAAAACAAAAGTGATATGGCACCAAGTTGCGCTTTCTGCATTTTAGGGGTCAAATCCACCTTTTTTTTTAATGATAAAAATGCAGATTTCAGCATTCTGGCTCAAGCAATCTCGTTTAATTAAGTAAAATAAATATTTTTTTACATTTATGTGCATGATTTATAATTTTTATTAATTTTTTAAACCTTATAGCAACCAAAAATCAGAAAATTAGCAAATCGACAATCACGAAAAAAATTAATCTTTTATATTTCCAAAAAGGCAGTCACTGAAGGTTTTCACCCCTGATTTCGTTGAACCTCCATCAATTTTCATGAAAATTGGTAAGTAGTTAGAGGATACCTCAAGAAACAAAAATGATGTGGTACCAACTTGCGCTTTTATCCTGGGGGTGGATGTTACCCCTTCTCATGGGTGAACACTATTTTATTAAAAATAACCCCATAATTAGATAGAGGAGTAAATTCTAAGCAAACTTTGTTTTATTAAGTTTATAATTTTTTTATTTAAATAATATTTCATAATTTAATAAAATATTATTGTTACAATAAAACCTGACAATACCGGCCACTAAAAATAGAAAACAATTGGCCGTTATAGAAATGTGGCCGCTAATGCTAGGTTTCCTTTTCCACAAATACATAAAGTATAATTGAAAATTTATTTATTTTAGTAATTAAAGCAAAAAACTACAAGAAAAACAGAATTTTTGTTTGTTTTATATTTTTTTAGATAAACGAAACATACTAAAACTAATTTAATATAGGTAATGCATAATATAAAACAACATACTATAGCTACTACGAAAAATACGCTTATCACTAAAGTATCGTCGTGATTCCATGCTATATTCAACAAAACCAACTTGGTTGGGCCTTTAATTAGATATCGCAAATCACTTTGGCTGATTTTGTCTGCATATATATTATGTTTGGGGAATCCCTTTTTTTGTTAGACTGGATATAGGACATTTCGCAAGTATGAATTCACATTCATGGTATATCGTTGCTATACAGGGATAATAATCTGTGCAATGTTATGGTACAGGCTACGTTAAATATGAAGTAAATGTGGAAGATATACACTGGTTATTCATTTCAATTTAATTTGATTGTTTTTTAATCGTTTACAATATTTAAAATAATTAAAGACATAAAGTTAGGGATTTCAAAAATAAATTCAGTTCTCACTAGTAGGGTGGGAAATAATAAAGTGCCATACAATAGCATTTCATTACAATGCTCATTACAGGCATTACAGGCTGCTCCGTTTGAGAAAACTCATACTCTCAAACTTTGAGAAAACACTCATTCAGTTTCGACCAACCCTGTATTAGCTAAAATGAAACGTTTTGCTAGATTAATAATTTTTATCAATAATAGATTATATTAAAAATCACTTTCTGATGATCTCCTACAACAAACGACTAATTGGACTTCCCACAACCTGTATACATACAAAATCTCCGCTATAAAATTTTTTCAAAGAAAATGTTATTGGTTTTTTTAAAATAACTCCGTTAAATTTTGAAATACGAGATTTATCCAAAAACTATTACAAAGCTAAGTAAAAGTTCTATAATACTGTATTAAACATAATTTTCTAAATCCTTTATTTTTTTTTAAATACAAGGTGAAATGACCCCGGTTACATGGTTCTCGCAGTAAAATTTAGGTTTTAAATGTTTCTATCTCGGTTATTTTTTGTCGTAAAAAAATATTAAAAAAAGAAAAAGCTTAAATAAAATTAAAACTAAAATTTTGTTCTCTACCATTTTTTAAGTATATCGAGTATTTTTGGAGTTATTATCAAAAGAAAATGAAATTCACGAAAATTTGAAAAATTCTAATTTTTTTTAATCGTATTTTTTTTTCAAAAATATGCATTCTAAGCCGGTCAAAATTGTTGAGGTTATTACTCATGTTAAAATAAATAAAGTTTTAAATGGGTTACTATAAATTTTAATTTTTGTGGAAATGACATATGTTTCATTTTTCATTCTTCCCTAAAAAATCTGAAAGGGTCCTCTTATTTCCATCATAACTTGCTCAATTTTGATGCTATCGACTTCTTATATAGCTTTTTGATAGTTACCTTTAAGTACTTTATTAAAATGTTTAATATCTATATTTAACAAAGTGCATCGTTTTCCTGTTATTTAAGCTTGAATACTAAGATTTGAGTACTCGCGGAAAAAAAAATACATTCAATTGCATATAACTCACTTTGTATATGTAATAAAGGATTTTTCGAATAAGGAGCTTATTTATTTTTATATTTTTTTCGATTTTGGTAATAACAACTTTTTTGAAGAAACTTATGGTTTTTGAGTTATTTATGAAAAACTGCTTTAAAACATGGATTTTTTCAGGAAAAATCAAAACTTTTGATCTTTAATAACTCAAAAACTATTGATTTATTGAAATAACTTTATATAACAAATTTTACTTATAATTTGTCCCTCTATCGATTAGTGGTATTATTTTTAATAAAATAATTTCCACCCCCGAGAAGGGGTGGCATCCCCCCCAGGGTAAAAGCGCAAGTTGGCACCATGTCACCTTTGTTTCTTGAGGTATCCTCTACATACTTACCAATTTTCATGAAAATCGATGGAAGTTCAACGAAATGGGAGGTGAAAACCTTCATTGACTCCACTAAAAGAACATATTAATTAATTGTATGTTAGTAAAATATTATTTTTATATTATTTCGATGTTTTATTGAATTTTTTCTATCAATATAAATTGAATATGTCCAGAAACTGGGAGTGTCCAACAATGGGTACATTTGACATATTCAAATACACTTTTACTAAATTTATAATATCGAAATAATTTAAAAATAATATTTTAGTAACATACAATAATGTAATTAATATATTCTTTTTATCATACGTAACTTCACGCATGTGCTCTTAAACAGAGAAATCTTTGATCTTTAATAACTCAAAAAGTATTGATTTATTTTAATAACATGATATAACAAATTTTACTTGTAATTTGTCCCTCTATCGATTTGTGGGGTTATTTTTAATAAAATAGTTTCACCCCCGAGAAGGGCTGGTATCCACCCCCAGAGTAAAAGTGCAAGTTGGCACCAAATCATTTTTATTTCTTGGGGTATGCTCTAACTAGTCACCAATTTTCATGTAAATCTATGAAGGTTTAACAAAATAGGAGGTGAAAACCTTTAAAGGCTACTCTAACTTTCCCCTTTCATCCCTTATTGCTACTTCCTGTATCCACTGAGGTGTCAGCCTGAAAGGGATTATAATTATCAATATACACTAGACACATTTCACATGCCAAACTCCATATTACTTATGACGATGATTTTTCGGCTCTAGCTCTTAGACTAACACGTTCGATAAATCGACACCAACGCACTGTACAGTCGGGCGGACGGGGTCGAGTTCGCTCCCAATGGTAAGAATTTTACCTGAACTAAAAAAGGTAGAGTCCGAATTGGCTCCCATAGACAAAATTTATTTTACCTAAACATGTCGAAAATATCACCCAGCGTTGTCACTTCTTTCAAATTTTCTCTTTTTGTTAGAAACAGGTACCTTCCTAGAAATATCTATGGGAAAGGAGGAAGACCTAACCCTTCGGTCCTAACTTAACTTTCGGGTATTAGAGTGTAGAGCGCAAACCGGCCGATTTCAGGTAAGAGCGCAAAACGGTCGAGCGCATACCGGCCGACACCGATAATTTGTGTTAAAATTGCCACATATGCCAATGTTGAACTAAAACAAACTCTAAAAGTATTTGTCTAAAAGTATAATTTTCCTATAAAAAGTCTATATCACTATGTAAATTTCCTAAGCAGTATAAAAATTACACGATTTGGCAATAATGTCTAATGTTTCCGCGATTATATGAGAGCCTACCCGCATTCATGCGGGAGCCAATTCGTACCCTTTTAAAATATACCTGAACGAAGCGGAGCGAACTCGACTTCACCCAGTCGGGCATAGGTAAATTGAGTCCCGTATACCTGAATTAAGAAGTGTCAAAATATTTAGATGGTCGAATTGAGTCCCGGGCATCGTAATCCTCCTAATTACCTTTTAATAGGTTTTTAATTTGTAAGTATTTTATTGGTTCGGCATTTATGGTAATCAAATACAAAAATTAATATGTAGGTACACCACAAAATATTTATTAGAGTGCGATGTATCTGTACATATACGATACGGTGTTGATTGTCAAAATGGTTATGTGATAATTATTGTTCTTAATGAAAAAGGAAAACAACAATTGATTGTGTTGAATGGCTTGGCTTGAAATATCGTTTTCACAAATCTTTAAAAAATGACGGCAAGCGTTGGATTTATTGTGCGCAGACGAAAGAAAAATGTAAAGCATTTTTAAAACCCAAGGGGACAACTTAGTGACGGAAATTATGAATGACCACAATCATAGTGAATTAAACGAAGATGTACTCAATTGTCAAATGTTAAGTAACTTGAAGCGAAAGACCGTAAAAGATATCAGTGAACGACCTATAAAAATGGGTGATATGAAAATTTTGCACGAGGAATTACGAAATGGCGATATTAGTACGTTGACTACCAAAGATGTAGAATTGGTCCGAAAAATATGTATAACGCCCGACGATCTCTTCTGCTTAAATTGCCAAAAAGTATGGAAGAAGCTCATGAACATTAAAACATTTCTAGTGAAAACCAACAAAAACGAGGATTTTCTAATAGTAAACGACATAGAAAACCAAATTATTATGTTTTCCTGCAACAACAATTTACAATTTTTAGCAGGTTTGGACACCATTTATATATTTAGATGGAACTTTTGAATACAGTGGAACCTCGATTATCCGTCTCTCCATTAACCGTCACCTCTGTTAACCATCAGGATCAGGGTACATACAAACGTTGTATTGACTAGATAATAAGCAAAAATTTTAATGTAAAAAAAAGTTATTTTGATTTGTGATGAGGACACAAAGGCTACCCATTGCTGACAGCTAAAGAAATCGTTGAAATGGCAACAAAGGCGGACCAAACAGATTCAGAAGCTGACACAGACTTGTAATTTGACTGTAGATATGTTGATGAACCTATTGTAACTGACAAAGATTTGCGTAAATCGACGCTGTCAAGCCAAAACGGCATAAACGACATTAACTTGATTTTTCAGGAAACACAAAAAACTGATTATTTTTATTTTTACCAATTCTGCTTATCTGCAAACTGACTCAAAAAAATTGGTGATTTTTTTTCAAATTTTAATATTTTGTAAACATTAATGTGGCTGAAAATACTATGTGAAATAAATTAAAAACTAGAAAATGGCGCTTATGTCCAATCAATATATAACATTGGTGAATATGCCAAACTTATCTCTGGCGTTTGCGTCGATCGCATTGTTGTAAGGTTAACCAAAATGGCGCTTAAAAGGGATATATGCCATTAATGAAAAAAAAAACGAAAATTAAAAATTGTCGTTTATGCCAACAAGAAAAATTATGAAATTACGAAGATTTTTGATTGGTTTTATTTTTTATTAATCAAAAATACATTCTAAGTTAAAAACAAAACTCTAAATTCTTTAAACATGTTTTTGGTGCTAGGATGATATACTTAAAAGTAAATAATACTCAAATAGAAGAGCTATACAAAAATTGGTATAAAAATAAAACTCAAAAAACACTTTCAAAGAACAACAACTTAAAATCTAAGAAAACACAAAAATCAGAGGTACATAAAAATAGTTATTTTTTAATTTCTAAAACAAATAAGAAAATAATTATTCACAAAAATAACATAAGATTTACTTATTTTATATAGTTCAAAATAAAAGTTAGTAAAAAAAACAGAAAAATAACAGAAAAATATTTAACAACTTTTAACTTTTAAGCAATTTAAAAAAAAATTCTCTCCGTTTCATCTTCTACATCTGTTTCATCCAGTTGATCTGGAACTATGTTGTTCATTTTTAGAGATAAAAATATTCTGCATGATACTCTGGTTTAATAATTCTGTTGCTAAGTTGAAACATGATGTGAGATCGTGACTAAATATTTATTCTTCTGCTGCAACGTCTGGTGGTTCCTCAAAGATGATAATGTCATTGCTAAAAGCTTCTGCAATGTTGGCATTATGAATGTCATAAACCTCTAAGGGGAATATAGGGGAATTATTGCCAGTCTGTATATCATTTTGTGCTACTTTGGTATATGATTTATTTTCATTTAGTAAGACCATTATTTTTTACTTCTGCTAAAATATTATGGCATAAACGCCAAAAATCGATCGCCATTTTTAGCTATATAAAATTGATTTGAACTATATGCTGCAGTACAAAAAGAATTGTTCATCACACTAGTACAAAGTTATAATAAAACATTTTAAAATAAACTTTTTATTTGCGCAATTTTTAAAAAAGAAACCTGCATAAGAATACCATTGAGGAATGGCGCTTGTGTCAACCACGATGTAAATATTTGGTTTTGGCATAAACGCCTCATAGTTTTTAAAGAAATTCAGGGTGTTTACGCTTCAAAAATCAAAACAAATTGAAAATATTGCAGAGGTAAGTAATATCATGTTACTTATCCATAAAAATCGTAAAAATACATACCTTTACTATTATTACTGGACCGAACTGTACACAATGATAATCTTATGGGCACTGGCGGTTGTGTCAATCGGTGTTCACATCGACCTTCACGTGCGTGACTAGACTGGCGTTTATAAAAACTTTAAACCAATATTACACCTATTTCACTTTGTTTTCGGTTATGCCGCGGTGACTGTCTGGTGCGGAAATTAAAATCCTATTTTTTCGTGCATCTACCTCAAAACTGGTCATTTTGGCGTTTATGCCGTTTTGCCTTGGCAGCGTCGAAATAATCTAGAGAAGCTGCATCGCACATGCAATAAGTCATCAAGTGGTATTCTCAACAAGAAGTAGATTGCATGATCTTATGCCGATTAAGAAATTCAGCCGTCGCAAAATATGACGCAACCGTAAAACAAACAAAGATTTCAGAATATTTCAAATTGATTCGATTGTACGAACACAAATCCCTCTTATGTTGTCAAACAAAACATACAAATGAAATTTGAGAGTTGTAGGTACTATGAATTTTTAATTTTTTTAATGTTCTGTTAACCGTCTTTTCGATTATCCGTCATATCCTTCGTCCGGTGCCCCGAAGGATAATCGAGGTTCTACTGTATCACATTAGATATTTATTTGAAAACAAAAACATACATGTACATAGACTGGCATTTAAATACCTTACTTAGCATGTAAATGTAGGTTATATTGTTTACTGTAAATATTTTAGGTATACATTTTTGTAATAAAATTATATGTTATAAAATAAATTATTGTTTTCTCATTCCTAGAAATCATTACGTACACCGACTAAGCCTCAGGAAAACACGGGACTCAATTTACCCATCTTCGGGACTCAACTCGGCTATTGGAAAGACGGATTATAAATTCTGGGACTCAACTAGGTTACTCCGCACCGACTAAACCCCAGGTAGACACGGGACTCAATTTACCCATCTTCGGGACTCAACTCGGCTATTGGAAAGACGGATTATAAATTCTGGGACTCAACTAGGTTACTCCGGTACAGTCACATCGTTGCGAAAAATCGTTGTCGTGTATACTTTCTATAAATGAACTTGGAAGCTATACATTGAAGCAAGAATACGTACATTCGGAAAAATGAAAGAATACCCATGAACGAACATATAAAACACGCTGTATTTTCCTGTCCCTGTGTCACAAAGAAAATTGACCATCGCAAGTTCATGTAATAATAATTATTACATGTATTTGCGCTGGTCAATTTTTTGTGTGACACGGTGACAGGAAAATACAGCGTGTTTTATATGTTCGTTCATGGGTATTCTTTCATTTTTCCTACTGTAAAAGCTACAGTTCACGGTGAGCTTAAAACACGTTTTTATCTAATTTAATATAACTTCAAGTTTTTTTGTTGGAATATCTTCTACAACTCAAAAATAGACAATACAAGACAAAATTTAAATCCGCTAAGCGTCCCTCTTTCAAAAAATCGATTTTTTCTAAAAAAATATAAATTTCTGAAAAGTAACATTTTACATAAATATTTTGCAATAACTATCGTTGTAATCGTTTGAAAAATGAAAGATACGTTTATTCAAACTTCTATATTAATAGTACATGAACACAGCAATATATAAATACAGGGTGGGCCAAAGAAAAGAGTCCACCTCGATATTTGGCAGTAATTATTCGATTTAAAAAAAAATGCCGAAATAGCCTAGATTCCGTGCCTACATGTCGCTTTCTATCGATATTTGAATATCAAAATATTTGAATTTTTAGCTTTAATCGAATTATTTTCTAGTTTTGCTAGGTTATACTCTAATTGATAAACTAGAGCAAAACTAGAAAATAATTCAATTAAAGCTAAAAATTCATATATTTTGATATTCAAATATCGATAGAAAGCGACATGTAGATATCTACAGTGCACGGAATCTAGGCCCAGGTCGACTTTTATTTTTATATTGAAATTTTTTCGCATATATTTCATACTAGTGACGTCATCCACAAAAGCGTGATGACGTAATCGATGATTTTTTTAAATGGAAATAGGGGTCGTATGGCAGCTCATTTGAAAGGGTGTTCAATTATCTATTCAGTAATATAAACATTGATATCATTATTTATATAGGGTGACCAAAAAATATTGTTTGAATTAATTAATTGACTCAAAAAGAAGAATGTACTTTTAATTTATTTAACTCAAAATACATTGTATTGCTGTCAGAAAATAGAAAAAAATTGTTGATTTCACAAATAAACATTTTTTTTTGGCTTAAATTAAATCACAAACAGCCTCCCACCTACCTCTTTTGACAGTTTTAACATTTAATTTAAGCGAACAGCAATATTTATTTGCCCAATAAACATCGTTTTTTTTATTTTCCGACAGCAACAAAATGTATTTTGAGTTAAATAAATCACATACAATCTTCTTTTTGCGTTAATTAATTTAATTCAAAAACAGCTTTTTGGCCACCATGTATAAATAATGATATTACTGTTTATATTACTGAATAGAGAATTAAACACCCTTTCAAATAAGCTACCACACGACCCCTATTCCCATTTAAAAATCATCGATTACGTCATCACGCGCAGATGGATGAAGTCACTATTATGAAATATGTATCAAAAAATTGTAATTTAAAAATAAAAATCTACTTGTTTTTATCATTTCCTTAAAATCCAATAACTACTGCCAAATATCGATGTCGACTATTTTCTTTGGCCCACCCTGTATAAACAAATACATATCTAATTTTTTTCTTTTATCCACTAGTTTGCAAATTAAAAAAAAATGCAACGGGTGGAGGATATGCGGGAGGGTTTAAGAAATTCTTTAAACATTTCAGAAATTTATATATTTTTTAGAAAAAATCGTTTTTTTCTTCAAAAAGGGACGCTTAGCGGATTTAAATTTTGTCTTGTATTGTCTACTTTTGAGTTGTAGAAGACATTCCAACAAAAAAAGTTGAAGCTATATTAAATTAGACAATAACATGCCTAGAATAGCATGAACACAGAAAAAAGCGAACAGCGAAGTACTGCGAAAAATGGGCGAAGCATTCGAAATAATAAACACAACAAAAATAAGAAGTTGACAATATCTGGGACATATAATGGGGGGACAGCGATATGAAATGCTAATATTAATAATACAGGTAAAGGTAAAAGGAGGACGGAGTATAGTACCAAGGAGAGTTCATTGTTAAAAAAATTGAGGGACTAGTTTGTGCAGTCCAATAGAACTCTTTAGAGCAGCTGTAGATAGAGTAAAGATAGTGACCATGATAACCCTTTGATTGGGACACGGATAACAAAAAGTAATGGTTTAAAAACTTTATATTCAATCCTAGTAACAAAAATATGTATAGTAGATACTTATCACATTCACCTTAAAGGTTTTTGATGTTTCGTAGACACTTTATAACGATATATAGGTATGTAACCTTTTAGATACTTCGCGGAAATGTATAAATAAAATGCTTGAAACCAATCTATATTAGAACTCTATTATCCTAATTGGTTCATCGAGAGATACTTGGAAGTCTGATAAAAAAGATAATAAGGCAATAACATCCAATACTTAGACTTAGAACATTGA
Organism: Diabrotica virgifera virgifera; assembly: GCF_917563875.1. Classification (NCBI taxonomy): domain Eukaryota; kingdom Metazoa; phylum Arthropoda; class Insecta; order Coleoptera; family Chrysomelidae; genus Diabrotica; species Diabrotica virgifera. The sequence continues at coordinate 107,687,159 of NC_065446.1, forward strand.
GTTATAAAGCACGCAATTTGTACTCGTATAGTGAACTATATACCACTTATTTGTGAATGTTACATAAAGATCAAGGAAACAGTAGATTGAATCTAAGATATATTTTCAAAGCATATAAAAAGTGAATTTTAGTTAAGTTGCCTTTTCTGTTATACAATACAGTGATGAGCGCGCTAATAACCGGCAAAATAACGCTAAAGATGGAAAACATAATACATTGCGAAACGAAAAGAGATAAAACTAGTGGAGGTGGAAATTATCGTTATAAACGTATAAATTAACATTACATTACATGTCATAATTTCATACCTTTAGACGTATCAGAGTATCAGAGTATGACAACTGTCACTGTGACAGTAGAATTTTATAAAATGCTCGTGTCACAGACGTCTAAAGGTGGGAAACTATGTAGTGTAATGTTAATTTATACGTTTATAACGATAATTTCCACCTCCCATATTTTCATCTCTTTTTGCTTCGCAGTGTATTATGTTTTCCATCTTTTGCGTTATTTTGTCCCTTATTAGCGCGCTCATCACTGTATTGTTTGAAATATAACCAGTTATACAGGGTGTCACAAAAATATTGGTCATAAATTTTATCACCATTTTTAGGCAGGCCCGACCGGAGGAATTTTGCCACCCTGGGTAAGATCAGCCACCGCGCTCCTCCGTCCGTCAAATGATAGACAAAAATTGGCTTTGCTCTAAATTTTGCCGCTCTTAAAATTTGCCACCCTGGGCAGCCGCCCGGGTACACCTAAGGCCGGCATTGTTTTAGGGATGAAAATCAGTTGATTTGGTCCAACTTATCTGTACGCAAAAGTGCATTCAGCAAAAGTTACACAAAATAAAACCGAATTTTTTCTTATTGCTCCAAAACGGTTTAAAACTTTTTTGTGAAAATTTATATTATGTGTTATCCTGCCATGATCAATAAAATCGAAGTAGCGAAAGTACAGTATTTCTCATGATCATCTTTCAGTGCGTCACAGTTTTTCGATTTCTTTCTAACGCATTAAATTGTATGTGACAGAAAAAAAGGCACGTTGGTGATTACATTTCGTCGGTGACATTTTTATAACATTTATTCTAGTTATTCTAGTTGTCGATAGATGGCGCCATAATAAAAAAATAATTTTTTTTAATCAGATAATAATATTACAAATATAATCTGTATAATTTATAAGACTATACAAATCAAAGAAAATACCATTTTATAAATGCAAGAAACACTTTTGATTTGTTTTTATTCCAAATTGAAGATAAAATGTGACAACTGTCAGATTTAACTAAAATGTCATGTTAGAATAAATGTCATAAATGTGTATTATCACGGACTTACCCTTTTTCCTATCATTTGTTACGCACTGAAAAATGATCAAGAGAAATACTGTATCATCATCATCACGTAGCGCTACAACCCTGGGTAGGTCCTGGCTGACTGTACAACTTTTTTCCAATTTGTTCGGTCTTCCATCAACCTAGGGTCAAATGGAATGTCCATTTTCCGGAGATCTGCTTGGATGTTATCTCTCCATCGCATTCTGGGACGTCCGAGTGGTCTTTTGCCTGTAGGAATCTCAGTTTTACAGTTTTACAAGTCTTTCGTTATGAAGTCTGTGCCCATCTTAGTTTCTGTGATTTAAGTTCTTGGACCATATCAGCGTCATTGTAGAATGCTTCTAATTCGATATTGATTCTGATCCTAGACTGGTTTGTGGTGATGTCGTGGTGACGTCCGAAAATGTTTCTAAGTATTTTGCGTTCAAACCGTCTATGCTTTTCTTCGTTTGCTTTGGTTATGGTCCCCGTTCCGTTTCGCTTCCATATGTTAGTACAGGTCTGACTATGGATTTACCGATTTTGATCTCTGAACTTCTTGTAGGATTTTTTGATTTTATAAGCTTATTCAGTACAAAGAGACAGCGATTTTCCGATTGGATTCTGTCGTTAATTTCTTCATTAAGCTAGGATTTTTTGATTTTATAAGCTTATCCAGTACGAATAGACAGCGATTTTTCGATTGGATTCTGTCGTTAATTTCTTCATTAAGCAATAATGATAGCATTTCTAGAAAAATGTAAAAAAAGCTTGTGTTCCTCAAATGTTTTTGTATCAGTAGTTCACTGTACGATATCGAGTATATACAAGGTGTCCCAAAAGTAGTGGAACGGTCGAATATTTCCCGAACTAAACATCGGATCGAAAAGCTGAAAAATACGTGTTCAATCATTTTCAAAAATCTATCCAATGACACCAAACACCAACCCCCACTACATCCCCTCGAGGTGGGGTGGGGGGTAACTTTAAAATCTCAAAGAGAAACCCCCAGTTTTTCTTGCAGATTTTAATTCGTTACGTAAAAGTAAGCAACTTTTATTCAAGACATTTTTTCGAACTGTGGATAGATGGCGCTATAATTGGGAAAAACAATGTATCCTGATACCATAGGTAAATTATAGAAACGGTCTAATATCTCACGAAAGAAACTTCCAAATGAGAAACTAAAAAACAAATTTTTAATCTTTTTCGAAAAGCTATCGAATAACACCAAACGTGACCCTCCAACCCACCCCATGGAGGTGGGGTGGGGGTAACTTTAAAATCTTAAATAGCAACCCCCACTTTTTATTACAGATTCGGATCCGTTACGAAAAATTAAGCAATATTTATTCGAAACATTTTTTAGAATTGTTAATAGATGGAGCTTTAATTGAAAAAATACGATTTATTAACGCCATCTATCAGCAATTTTAAAAAATGATTCGAATAAATGTTGCTTAATTTTTTATGACGAATCCGAATCTGCAATAAAAAGTGGGGGTTGCTATTTAAGATTTTAAAGTTACCCTCCACCCCACCTCCAATGGGTGGATTGAAGGGTCATGTTTGGTGTTATTCAATGGGTTCTCGAAAAAGATTAAAAATCTGTTTTTTGGTGTCTCATTTATAGGTGTATTTCGTGAGATATTAGACCGTTTCTATAATTTACCTATGGTATCAGGATAAATCGTTTTTCCCAATTATAGCGCCATCTATCCACAGTTCGAAAAAATGTCTTGAATAAAAGTTGCCTACTTTTACGTAACGAATCCAAATTTGCAAGAAAAACTGGGGATTTCCATTTGAGATTTTAAAGTTACCCCCCACCCCACCTCCAGGGGGTGTAGTGGGGATTGGTGTTTGCTATCATTCGATAGATTTTTGAAAATGATTGAAAACGTATTTTTCAGTTTTTCGATCCGATGTTTAGTTCGCGAAATATTCGACCGTTCCGCTACTTTTGGGACACCCTATATGTATGTATATTATACTATAACCATAAATAAATTATTGTTGGTTAACTAATCTAGGAGAAACATACACTGTGTGTCAGCTAGATGGAATAAATTCAATAGTTCAAATACTAATTGTTTTTTTTTGAAAAATTCTTAAGCTTGTCGATTAGTATTTCAAATGGAATTTTTTTTCATACAATAATAATGTATACAGGGTGTCTCAATTTAGAGATATGACGTCATCATTGATTTTCTTAAATGGCAACACTATCATTTTGATAGCTATTTTGATAGGGTGTGTAAAGTTATACATAACTGCAAAATATCAAATTTTTATTGCTTACCATTTACAAGATAATAAAAAATAACAAAGTTATGTCTGTAATTTGGAATAAATTCAATAGTTCAAATACTAATTGTTTTTTTTTTTGAAAAATGATTAGATCTGTCGATTAGTATTTCAAATGGAAATTTTTCATACAATAATAATGTATACAGGGTGTTCCAATTTAGAGATAAAACGTCATCGTTGATTTTCTTAAATCACAACACTGTCATTTTGATAGCTATTTTGATAGGGTGTGTAAAGATATACATAACTACAAAATATCAAATTTTTATTTCTTACCATTTACCACAAGATAATAAAAAATAACATTAAATCTCTAAATTGGGACACCCTGTATACATTATTATTGTATGTAAAAAATTTCGATTTGAAATACTAATCGACAGGTCTAAGCATTTTTCAAAAAAAAAAACAATTATTATTTGAACTATTAAGTTTATTCCACATTACAGACATAACTTTATTTTTCATTATCTTGTAAATGTTAGAAAATAAAAATTTGATATTTTGCAGTTACGCATAGCTTTACAAGCTCTATCTAAATAGCCATTAAAATAACAGTGTTGCCTTTAAGAAAATTAACGATGACGTCATATCTCTAAATTGGGACAACCTGTATGTATTATTATTGTATGTAAAAAATTTAGATTTAAAATACTAATCGACAGATTTGAGCATTTTTCAAAAAAACAATTAGTATTTGAACTATTCAATTTATTCCATTTGGCTGACACAAGCTGTATACCTACTTGACACAAATGTTTGTAGATATAGTTTTGGTATTTTTCCTAACACTAACACTAAGGGTAATGGCTTCGACTTCTGTAGACAAATATTATTATTTGGAGTGACCCATATTTCTTATCACTTTCTCACTATCAGCAATCATTGTTTGTTACGTTACAATCGAGAGATTAAAAATAGATAAGTTATTTTAAATATCAAGAACAATTTATTATACCGTTTATAATACACACACCGGCAAAATTAGCCGAACACCTTAAAAATGGGACATGTTTGATGTCTCGATTCTCCTAATCCTGTTGTCCGATTTGAGTGATTCTTTTAGTATGTTATAGCCTTATTAGTTAAGAATATCTGTGTAATAATAATGTTGCTAGACAGGTAAATGTCATTTTATACCGGGTGTTACAATCATACTGTGTTTTTTTCTTAAAGTTCGGAACACCCTGTGGAATATTCTAGCATATATAAAATATTAAAATTAAAACTAGATTGTAGACTTAGGCTTTCTTAACATTTTCTTTCTTGATTCATTTGCTTATGTTGTAAAATAAAAGAGTTATGTGCTTTAACAACTAGCCCTGCTTTTTATCAATAAATCCTCATAGTAGGGGAGGAAAGTATGCTAAATTTGCAGTTACTCGAGCACTATGGGGACCTACTTCATTGTGAAGAGTGGATGCTAAAACCAAAAAAAAAGTTAAGTTAAGTTTTCCATAAAGTGTGGTACTCTCCATTTTTTAATTTATATTTTCCATTTCCACCAATCGTTTTTTCCGAATATAGGAAATATAGGTTATATCTATCCCTAATTGGAAAAAATGTTGCGAATAAAAGTTGGTTATTTTTACGCCAAGGATCCAAATCTGCAATAAAAATTGGGGGCTCCTATTTAAGATTTTAAAGTAACCCCCCACCCCACATCCGTGGGGGGTCGTGTTTGGTGTCATTCGGAAGATTTTTGAAAAATATTGAATAGGTGTATTTTGCTGTCATACGATCTGATGTTCATTTCGCGAAATATCGCAGGGTTCGTATTTAAAATTTTTAATTTACCCCCCACCCTTCTCCGTGGGGTGTCACGAGCCCCCACGGAGGTGGTGTGGGGGATTTAATTTAAAATCTTAAATAGGAGCCCTCAATTTTTATTTCAGATTTGGATTCTTTACGTAAAAATAAGCAACTTTTATTTGACACATTTTTTCGAATTATGGATAGATAGCGCTATAATCGGAGAAAAATGATTGTTTCAAATGAAAAATTAAATAAAAAAATGAAAAGTCCCCACTTTAAGGAAAACTTAACACCTTTTTCTGATTTTAGCACATACTCTTCACAATCCAATAGGTCCCCATAACGCTCGAGTAACTGCAAATTTAGTATACTTTCCTCCCCTACTATGAGGATTTATTGATGAAAAACATTGATAGTTGTTAACGCACATAACTTTTTTATTGTCTTACATAAGTAAATTAATCAAAAAGAAAAATGTTAAGAAATCCTAAGTCTACAATCGAGTATTAATTTTAATATTTTACATAGGCTAGAATATTCCACAGGGCGTTCCAAACTTTAAGGAAAAAACACAGTATGCTTGGTACACCCGGTATAAAATGATATTTACCTGTCTAGCAACAATATTATTACAACGATATTTTTAAATAATAAGGCTATAATATACTAAAAGAATCAATCAAATCGGACTAGTGGTTTAGAAAATTCAAGACATCAAACATGTCCTATTTTTAAGGTGTTCGGCTAATTTTGCCGGTGTAGTTACAAGAATAAAAAACCGCTAAACGCCGTAAAAATGAGTGACGCATACAATATTCCAGCTACAAAGGATCTGATATAAGTATTACGTGGCGCGAAAATGTATTTTCATTTTGCTGCAAAATAAAATTTTATTTTATTTTAAACGATTTTTCCATAATATTTGTTAAATTTGAAGTAAAACGCGCCACAAAAGAGTAACTTTGATTCAGTTTGAATTTTGAAACTCTTTTGTGGCGCGTTTACTTTAACTTTAGCAAATATTATGAAAACATCTTTTAAAATAAAACTAGAATTTTATTTTGCATCAAAATGAAAATACATTTTGGCGCCACGTAATATTCATATCAGATCTTTTGTAGCTGGGATATTGTATGCGCCACTCATTTTTACGGCGTTTAGCGGTTTTTATTCTTCTATCAGGAGTTTTTCAAAGTTTTTTTTATAAATTAAATGTATGAAGTTGAATGCAATTTTTCTCGATTGCACGTTAAGCTTTATAAATGGTCGCCTTTGTCGCATTATCTCCCAAATGATCTAGTGTCCATCGAATGTACACTAGATTTTTTTTCTATTCGAAATAGATTGAAAAAAAATATTGGGATGGCCGGTTAATGAAATCGGATTGCCCGTTGCCAGATCAAATTTAGTGTCGTAACCACTACAACTACATAAACCATTTCGGGAATAATCGTTAATTTTATTATACTTTTGTAGCTTAATAACTTCTAAACGGCTTAACCGATTTTAATCACTAAACATCAGTTTGAAACGTATTGATAAGTAGTATCTGATGCATCTAAAGTCAAGTAAGATAACTGAAGCTATTACAGAAATTATTGAGCTTGAAAAACCGTTTTTCCTATAGGAAATAGATTTGATCATACTTATGAAGTCTATAACTTAAAAATTCGAATTTTCCCGGATATGAGGTATACATCGTCAGATTCGTCTAGAGTCCAGTCCTTCTACAAACGCTTAGTTATTGGCGCAATTCGTAGGTTGAAATTTTGAGTAATTGTCGAAAAACCAAAATTTTCAAAGTTTAGTTTTTTAGTGTTTCGGCGATACTGAGCCGTGTGTATGTCTGATCCTGACGGCTTAGACATAATTTGAAAGCCTAACTCAACACTATTGATTTGGTGTATTTGCGGTTCTCCTGTCTCTTCTTGAACCGAAAATATATACCCCCAAAATATATGCCGTTTTGTACCTACCAAGTCCTATAGCTGGCTTATGGGTGGCCAAAAGTTACAAACTACACCGGTTCTGAATCGGCACTGACCCCCTCTTCAAACACAGAAAAAAATTCAGATCGGTTTAACTTTTCCAGTCACATACACACATATCCACAAACATTTTCCCTTTTGTAAATAGAAATTGAATCATATTTCTGAGCTCGGTAACTTTTGAACGGTATAACCGATTTTCAAAATTAGTCATGCGTTGGAAAGGCAATGATCAGTACTATTAGAAGCCGCAAACTTGGGACTTAAATTTTCGAAGTTTTTGGGAGTTTTGAGAACGAGAACGAAAAACAGGCCCTAAATAGGAAGGGCCGTAAAATCCACACCCTTTGACCAAAATGGATGGTTGACATATGAATGGGTGAGTCTTTTCCTGAACTTTAAGATGGGAGTTGGCACAATTTTCAATTCCGTCAGATTTAGAAAATCGAAAATTTTGTGTTTATATAGTGTCGCGTGTAGGGGGGTGTGGGTGTGCGCCACTGGCGAGAACTGCCCTTTTCTGGTAATTTATGGTTTTACACTTCCGTCTTTAATTTTTTTTCAAATTTTACCCTTTTTTGCTCATTTTACTAATATACTATATAGTTGCACACCGCTAAAAAAACTCTTATTTCTCGAGGCACTGACCACGGTATGGTGAATTGCTAATTTTGGTCACACTTTATGTTTTTGATGGCGCTGGAAACGAAAATAAGGTTTATTTTGAATTTTCCCATATAAACTCAATTTTAGCGATTAAACGTTCCAATTCAGGAATCTGCACCTTTAACTTTAAAAAATTCATAACTGTTATCAGAATACGAATGAAAGCTTAAAACAGACTCCATTGTCTCTAGAAAGGTGAGAAATATATACTGTAAAAATTTTAGAAAAGAATATTAAAATGGAACAGAGTTGTAGCGAGTTAAACGCCAAAAATCGTGTTTTCACGATTTCACGTACCTAGTACCCTTTCAGATTAAGCCACTTATGTCTGACATCGGTGTTCGCCACCAGTAGCAAAGCATTGTTTTATGCCTGTTCTTCACTATCGCCGATGATGGCCGATCATGTGATTGTTTATGATCGGCACAATAATCGTGCAAGTGTCCACATAATCGTCCGTAGCATGTCGAACGACAACGGATGGACGTGGAGTATTTAATAGCGGTATACTCTGATATGAACCCTCTGGAGATTTCGAAAACTTTATATGTATGTCACCGCGCGATTTCAATTATTTTGTACGAAAAATATCGCCATTAGTAGCAAAACAAGACACTACTTTCACAAAGTCCATACCAGTTAAAATACGACTTGTCATCACATTGACTTTTTGGCTACTGGGGATAATTATAGAAGCTTGCTTCAACTTTTTAGTATAACTAACTTAAAATAGCGAGATCATTCGAGGAACTGCAAATTATGATGGAGGAACTTGCAGGCAGCTCCCAATACGTCGGTCTAAAAATGAATATGAGCAAAACAAAAATAATGACAAACACAGATGACCCCATACGTATAACAACTATAAATGGCAGTGAGATAGAAAAGGTCCAGAAATATATATACCTAAGCCAAATCCTGAAACGTGACAAATAGTTCAGAGAAATAAGGAAAAAAAAATATCATGTTGGTGACACAACCCCCTCCAGGCCGAAATCAAATTTTTTGAGTAGTATGGACATCTATATTAATAACCTATATGTTTCCTGCAGCCGATTTTGATGATATACATAGTTATAAACAAATGAAGATCAAAAAACCGAAAATTTTCGCTTTTTTCGTCTATAACCAAAAAGTTAAGTATTTTAGACAAATTTGAGAGTGAGAAACTTATAAATCGTATAAAAAACTTCAATATGGCGTTCGCTGAATATATCTATCCTTATTGGTTGCTTAGAAAATTGCAAAATAAATCATAAATTTTGAGTTTTTATAAATATTAATGACTTAAAACGTAAATTAATTAATTAAAATGTAAAAATTAACTTAAAACGTTCTTATTATACGGAATGCTGAGACTTCTGGTGCTTAAATCATACCCTAAATTTCAAAGCAATTGGTCAAATAGTTTAATAGGTATTTAATTTTTTTATCCCAAATTAATTTTTTTTGCAACGCTATAAGTCAGAAAATGATGAGGTTACAGTAAGGCTTCTGACGGTTTATGAAAGAAGAAGATTTATACTATTTATTTAATTAAAAAAAAATGACAAAAGATAATTCTAAAAACTGCAAAATTATTTTGCAAAAACATGTGAATTAAAAAAAGGGGGGCTAACTTCGTCCCTAATTGTCCTAGGACAATTGTTTTTCTTTCTAAATTTGTATAAAAATTCAGTCTTTCCAAATATGAAAAAATAATTTTTCTACTGGTAATGGTTAAAAAGTTATCCTAATTGTTTATAAGTAAGCAAAAGATCGACGTGTTTTTGCAAAATAATTTTACACTGTTTAAAATTACTTTTTGTCATTTTTTTTAATTAAGTCAATAGTATAAAGGTTCTTCTTCCATAAACTGTCAGAAGTCTTACTGTAACCTCATAATTTTCTGACTTATAGTGTTGCAAAAAAATGAATTTGGGATAAAAAAATTAAATAACTTTTAAACTATTTGACCAATTGCTTTGAAATTTAAAATATAATTTAAGCACCAGAAGTCTCAGCAATTCGTGTAATAAGAAGGTTCTAAGTTAAATTTTACATAAGTTATGAATATTTATAAAAACTCAAAATTTTTGATTTATTTTGCAATTTTCTAAGCAACCAATAAGGATATACATATTCAGCGAACGCCATATTGAAGTTTTTTATACGATTTATAAGTTTGTCACTCTCAAATTTGTTTAAAATACTTAACTTTTTGGTTATAGACGAAAAAAGCGAAAATTTACCGTTTTGTGATCTTCATTTGTTTATAACTATGTATATCATCAAAATCGGCTGCAGGAAACATATAGGTTATTAATATAGATGTCCATACTACTCAAAAAATTTGGTTTCGGCCTGGAGGGGGATGTGTCACGAGAAAAATCTTATTTCTCTGGACTAAAAGAGAACCAAAGTGCGGATATTACTAGGAGAGCAAGACTAGCATGGGCACGATTTGGAAAACTTAGTTGGATACTTAAGAATCGCAAAATACCACAATACTTGAGGAGCAAAGTGTTCAACTAGTGCATCCTCACTATCGTGACATATGGATGTCAAACCTGGACCCTAACCAAGGCAATTATGAATAAACTAGCCACAACAGAAAGATCAATGTTAGGTATACGACTGTCAGATAAAAAGAGGAACGCCTGGGTAAGATCAAAAACAAAAGTTGCCAAATTTAAATGGAGCTTCGCAGGCTAGACAAAAATACCAACGTTGAAATTCAACAATACAACACTGGAGACCTTACGAAAGTAAAAGACCGAGAGGAAGATCACAGATAAGGTGGATTGATGATATTAAAAGAGTAGCCGGAACAAATTGGAAATATGTTGCTCAGGATAGAGCCCGATGGAAGGAATTGGGAGAGGCCTATGTCTAAAAAGAAAAAGAAGAACTTAAAATTACACCTTTTGTAACCTAAACACAATATTTTCTGACGGAAAATGAATGATCGGCGATCGTGTTGGCATGTCAGCGCAACTATAACAACCTATGACTTATTTATTACCCATTAACTAATTATTTATTACTCGACGATTCCCTTTGAAGCGTCTCCTAAAACCGCAAAATCACGGATCGTCTACAGTGATGGGCGATCATAGACGATCATGGGCAACTATAGCCGAGGAAGCCCTCTACAGAATCGTGCTCGCGCTTGATTGTCTGTAATCGCCGATTATGTAGAGGAGCCATTAAACGAAGGACTACAGACGAACTTGAGTGTCTGGCTGATTTTGGTGGCTTAACAATGCTTTGCTGCAACTGAACGCCGGTGGTGGACACCGGTGTCAGACACCAGTGTCTTAGTCTGAAAGGGTACTTAGATAATTGTAGTACTATATATCTTTCAGTTTTCCTTTAGTTTTTCTTTTATATACTTCGCCAGCACTTTGTATCCTACAGCTTTGTTAATCAAATAGTTTGAAAATCATATTAATAGTATGTAGGATTATATTTTGAAACAGTTCTTCTTCTTCTTCTTCTTCTTCTTCTTCTTCTTCTTCTTCTTCTTCTTCTTTTTCTTTTTATTTAGACATGACTTTGTTTGTTTCTTCAATGTGCCTCTATGTAGTAAGTTGTCATTATATCGTTTTCGTAGTCTTCCTATTGGGGAACTGTCTCTCGCTGTCCTTACTACTCTATTTGTTTTCATTCGCCCATAGAGTCTTACCATCGATTTTTCGAAGGGTTTTCAGCTCTGCTGTTTTGAACAATATTTTTGTTCTCTCTGTGTCGGATCGTGTTTCTGCCGCCTGTGTCATTATTGGTCTGATGACTGTTTTATAAATTCTGCCTTTCATTTCTTTTCCGATATTTTTATTTCTCCATATTGTGCCATTCAGGCAACCTGCGACTCTGTTTGCTCTGTCCACTTGATCTTCTACTTCTGTTTCGAGCCTTCCGTAGCTAGATAGTGTGATGCGTAGTTATTTAAACTCCATCACTTCTATTATCTGACACTCCAGCACTAATTTACATCTTAGTGGATTTGCTGTTATAACCATGCCTTTTGTCTTTTTTGGGGAAATTAACATGTTAAATTTTCTGGCGGTTATCTTAAATTGATGCAGCATTCGTTGTAAATCATCTTCACTTTGAGAGATTAGTATTGCATTGTCTGAATAGAAGTTTATTTTAAGTGGTTTTTCTCCCATTTGGTATCTTTTTTTACTTCTTACTTTTTTTTATTATTTCATCCATGATCAGGTTGAACAATAAAGAACTCAAGGAATCCCCCTGTCTTATCCCATTTCCAGCGGGTCCGTTAGTTTATTTTCTACTTCTACTTTTATTGTGTTGTTCTGGTAGATGTTTTCGATCGTTCTAATTATTTCTAGAAGTACCTCTCTTGAGTATAACAAGTGGATAACGTCCTTTAATTTATCCCTGTCAAATGCTTTCTTAAGGTCTACGAAACATAAATATGCCGTTATTTTGTATTCTAACGATTTCTCTTGATCTTGCCTCATTATAAAGCACTCATTATAAAGCAGTCTTATAGCGTCAGTGCATGATCTTACCGACCTAAAACCTTGTTCTTCTGCTAATGTTATAATATCATTCAGTTTATTTGTCATCACTTTGGTTTTTAATTTTAATATTGTGTTTAAAATTAATTCCTCTGCAATTCTCCGGGTCCAATTTGTATCCTTTTTTGAAGAGAGGTATTAGGATGCTTGATCTCCATTCTTGTAGTATTATGTTTTGTTCTATTATTTTTTGTATTAGATTTAATGGTTGTTTAGTTAGATCTTGTCTCCAGAACTTTAGGAGTTCGTTTTCGTTCGATATTCTGTCCTCTCCACGAGATTTTCTATTTTTCAATTTTCGTAATGCTTTCTTTTTACCTTTCCCCCCTCGATGTTTATTTCTTCGCTTGTCGTAACTTCAGGTGTTGGTGGTTCATTATCTTCGCCTTTAGCAAATAGAGATCGGAAGTAGTCTGCCCATGTTTCCTTCTGAACGTGTTACGTTTTTATTAATTCGTTCATCTCCTTTCTTTGTCCTTTGATCGTTATCCATACTTCTTTTTGTGTTCCGTAGAAGTCGTGTTCCATCTGTTTTAAGAAACTCTGCCAGGGTTCCTATTTTGAAACAATTAAGAGATACAAATAATCGGTATGTCACGCCATTATTTAGATTACGACATTATCGACATTATTTTCCAAATAAATTCTGCGATAAAAACTATTTACAAAATCGGAAGAAATAAATCCGTAAGTGATATGTAAAAATATGATTTTATACGTATTTTAAAAATATTTACTCACTAGAGTAATATTTCGAAATCAAACAGTAAAATACATATAGCCAGGGAGGTAGTGTCAAATTTGACCGGAGCATTTTAGCATGGCTGTTTTCTTTTTATTTAGGTAGGTGTTCCAAAGCTAATTAACAAATGATGTGTCAGCTGGCCCAAAACCGGGGATTTTAGAGAAGAAAAGGTAAAATATGAAAGTTGATGGACAAACGCTACAACTTAAATGTCAAATATTTATATACGTTACTCAGAACATTTGATAGACTTGCTTACTTGGCTTCTACCTTTCACTCGGGAGATCCGGGTTCAAATCCTGGCGCGGAAAATTCTTTTTGTTTTTTAAATTGACATTTTATTTTGAAAAATAGTTATTTTTATAATACCACGGCATGTCCACTTGGCCAGCTAACATTTTTTGCAACGTACATGATGCAGCTGACGCTTTTTTATTACAATCTAAAATTTATAAATTATTGATTTATACTTTTTAATCTTTGTCACACAAGTCCAAGAATATTAAATAATGTTTGAAAGTTTAATACCTAAACATTACCAGAAAGCCAAAAAATACTAAAAAATATTGCGTACCTATACTTTTTTCTACCAAATGCATAGTTTACGATTTTATAAGGGACATAGGTACAGATAAACATTCATTTTTATGTATTATAGAGAATAGGGAAATATTTAGATTGCTATTAAAAAATGGGGGTTGGTGAGAGAAAAGTGAAAATTTAGGGTTGTATCTTTCGGTTCTACAACAACATATAAAATTAAGAAAAAACAGATTGTCTAAAAAAATAACAAATAATGTCTCCCTTTCCACTTAGATTGTTGGTCTTACCAACTCAGGAACCTTCAGAGGCTCATGTACAACAAATTTGCTTATTAAGATCAATCATAATAATTATTATGACCAAAAATGCATAGTTTGCGATTCTATAAAAGACAAACAGATTTTTTTATGTTGTCTCGTATAAATAATAAAAACGTGGTATTATAAAAATAATTACCTTTCAAAATAAAATTCAATTTAAAAAACAAAAAGAATTTTCCGCGCCAGGATTTGAACCTGGATCTCCTGAGTGAAAGGTAGGAGCCAAGTAAGCAAGGCTATCAAATGTTCTGAATAACGTGTATAAATTTTTGACATTTAAGTTGTAGCGTTTGTCCATCAACTTTCATATTTTACCTTTTCTTGTCTAAAATCCCCGGTTTTGGGCCAGCTGACACATCGTTTGTTAATGAGCTTTGGAACACCTACCTAAATAAAAAGAAACCAGCCATGCTAAAATGCTCCGGTCAAATTTGACACTACCTCCCGGGCTAATAGTTTTTATTTAAAAATGTTGATATTAACGTTATCATTAATGTTTGTATAAAAATCAATAGATAAGACCATTAGCTTACTATTCTAAATTTTTAAATTGAGTCATTGAAAATTACTAAAACTAGGAATTTTTTATAATATAGAAATAAAAATATTAAAATATGTAAAACAACCAAAGTTTTTAAATCATACAAGGGTTGTTTATCTCGTTTATATGTATACGATGTTTTGTTCGAAATCCTAAAGTCATATCTAATCCTAAAGTCTGTTTGTAAAAATCAGTATTTAGTTGAAAATACGAGTAGGTGTTGTGTGTACAATATGTTACTAGCTTTATGATAGCTGATACATTCAGTGCGGTTTTGGTTCTCAATATACCATCTCTTTCTAATTTGCCTGTTATTATTATTTATAAAGCTTTCTTCAATGGTTCGTTGGTAAAAAGGCTAGTGATATCGAAACTGACCGGCATATTGTTTTAATCTGTTTCTGCTAGATTTTGCAATAAATGTGTACTATGTTAAATACTGTATTATGTCCAGGATAAAGACAGTTTGCTGCAAGGTAAATCTATGCTACTACAAATAGTGCAGTCACTGAAGGCGGATATGAGCTATTGGTTTTGGTGAATGGTTAGAGGATATCACAAGGAGCAAAGGTGGCATGGCACCAACTTGCGCTTTTATCCCAGGGGTGGGTGCCACCCACCCTTTCTCGACGGTTAAAAATAATCCCATAATTCGATAAAGGGACAAATTCTAAGCAAAATTTGTTATATAAAGTTATTAACCCGCGAGCAGTCGCGCCGTTAGATAGAATCTAACATTTTCTCCTTTTTCGCGATAATTTGATGAAAAATTTTGCAATTTTGAAAAAAATTCGTAAGTGCCTCGAGGAAGGGTGTAGTAATGCGTAGGTATTTTTATTCTTCTTCTTTTTGTGGACATTATGGCTTTGGGGAGAGCCAATTAGCTTTAATAATTGTTAGAAATAATATTTCTAACATAGCAAGTAAATAAAAATACTATAAAATAAAAATTTGTTGTAAATTCGTATTTAAATTCGTATTGTGAGATAAATTCTAACACGCGACTCTTCACGTTACAGAAGTGAGCGCGACTGCTCCCGGGTTAAAATAAATCAAAACTTTTTGAGTTATTAAAGATCACAGATTTTAATTGTTCGTGCATGTTTTAAATGCATGTTTTTAACCGATTTTTTATAAATAACTCAAAAACTATAAGTTTTTACAAAAAAGGTATTATTATCAAAATTGAAGTTAATAAAAAATTAAATAAACCCCTTACTAGAAAACCTTTTATTGTTAACTAAAACTGAGTTATAGGTTATTGAGTGTATATTTTTTTGGCGAGTACTCAAATTTAAGTATTCAAGCTTAAATAACGGGAAAATGATGCATTTTATAACATATATTATTAAACATTTGTCAAAGTACTTAGAAATATCTATCAAATAAGTCCTCGAACAACTTGATAGCATTAAAATTTATGTTCCAAAAATTTTTCAAAATTTATCTTTTAAAACTTCTTCCAAAAAATGTTATGGTGTTTTTAAAATTACTCCGTTAATTTTTAGGATATCAGGTTCACCTAAAAACCATTTGAAAGTTAATTCTAAGGGCTATTAAACGACGTTGAATTTAATCTTTAGACCCCTTACTTTTTTAAAAATAAAAGGTTAAATGGCCCCGGTTACATGGTTCTCTCAGCAAAATTTCAGTTTTAAACGTTTTCATCTCGGTTATTTTTTACCCTACAGAAATAAGAAAAAGGTAAAATATTTTATACTGAAAAAACTAAAATTTGGTTATATGTATATTATTTTTTACGTATATTGAGTATTTTTGGAGTTATTATCAAAAGAAAATGAAAATTACGATAATTTTAAAAATTCTGATATTTTTAAATTATATATTTTTTTCAAACATTTGCATTCCAAACCGGTCAAAATTGTTGAAATTATTACTTATGCTAATATAAAGAAATTATTGTAATGATCACTATACATTTTAATTTTTATGGAAAAGGCATATGTTTTATTTTTCACTTTTTCCTAAAAAATTCGAAAGGGTTCTCTTATTTTCAACATAGTGCTTTGACAAGTGTTTAACAGGTATATTTTATAAAATGCATCGTTTTTCCGTTATTTAAGCTTGAATACTTAGACTTCAGTTGGTACTCGTCAAAAAAAATTTATATTCAATTACCCATAACTCACCTTGAGTTAATATTAGTTAGTTCTTTAAGTGAGGATTTTTTATTATCTACAATTTTGGTAATAATAACTTTTTTGTAAAAGCTTATAGTTTTTGAGTGATACGTAAAAAACAGCTTTAAAAATGCATTTTTTACGAAAAAATAAAACCTTTGATCCTCAATAACTCAAAAAGCATTGATTTATATTAAGAGGAAACAGTAGCGATCAACAGGTAGCGAAAACGCGTTCCAAGATTGCGGCTGTAATTTTGAATATTTTTTCGAGATATTCGGCACACGTATTCGTAACATAATAAAGAATGGCGGTACAGAGCCCAATTTGAAAAATATATTAATATGTGGAAATTACTCTGTAATTAAATAAAATATTAAAAAAACGGGCCTGTACCGCCATTAAGAAGAACAAAAAAATACACTTTCTTCAAATAAACTTTTTTATCCGATGCCTAGATTTTGTGTCATTTTGGAACTACTAATGAAATAAAAAATTTTAGTAGTTCCAAAATGACACAAAATCTAGACATCGGATAAAAAAGTTTATTTGAAGAAAGTGTATTTTTTTGTTCTTCTTAACGGCGGTACAGGCTCGTTTTTTTAATATTGTACTTAATTGCAGAGTAATTTCCACATATTAATATATTTTTCAAATTGGGCTCTGTACCGCCATTCATTATTATATTACGAATGCGTGTGCCAAATATCTCGAAAAAATATTCAAAATTACAGCCGCAATGTTGGAACGCGTTTTTGCTACCTGTTGATCGCTACTGTATCACCTTAATAACTTTATATAAAAAAATTTGCTTAGAATTTGTCCCTATAGCGATTTGTACTATTATTTTTGATAAAATAATTTTCACCCCGAGAAGGGGGTGGCTTTCACCCCCAAGGTAAAAGCACAAGTTTGCATCATGTCACTTTTGTTGCTTAAAGTATCCTCTAACTAGTCACTAATTTTCATAAAAATCGATGGAGGTTCAACGAAATCGGAGGTGAAAATCTTCAGTGACTCCACTAAAATTGGTGTCAAAGGTACATTTTCTTTGTGAATTTTTAGGACTCAGTGTAGGCGTCTTGTCCTGCTGTAGTGTGGTGTTAATGTTCCTCTTTGGTAGTCTGTCAAGTATTCCTTAAATGTGTGCAGTGTTTTATATAATTTTTGTTTTCGAATGCTTTGGTTGGATCCCGTTTTTAATTTGGTGTAAGATCCACTTGTGACCAATTCTTGAATTTTCTCCTCATATTGAATTTTGTCCCTAATTACCATTGTATTGCCCTTGCAGGCTGCTAATATTATTAGGGAATCACCGCATATTAGCGCTTTTAGTTCCCCCTTCCTAAAATTTGCATTTGATTTTGTTCTTTTCTCCAGTTTCTTTTGATACAGTAATCTATATTCTTCCCTTCTATGGACTGATAGTTCTGAACAGATTTTTTATATTTAGTTTAGGAACTGATGGGCATTTTACTTTTCGAAGACGATTGTTGGAGTGGAAATCGAAACGTCAAACAGCAGTTAAAAATTTTATTTTTATTGCAATCAATTGTGACTGAATTCCATGCCAACATAATACTAAAATAATAATTATTATTATTAAAATATACTATGTGCATATTTGGTAATAATTACTCTGAAAGCGAGAATAAACGTCATCCACTTTTTAATTGCAATTAAAATGCACAAAAACAATGGCATTATTGCCCTCATTTCTGGGAAATCTTTTAATCTCGGAAAACATGCTGATAATTAGTGCTTTACATATCAAAACCCTACACCGCCAAGGTTACATATTATGTTTATTTTCTAGGTTGAATTACTTTCCATACAAAACATATGCATTAATATATAATTACACCATTTAAGCGTATATAATTATTAACGTTTTGAAACAAGTTTTGGTAAACAAGTTTATGAGTTTTGGTAAACTGGAATATTTTATTTTGTTTTAAAATATCTTTTTGCTGGTCGTAAATTGAGGAAATATACCAACCAAGATCTTATATATAATAGTAAGAAGTGACAGATGCAAATTGGTTATGTATAATCTGGAATATCAGCAAAAACGAAATCATACTGAAAGATCCAAAATATTACAAAGAAGTATAAACACCACGTATACGTATAGTCTTCAACAAAAAGCAAATAAATGAGTAACAAATCTACATACAACTTTGAAAATGTCGAATGGAACTGTAAGAAGCTAGGAATTTACAACTCAATAACAACTACATAATATTATGTTCTACACTCTACCGAAAATATGTACATAAACCAACCATAGCACTGTGACCAATAAATAATGTTGCATCCATTGATTCTCCAAATAATAAATTATCCAAGTTCTTAACAGAATTATTAAAAAGTGCATATGACACAAATAATGATTAGTATAATTACCATATAAAAAAATCTTTTGTTTGAGACTGATTTCCGGAGAATAAGAAGTGTGGCTTAATACCATATCGTCGCACTAGAACAATAATAGGATATCTTTAAATATTTGACTTTTGAGTTATCTGCTCTATCTAATGTAAAATTTTATAAGCTATCTGGAGAGATACTAAGATTTGTTCAATCGGCTGCTTTGTGGTGTTTATGAGCAATATCCTAATATTGCACTAGTTGATTTGTTGAAAATACCTGGGTTAAAAGGAAGATATCTTAAAATACCTTTTTATTATCCGATTAATATTTGCCTTTCCTAATCATAGTCGTGGTGAAATACCCGGACATTCCCACATGTCTTAGTCTAGCCCCACATCTGCATTACGATTTTTTTTAACATATCTGTGTTTTTAAGTTGTCTTAGTATTTTACTAGCAAACTTGTCCGACTATTTCACCGAGTGTGGCAAAGCAAATTTTAAATTAACCTGTTTTTTCAAGTTGTCTCTGTATTTCCCTAACTAAGCTTCAAAAATAAGAATTATTTGAATAAATGTCCGAGTATATCCCCACGCTCACCTACGAATTCGTGGATGAGTCGGTCAGTTACAGTAAAGTTGTTCATTTTCACTGGTCAGTTCAACTTCAAGTTGATCTCCGACTGCAATAGAGTGCGGATGCTAGAAATCGTTTTTAAATTCGTTTGTAAAACATGTGTCTTCTGTTTATTAAAATGTATTCGGTGTCTGAGCGGACAAGAAAAATACTCAGCAATTTTTAAAACATTGATGCATCATTATCCATGCATTCCTGCATAGAGTTTGCCAAAAAAGAGCTTTACTGAGTGGACCTATTTTAACTCCACAGGAAATGGCAATGATCATAAAAGTAGCCAAAAAAAAAACAGGAAAGCCTTATATGGTTAATAATCTTCAATTATCTGATATTTTATATTGGAACAAGTTTAGCATGAATTTTGCAAGTTTTTCTAAAAATTCAATTGGAGAGAAAATACTCTGGAGCAATATTAAGGTACTGTGAGTGACCAAAAAAAACCCAAATATTATTTTCTACAAGGAAACCTTTGGTACTGATTCATTTAAACAAATTAACGTTCGAATGAATGAAGTTGACATATTGCTCCAGCTTATATGGAACGCCCTAAAATTCCGTTTAAGAAAAAAGAAGATCTTTTAAGTTTAATCCGACATATCCCTGCTGAAAATCACGATTTTTTTTTTTAATCTAAAACCGTACAAGAAAGGTCAACAACAAGATCAAGGAGTTACCGATTAAAAAATGTCCCCGGAAGTTTTTTTCAATTTATTATTGTTTATTGAGTGGAATTTTAGTATAAATGATTTAACCAGTTGGTAATATTTGATTTCATTTTATAAATTTATGTAATAATATATTATGTTTGCTATTTCTTGAAGTTTCAGTAAAAAATAAATAATTACAATACCTACTGCATTTTTTTGCGAATAATTGTGTAAAGATAACTTGAAAAATCAATGAAACAAGACAAAGTGGTCAAGTGCGTCAAAAAATAGTGTAACAGTGGGATATTTTTAAATGCTAATAACAGTAACAAAATTAATTGTTGAAAAATAGAATTGGTGAAATACTAGGATAAGCTGAAGAAAAATAAAGTGATTTTTAAAGAATATTACAAAAAATAAATACAATACTAGGACAACTTCAACACTTAGCAAAGATAAATTGTATAAATCAAAAATTTTTAAAGTGTAAGAGGAGGACATGTTACAAAATCTCAGTTTATTCTCATTATTTATTATTTCAAATTTTCAGTTGAACTCTAAACACACTCAAGAACAAATAGGGCACCATAACATTTAAGAAACAATGCAATAAACTGATATAAAATTGTTTTATTTCATACTTTCTATGGAGGAAATTTAAAACTAAATTTACTCGAAACTATATTTTTAAGTTGTCTTAGTATTGTTCTAGTACGACGATATAAACATTATACTTAAACTAGATACTTTAAAAAACCAGAAAGGGAAGGGGTCATTCCATTTCAAATCACTCAATTTTGGAGCAAAAAAAAATTTTGGACCTCCGATTTGTCTGAAAATTGGTATATAGCTTCTGCGGGACGTACAAATAAGATATTTAAGGTCAAAAAATCTTCTTCTTCTTTTTTTCTCAAAATGTTATTTTATGCGATTTTACAGTGATTTGGTGTTTATTTATACAAATTTGCATTTTCTATCGTAAAGTATCAATGGAAAACATAATATTTTAATAGAAGGGACTCAAAAATGTCATTATATGGCATTATAACAAGTTACTTTGATTCAAAACAAGCTTTTGATCAAATTTTATAGTGTAGAAAACGTTAATGGTTCTCCATTCCCAAAATACATCATAATCGATTTGCCTGAAAATTTGCCCACAGATAGACAAAACATAGGACTTTAAGTGGTGAGAAGGATTTGAATTATATTACAATACCAAAAAAGTTACATGCAATAATATAGTCAAAAATATAGGCGTCTACTGTAAGTAAAATTAACTCGAAAATATCGACCTCACGACAAGAATTGTTAAAAATAAATTGTAATAATTGTAAACACGATTTATTTGGAACAATTTCAGTTCCTACCATTTTTGTCGAAAAGTTAAAAATGGCGGAGATATTGAGCAAAACAGGTTCTCCTTTAAAATCAAGATGGCTGCTAACGTAACGGAGGAATTCATTCGTGATTTTAAATTTAGGCTACTATTGACTTCCCTAAACATGAGAAAAATAAAATTTTGGGCAGCTCGGCATTCACGGTCAAATGCTATCCCGACTGGACTAATATATACTTTTGAGTCTGATATTACTGCATGTAACTTTTTTGGTATTGTAATATAATTCAAATCCTTCTAACCACTTAAAGTCCTATCTTTTAGCTATTTGTGGGCAAATTTTCAGCCAAATGGATGATAATGTATTTTGGGAATGGAGGAAAATGTAAAATCGCATAAAATAACATTTTGAGAAAAAAAGAAGAAGAAGATTTCTTGACCTTAAATATCTTATTTTTACGTCCAGCAGAAGCTATATACCAATTTTCAGACAAATCGGAGATCCAAAATTTTTTGCCTGAGTGATTTGACATGGAATGTACCGAAGATGAACCTGGCTAAACCCAAATGGGACAAAAAAAAAAATGAAAGAGGCTAATTATGCAACAACAGAAACGTAATAATAGACAAAGTAGTGCTAGGCACAATAAACACAAGTAACGATTAGAGAATGCTAAGAACACGAAAGAAAGGCCAATACTGAAAAAAGAAAAATTTAAAACGCCAGGCAAAAAACAATACTTATACATTTATTTAGGTGGATACGTTTAAATATACGTGAACTAAAACAGAAAAAATCGAATACTACAGTATCAGTAGCAAAAGAATCAAGTCAAGTCAAGTCAAATTTATTCATCACATGCGACATTATACAAAGTTGTACATGTATGAGACAAGTCAAAGTTACAGACATATAATGTACATCTTAAAAGTATATAAATTAATAAATATGATAAAACATACTTAAAAGTTATTTTTAGAATATGGCTCTAGCTCACAAATGTATTGATGTACACACCTCCGAAAGTTTGGCTGATGTAAATTCATTCGTATATCTTTTGGCAATTTGTTAAAGAAACTTATGGCTGCATAAATTGTGCTACCTTCCAACAAAACAGAACGATGTTGTGGAAGCATAAAGTGATTGTCTCTGAATCTTGTTGAATAAACATGATTAAATTGAAATTTATTGAATTCATAAATTTTGCAATGTAAATACATTATACACGAAAATATAATACAGACCAGGAATTGTAAGAATATTATTTTGTCTGAAGATGCCTCTACAAGAATCTCTAAATTTCATTTTATATATTATCCTAATAGCTCTTTTCTGAAGTATGAATATCTACTCTAATTCAGAGGTACAACTCCAGACTTCAATGCCATATTTGCTATTTGGCAAAATGGGCAAAGTATACTGTTTTTAATATTGATGTATTAAAGAGACGTGAAATAATTCTCAATGCATAACATGCGCTACTTAATCTGGATTTCAAATTAGAAATGTGGTTTGACCATTTAAAATTACTGTCTAACAGGACCCACAGCAACTTCGTGCAGTCTGTTTTATCTATTGCTGCTTGTATAGTGGCTTGATGGTTTAAAAAATTATTTGACGTGAAAATCATATACTTTGATTTCTCTTCATTCAAAACTAGTTTGTTGGATAAGAAATAACTGTTGATGGTGGATAGTATCTGTGTAGTTTTATTTTGCAAATTTTTATGGGATGTTGCTGTCACTAGAATGTTGGTATCATCCGCATAACTGATGATGTTAACTCCACTCAGTGAATTAGTTATCAAAGCGATCCATAATAAAACAGATAAAGATCAAAGACTCAGCAAGGAAACGCAAGATAAAATGTAAATAACAGTAATCAATAAAATAATTAAGAAAAAGTCTAGGAAAGATATATGGAAATACAAAATAAAACAGTTAAATTAAATACTACAAGAAAATAAAGGAATATGAGACGAGGAACGAAAAAACTAATTTATGATGTCGACAACCAAACAATATACGAGGCAAGACGAAAAATACCGAAAAAAATTGGATCAGAAGGTATCCTACTAGATATAACAGAGGACGAAGTAAGAAACGCAATGAGCACTATGCAAAATACAAAAGCTACAGTTGAAGACGGAATACTATTAGAAATGATAAAGTATAGAAGAGCATAAGGCATCATAAAAATGCTAAAAATTATTTTTAATGAATGTATGGAAATAATTGAAGTACCCATAGTTTAGTTAAATGCTCTTATAATACTGATACTTAAAAAGAGAAATAAATATAAATTAAATAAATATAGACCCATTAGTCTTTTATCAGTATTGTATAAGGTATTTGTGAAGATAATTACATTGCGACTAACAAACAAACTGGATAGTTATCAGCCTCCGGAACAGGCAAGTTTTAGAAAAGGTTATAGTACCATAGATCATAGACAAGTAATGAGAACACTATCGAGAAATCAAACGAATAGGATATAATACCGTGAATATCCAAGGTAGATTAATAAAAGGCCTTTGACTCCATAAAATGTTTGCAGTCCTTAAGGCCTTAAGCAACAATAGCATTAATGACCGATATACAAAATTATTAAGTATGCGAAAATATAACATCGCAAATAAAGATAGAAGGAAAGACAAAGCATAAAACTAAATAGAGGTACATATTATTTTAGACAAGTAGATTCTATTTCCCCAAAGCCATTTAGTTTAGTTTTAGAAGGTATGTTTCGAACTTCACAATCGACAAAAATAAAGATGTAAAGATTAACGGCTGTAACTTGAATCATCTGAGATTTGCTGATGATGTTGCGCTAATAGCAAAAGGCAGAGAAGAATTGCAAAAAATGCTGACATTTGAACTAAATACAAAATAAAAAGAAACAGAATGAAAAATAAAGCTAGTAAAACTAAATATTCGACAAAAGAATCTCTAGATGTAACTGAGGATATAATACTGGAAAATAATAATACAGAAAATGTTGAGGCTTATATAGGATATAGGCCTACTTCGGACAAAAAATCGATCTATCAAAGCTTAACTTAAAAACTGATTTAAATAGAAGATGTGTTTTAGCATGTGACAGCAAATAAGGGAATTAGGCACAGACTAAAAACCAGATGGACTGATGACATCAAGCGAATAGGATGCAAGCGACTACGAATGGATGCAAAAAACAATGAACAGAAATAAATGGACAATGGGCAATGAAGAACAAAATCCTTATACTTCCATTCAAGTATGAAAAATTGGCAGCCAAACACAGTCATTTTTGAAACAATAATAACAAAGATAAAATTGTAGAAAATGTTTTAAACTTTGACTTAAAGCATTAAAACAAAAAGGTCTTTATTTGAATATGGTGATCGAGATAGGAAATATTGTAAGATATAAATAAAATAATTTTAAATAAAAAAGCATCAGGTAACTTTGACAAAATTGTAGTTTTTTATGTGGAAATTACAATGTCCAAAAACCAAAAATATTTTTGATAATATGTAGACTACAGTCGAAAATATATTAAAACTATGATATTATTTTTATCAAAGTGTTGACTGAGATTCTAAACAAAAATTTTACAATAATTTTGAAAAATCACAAAGCGCCTGGAGAAAATTCTTTGTTTAGGCAAAAATTTTTTAAAAAATAATAGAAATGTTTGTTATGTTGTACTCACCTTGCGTTTATTCTAGCAACAATAATTATTATTAATACTGACCGAGTACACTGTTCGACAAAACGGATACCCTCGCGCCGTGATATGGGTATTCCGACCTCTGATACACTAAACAAGTCCAATTGGAATAAGTCGAAGTAATAATTTGTTGTACATTTATACACTGATGGGATGTTGAGATATTATACCCACCACGTCATTTTAAACTAATTAATGTCTATTTGAATATTGCCGGAGCAATAGAGACGAGAGTATGATAGTACACAATGGGAGATAAGGCTGTGATAGGGTTTTCTGTATTTTTGGATATATTTTTCGTTGCCGTGATAGACTTCAATACACCGCGGACTGGGTGATAACGTTTACACATTATCGAAACACGTGTTTAGGTATTTATGAGACTAGACCTCGCGATTTTTAGTAAACAGCTGATTATGTAATATAGTCAGGGGGTTTATTGTCACAATAGTTTTTAAAAAAATTGACGCAATCATATAAAACTTATTCTTATTGTGATTTTGAAGGTATTCTTATTGTGATTTTGAAGCTACTTTTATACGTTTTATTAAAAATTATAGGTACATTTTATTTTCTTTTTGGTTTCTGGAAATAAAATTCTTCTAATAAAAATTCTTCTAAAATTCTTCTAATATATTCCAGGGAAATAAGGCAAAAATATACCATGTTCGGAACACTTGAGCAGCCAGGTTGCAAATGGGTTTTTTGGGTACTATATACCTAATACATCATACATACAAAAATGCCCGTCACAGTTCGGACGAGAAATTTAGTTATTAACAAATAAGTGTCAAAAATGGCAGTTTTTTCGTTTAAATCGCTACGGCTAAAAATAGGGTAATTAAATATCTTATTTATACTGTTTTTCTTTTAGTAGATGAGCCAAGGTTTAAAATGGCTGTTTTTAAATTTCGGTTCGATCATTTGTTGCTTCAGAAATTGCAAGATAAGACTAAAATTTCAAAAATAAAAAAATTGCTATAACTTTTGTGAAAATGACCTTAAGACTTTCATATTGCCTGAAAAGTTGAGACAAACAGTCCGTATAATGTACAAACATTTTTAAGACGATTCGTCAATTAGTTTAAATTTTATTCAATTTGTTTATCCCAATGAGCTTTTTTTCGCAATATTATTGTTCAGAAAATTGTAATGATATAGCAATTCTGTGAAAACTTACATGAAAGAAGAAAAGTCATATTTTCAAAATGTTTTAAAAAATCATGAAAAAGTCATTTTGATCATTCCGAAAACATTTTACTATAGTAGGGTCATTTTTAGTTCATAAACAATTTGAATAACTTTGTTAATATTGACTGTAGATTAAAACTACTTTTGGATTTGAAAAGCTGGTATTTTTATACGAATTTTCAAAAGAACATTTTTGCCTAGGTTAATTACAGTCAAAGTTTGCCACTTTTCTTATTTAATTGACAGCTACTTTGTTTATAACAATTAAGCAACCCAACTAGCGCCATTTCGAAGTTGCAGGTATATAGTTTATGTGTAAAAGTTTGTATAAACTTTAAACTTCAACAGAGTTGTTAATAAAGCTTTAAAAATAACGTTCTAACGAAATCGATTTGTGGTCGGTGGAAATGAATTATTAAAATCCGTGCACTCAAAAAATAAAACTGACTTTTCAAACATATGCTGCGATTAATATCTCAAGAGCTTGTTGATGGATTTTGATCATAATTTTTTTAAATTGTATGTACTCGTAGTCTTGTAGAGTACGTTATGTACGTAAATCCCCAAATAACATTTGAAAATGTTAGGGGGAGTTCCCCTTATCACTCAGGGATATGAATAGATTATGATAGATTACGACCGACTCTAAGACCTACCGAATATACATATATAATTTCATAAAAATCGGTCAAGCGGTCTCGGAGGAGTATGACAACTAACACTGTGACAGGAGAATTTTATAGATGTAAATATATAGATGGTATTAACAAATAGGGGTTAGTGATGGAAAAGTGTAAATTAAGAGTTTTATGTGTTTTTTAATCCTATATCATATAAAATTAAGATAGACAATTTTGTCTAAAAAAATAAAAAAAAATGTCAGGGGGGCAACCCCCCTTATAACTTATGGGTATGAAAAATAGATTAAAACCTATTCTTAGCCCCATAGGATACACTTGTAAAATTTCATAAAAATCGGCCAAGCCATTTCGGAGTGATATGGTATAACTAACACTGTTACAGGAGAATTTTACGTATATTGAAGTACCTGTGAATTTAATACTAAAAGTGGCTAACTTTGACCGTAATTAACCTAGGCGAAAAGTTTTTTTTTAAATTTGTTTAAAAATACCAGCTTTTGAAATTACAAGGTAAATTTATAGGTCTGGATTCCGCGTATGAAAAAAAAGTTGATTAATAGCAAGCTGAAAATTTGTTAATAGCTTAAGGGTGTCTAGTCGGATAAACTTTGATATATGGGAACACTGGAACAGGGGTAGTTTTAATTGTGGAACAGGTTAAAAATTTGGAACGGTCAGACCACGAAAACGGCACATTTATTTTAAAGTTTAAATGGTAAAATTTAGTTTAAATTTATGGAAAAATTCAAACTTTCTAAATTTCAAAAAATAATTTTCCTTTAGGCAATGGTTAAAAGTTATTCTTATTATTGTCTATGAGCAAAAAATCGACATGTTTTTGAAAATAATTTTGAAAGATTTAAAATTATTTTTCTTCGTGTTTTTTAAATATTATTTTTAAAAAAGTTACATTTTTAAAACAGTTTATTAAGATTTATAAAAAACCGAAATTTCTGACTTAGTCTGCAACTTTCTAAGCAACAAATAAGTATAGAAACATTTAAAAACGACATTTTGAACATTTCTATATGAGTTATATGATTCTTATTCTCAAATTTATTTCAAAGGCTTCACTTTTTTTAATAAACCAGACAAGCAAAAATTACCCATTGTTGATCTTAACTTGTTAATAACTAAGTGCAAAAAATCGACTGCAGGAAACATATAGGTTCTTATATAGAGGTTCATGCTACTCAAAACAACTGTCGTTTGGCTGGAGGGGTCAGTGTCACGAGAAAAATCTTATTTTCTTCGACTATTTCTGTATTGCAAAAAAGTGTTTTGGATTTCTTATTCCAAAAGCAAATTTTTGTTTAACTCATTTTTTCTCCAGACCACTAATTAAAAAAAACTCCAAATTTTGAATCTCTCCTAGAACGTTATAATTAGCAAACGAATCCCTAAAATGTCCCACTACTGGAAATTTCCTTATCTTTTTGGTAAAATATTAGCTATTTATTTTGTTATTCTACAAAATTGTAAAGGTTTAAGAAATTTTTCCTTCGTCCTAGGTCTTCAGGAAACTTCTTAATCTTTTTGTTAACTCTTAACTGTCTATTTTGGTGATTTGGTAAATTCCGCAAGTTTGTAAAATTTAAGAAATTTTTCGTTCATCCTTGGTGCAAACTTTTTGAGGTAGGTGGTCTGAGGACTGTGGTAATTACATTCAGTCATCTCTGTGATAGGCTCGGGGTCTTAAACATATTTATTTTGTAAAATATTCTGTGATTTATAAGTATATTCTACATTTTTTTGGTTAATAACTGCACTCTTAAAATAAGCAAAAAAAAACGATTTGCAAAATGGCTTATTTGCTGTGGCTGTCTCAAAATTGACGGCAACCATGATTTTGTGCTAAGGAATTATCTGCAATATAAAATTCACAAATTTCAAAAATTCTTTTTAGTATATACTATAGTTCGTCCCATTTTGACTTTACAGTGTAGGGAAGGGCAATACAGTCCTTATGAGAATTTTTAGCACCGTTATGCCGATTTTATCAAAAAGAATTTTAGGCGAACATTAGAGATATTAAATTAAAACTGTTTTAGAAAGATAATCTACAATTTTAGGATTCATATGCGTAATACCTATAGTATATCAAATAAAATTAAAAGCATACGGATCCTAAAATGGTAGATTGTCTTTCTAAAACTCTTTTAATTTAATCTCTCTAATGTTCAATTACAAATTCTTTTTGATAAAATCCTCATCACCGCGCTAAAAACTCTCATAAGGACTGCATTGCCTATGTTCCCTATATTGTAAAGTCAAGGTGGGACGTATTATACCTAGTAACAAAAATTTTCGAATTTTTCTTTGCAATTTTTGATATTTTGACAACCGAAAATGGTAAAAGAATTGGCAAAGAAGTTTTATTTTAGTTCATAAGATACTCAAATGTGTGACACACACTGAGCCAAAATTTCACAATCATCGGTCAAACAGTTATTGCGAAATCGTGGTCACCAGTCACCATATATGTAAAAAAGTGATTTTGGGAAAAACGAGTTTAAATCACCTTTTTACATACTGCGACAACGATTTCTCAAAAACTATTTGACGAATCCTTCTGAAATGTTAACCAAGTATTTGTCACAGATTTGAATATTACATGAACTAAAATGATGCTATAATTTTACTTTTATTTCTACTTTTTTTGGTTGTCAAATTGGCATAAATTGTAAAAAAAATTCAATAAAATTTCTTTCTGAAAAAATCCTTCTTAAATTTTAACGAAGTATTTGTCACACGTTTAAATATTACATGATCTAAAATAATGTTACAATTAAAATTTTCCTACCTCTTTTGGTTGTCAAATTGGCATAAATTGTAAAAAAAATTAAAAAATTTTTTTATGCGGCTGCCATTCAGTCATTTTTTAGATCATACTTTAGTCACATACTAGTATACTAAAGAGAAACCTTTGTGAATTTTATATGTCAGATAATTCCTTCGTACAAAATCATGCTCGCTGTCAATTTTTGGGACAGTCACAGATAATCTGCAATTTTGAATTTATGTTGAAAACTAATAAAAAACTTGCTCACAAAAATGGAAAACAATATAACAACAATAATTACAATATTTCAGTTATGTAATGTTAATGTTGTTCTGAAGCTATTTCCTTGTGGCATTTTTATAGTCAACTATTTTCAATGGGAAATAAGCCAAAATTTTATCAAAAAAATGATTTTATTAACGTTTCGATGCCCAAGTCGGGTGTCGTTGTCAAAATACAAAATAATACTAAATTAAACAAAAATGTTGTTGCTTAGTAAAAAATTCTTCTAATAATTTATTTAATCTGACTCATTTATATCGGCAATTCAGACATGTATTATACATTTTAAAGTAGAAGACTTTAAAATGATATTGCCAAGATTGATGAGTTGCGTTCCTGGGAAGACTTTATTAAAAGACAGTTCATTCGATTACATCAAATCAACCCCAACTCAAGAATATCCGCCACAAAAAATCATAGCATCTGATCTGTCTTTAAAAAGACAACCAAATGCAACGGTGGCAGTAAAATTCTTGCGCTAGAAATTCCATAGTAAATCACGAGGGAAACCAGGAAAAAACCTTGTGATACTATCTCGACATCGTAAGTATTTGGGCTTACATTTAGTTTACTCTCAAAACTAATACCAAATTCTGACTTTAGTATATAATATATGCTATTTTAAATTATAAATAATATTAATAATACAGAGATATTATATAAATAATAATAAAATATAAAATATGTACTAACTCGATATGTTACTGATATTCTTGAGTTGGGGTTGATTTCATGTAATCAAATGAACTAACTATCTTTTAATAAAGTCGTCCCAGGAACGCAACTCATCAATATTGGCAATATCATTTTAAAGTCTTCTACTCGTACTTTAAAATGTATAGTACATGTCTGAATTGCCGATATAAATGAGTCAGATTAAATAAATTATTAGAAGAATTTTTTACTAAGCAACAACATTTTTGTTTAATTTAGTATTATTTTGTATTTTGACAACGACACCCGACTTGGGCGTCGAAACATTAATAAAATCATTTTTTTGATAAAATTGTGGCTTATTTCCCATTGAAAATAGTTGATATGTAATGTTAATCATAACATTGACATGACGAGCATTTTGATAAACATCAAAATTAGAGACTTCAACAAATCACATATAGCAAACATGCGTGGAATAATAAACACAGAATACAATGGAAAGATGAATTAATAATCATGAAAGAAACAGAGATACAAAAGATAAATATTAGATAAGCAGCCCTGATCCTACTTAATGAAGAAAAGTGCAAAGCAAAACCATTAACAGAATGTAGCAGACTTTGCTAGTATTTACTACAAAAAAGAAGGCAACAACAAGAATAAACCAATAATAGCGTATAAGAAAGTTGGAAACACTACATCTACAATCGTCTACTATCATCCACAAATACAATTCATGAAAACACATACACTAAAGCATACTCACATACAATTAATAAAGAACCACAAAAACCAATCAGAATTTGATGTCTTGAGGGCACAAAATCCACCCCCAGATATTTTTCAGCCAAAAAGAGGCCGTATAAAAAGGCCTGCTGATTACTCTAACACAACTTTATTTTTTTTTTCGAAAATAATATTCAGATCATTATCCACATTATCCACTTATAGTTTCTATATTTATTCTAACTAGAACCAAAAAAAATAAAATAAATAATAAAGAAGTCCATTTCCTATAAAAATCTAAAAAACGATTTGAAACAGGAAAGGTGGTTTAATGCTTATAATAAAACAATAATAAAAATGAAGCGGTAAAACTTTTCATTGTCATCCATTTTGACCATTTTCATTCATTGCATTCATTTTCATAAACAGCGTAATGGGAGAGTTGGAGGAAAGTCGTACAGGTTATAGGTACTTGAAATTGATTGCGAACATCTACAATAATGCAACCATAGCCGTAAAGACTACACAAAGACTTAAAATGTATAAAAATCAAAAGAAGAATTAGACACGTAAATACATTATCTCCCAAGCTCTTTACGGAAGTTCTGGAACATGCTTTCAAACAATTGGAGGGGGATGTCAAAGCAATTAATGTCGGCATTGAAATGCACTCATACTACTATTCGCGTACGACATAGTTCTGATAATGGATAACTTAAAAGAGATTGGAACTATGCTTGGAAATAGATATCGCCTGTAACAAAACTGGATTGAACATAAATTTTGGAAAGACACAATACATGAGAAATCAGATATTAAGCCAAAATCCAAAAGTCTATGCAACAAAATAGCATTAGGTCTTCTTCTTCTTCTTCCTTCTTGTATGTAGGCTTTAAATCCTGTTTCTTCTTCAATATTAAACTCCTAAATTATTTCGCCTAAGTTATCGCACCATCTTTTTGTTGGTCTGCCAATACTTCTTCGTCCATTTGGTAACTTATCTCGTGCTATTCGTACTATCCTATACTATCCTATCCTCTGCCATTCTACTAATATGTTCGTTCCACTCCTGTTTCCGTTTTGTCACCCATCCATTTATGTCTTCTACATTGCATGATCTTCTAATGTTTTCGCTTCACTCCCTATCCAACAGATTTTTGGTTATATCTATTCCCAAATATCTAAGCCTTGCTTCCTGCTTTATTATCTTCCCATCAATTTCGATTTTACATCGTAGTGGGTATTTAGATATTGTCATACATTTGGTTTTTTCTGCTCATATTATCATATTGTATTTCTTGACTGTTGTATTGAAGATGTGTGTTAATCTTTGGAGATCGTCTTCTGTCTCGGCGATTATTGCGGCGTGGTCTGCATAACATAATATTTGGACTTATTTGTTCCCCATTCTGTAACCATGACCTTTACGTAATTAGGTCATTAATATAAATACTTAGGTCATGAAATACAAAGCGCCAAGGACAATCAAACAGCTGAGCTGCAAAGAAGAATTACTTTAGTAGGTATAGGTCGCATATGAGACATCTACAAGACATGGCAAATGCCAAATTATTTGAAAAGAAGACTAATTTGTGCTTTCAGTCATGACTTACGGCGTTAAAATACTTTCCTTCATTGTTGAACTTGAACTGAGCAGGTCATGTGGCCAGAATTAATGACGAGCGGCGGACCCAAAAAATTAGAGTCAGGAGAACACTAGCAGACAGAAGAAGCAGAGGTAGACCATCTACAGGATGGGTAGATGACCTAAAAAGAATCGGTGGGAATTGGCTGCAGGAAGACCGACAAATCTGGAAGAAATTAGGGGAGGCCTATCTCTGGACGCAGAAGGCTGGATGTTATGACATTATTTACTTCGTCTAATGCGACCTATATTTTCATTACGTTCTTATTCATGTTCTGTGTGTGTCTTTATGAAATCTGAGTAGTTCTTCTTCTTCTTTTCTTCTTCTTCTTCTTCTTCTTCTTCTTCTCCTTCTTCTTGTATAGTCATGACTATGTCTGTTTTTTCAATGTGCCTCCAGTAAGTTTTCGTTCCATCGTTTTCGTGGTCTTCCCATTGATCGATTGGGGAACCGTATCTCGCTGTCCTTACTACTCTATTTTTGTCATTCGGCTTATGTGGTGATTCCATTCTACTATTCTGTTTCTTACCCAGTTATTAATGTTGTCCACCTTACATCGCCGTCTTATATCTGTACTTATAGCTCTGTCCCATAGAGTCTTACCATCGATTTTTTCGAAGAGTTTTGATCTCCGCTGTTTCGAGCAATTTTTTCGTCCTCTCTGTGTCAGGTCGTGTTTCTGCCGCGTATGTCATTATTGGTCTGATGGCTTTTTTGTAAATTCTCTCTTTCATTTCTTTCTCGATATTTTAATATCTCAATGTTGTGTCATTCAGCTAACCTACGGGTCTGTTTAATCTATTCACTTGATCTTCCACTTCTGTTTCGAGTTTTCCGTAGCTGGATAGTGTGATGTCTAGATATTTAAACTCCATCACTTGTTCTATTATCTGACTCTTCGGCGGCTCGAATTTACATCTTATTACATTTGCTCTTATAACCATACATTTTGTCTTTTTTGGGGAAATTAACATGTTAAATTCTCTGGCAGTTATATTAAATTGGTGCAGCATACGTTGTCAATCATCTTTACTTTGAGAGATTAGTATTGCATCATTTGCATAGCAGATATGTTCTTTTATCCCCTTTTGGTATCCTTTTTTAGTTCTTATTTTTTGTATTATTTCATTCATGATCAGGTTGAACAATAAAGGACTCAAGGAATCCCTGTCTTCTCCCATTTGCAGCTTTAATTGGGTCAGTTAGTTCATCTTCTACTTTACTTCATCTTTACTTTTATTGTGTTGGTTTGGTAGATGTTTTCGATCGTTTTAATAAATCCTAGAAATCCCTCTCTTGAGTACAGCCAATGGGCAACGTCCTTTAATTTGACCCTGTAAAATGCTTTCTTAAGATCCAAAAAACACAAATATGCCGGTTTGGAGTAGTTCTTTATGTTATTTTTCCCACTCTTCTTCTGATACGTATATTCCATTTGAACTTTTTTGTTGGTATTTTTCTATAGTTATTTTCATTCAAGTGCAGAAAGTCATTCTTTTCCGCACGCGACTGCGGTTTGCCGAACGACGCGAAGCGGGAGTTC
The DNA here is from genome assembly GCF_917563875.1 of Diabrotica virgifera virgifera. Classification (NCBI taxonomy): domain Eukaryota; kingdom Metazoa; phylum Arthropoda; class Insecta; order Coleoptera; family Chrysomelidae; genus Diabrotica; species Diabrotica virgifera. The sequence goes on from NC_065446.1 coordinate 107,722,190, forward strand.
GTCAAGCAGTCGAGTGCGGAAAAGAGACTTTCTGCAAGAGTTAGGAACAATATTTTTTCTAAGAGTCTTTAAAAAATTACCAAATCTTAATCAAATTTTTAATTACCAAATCTTACATACACAAATTTATTCTTTGACAAGGTTGTCAAAACCAAACTTTCAATATAATTAGTTAGCATGACGACGATCTTGGTTTCCATGACGATGATTCAAAACGACTGTTATTGTCTACGGATTTGACTTTCGAATATTATGTCAAGGTTGATAAAAGCATAGGAGAATATCAAAGTGGGTTCAGAAAAGGCAGAAGTACTGTGGATCAGGTCTTCACACTACGAGAAATACAGGCTGAAAGTTACGAATATAATAAAGACACCATGGTTCTTTTCATTGACTTTAAACAGGCTTTCGATCGAGTGAAAAGAAGAGAGTTATTCACAGCATTGCAAGACATGGACGTTTCTCCAAAGCTTATTAGAATTATAAAATTAACTCTCCAAAGAACAATGAATAAAGTCAAGATAAACAATACTATAACAGAAAGCTTTGAAGCCAAACAAGGAGTGCGGAAGGGTGATCCATTATCGTCTATAATGTTTAGCATATTACTAGAAAAGGTTATACAGGAAGCAAACATTAATAAAACAGGTCTGATCTACCACAAAAAACATCAGTGCTTGGCATTCGCAGACGATTTGGTAATCTTGGCTAGGAGCAAAATAGAAATTATCGAAACAGTCATGAAACTCGAGGAGAGGGCAGCAACCAAAGGATTGTATATAAATGAAGCAAAAACAAAGTATATTTATGGAATGGACAAATAAGCAATTCGTTCGGGGGCAATACATAACAATGACAACAGCGAAGGGAACACTGTATAAATTCGAAGAAGTTGAGAGATTTGAGTACTTAGGAACTGTCTTCACAAGAGATCCTAACTGTGAAGAAGAAATACAAAAGAGAATTATGTTGGGCAACCGCGCTATATTTGCTCTTAATGGGTTGTTAAGAAGTAAAAATATATCACGAAGAGCAAAACTAAGAACTTACAAGACCATAATAAGGCCGATGGTAACGTATGCTTCTGAAACATGGGTCACAACAAAAAAACATCAAGAGTTGTTAATAGTTTGGGAGAGGAAAATACTGCGCAAAATCTTCGGTGGGAAAAACTTAAATGGACAATGGGTAAGAAGAACAAATAAGGAACTAACTGAGCTCTATCAAGATCCTAACATACTAGCAGTAATTAAGGCGCAAAGACTTAGATGGTTGGGCCATGTGCAGAGGATGATTCCATCTAGAATTCCCAGAATGGTACTATCTAGTGCATTGGCAGGGAAAAGACGAAGAGGAAGACCGAGGTCACGATGGAGTAATGGAGTTAGAGAAGATATGAGAAGAATTAACGTAAGGAACTGGGAAAGAAAAGCGACTGACAAAAGGGAGTGGAAAAGAATAGTACATCAAGCCAAGGGCCTGCTAGGCTCGTAGTGCTTACATATTATTATTATTATATTATGTCAAAATAATTTTATTTCATCGAATTGTCGCGTTAATTTCATTAAAACAGGAACACAATAAGATATAATTGAAATAAATTAGTAAATAATATCTAAATATTAGTTTATTTCATGTAATCCGATGGTCGAGTTGCCGGAATTTAATTAAAAATGAATATAATAAAACGAACGGTAATTTTATTGTTGTAACGAAAATGTGTTTCGTTTAGGTCTCTCGGAGAGGATCGAGTCGGTGTGTGTGTGAATCGATCACGTGCTGTGTAGTGACTGAGGAAAAAACCACAAACGATAATAATGTTTGTGTTCCTTTTCCCCTGACCAGATGAGCGCATAAATCACTAGGTCTGGCGTCTACTTTTGCAGTTTTAAGAAAAACAATTTCGACTGCATTAAGTGAGTTGTTGACACAATAATTGTCTGATAAAGTACTTAATTAATGAGGGTGCAGCTTGTTACACCGCACAGACGAAAAACAGATGTGACAGGGTAAAGCCATGTCTCTTAACATTTGTATTTAAATGTGCATTTCGAATGACTAACGTTGTTTCGTTTTTGAGAAAAAATATTAAAATTAAAATTAGCAAAAATAGTAATTAAAGCGTATCGCTACACATGTATTATAATTACTTTAAGGCCATATTAACATATCTAAATTAACACGCGTGCGGAAAAGTAAAAACCGCGTTGCGGAAAAGTAACACGCGTGCGGAAAAGTGAAACTTTCTAAACTAAAATGCGTGCGCGAAAGTAGACATTTTTGCACGCTCATAGAAAAAAGATATTTCAACACTCATTTATTAATGATTATTGTGACAAATCGCCTAGTATTTGATCTTGAAGAGTGCCGATATCAAGCAAATATAAACCATAACAAAGTCTATTAAGATTACTACTACGATGTTACTATTACGATTCTAATCACTATGCTATACTTACAACTGCTTGTAAAATTTGAGCTAATCAGTATTTTTTCCATTTACCGAATAAATGGTTTAGTAATTGTTTTTATATAAAACAGTTTCAGGGTTAGTTCCGTGACGTAAATCATTCATTTCAAACTAAAATGAATTTGATACGCAATGTCCAACTTCTTAGCAAATTAGTTTGAAAATTATGTAGTTTGACAAAAATACAAATAAAGAAAATGTGTTACGTTGAATGAAAGCTTTTAGTACATATTTGAAAATGTGGAATGATGTCTTACATCAAGTTCAACTAACTAGAAACAAATATACAGTGGAACCTCGATAAGTCGGATTAATCGGGACCGCGGCCGATCCGGGTTATCGAAAATCCGGATTAGCCGGAGAATACGTTAAAAATTAGTAAAATACATATAAATAATAAACAAATACACATTATAATTGCAAAAACATGAAATACATATGCACAGTACATCTAAATTACGTACATACAGTTGTTACATTATTGTTTATTTCTTGGTAAAAAAACTTAAAGTGACAAAATGTTTGTTTTGTCTGATGAAAATTGGTCCGGGTTAGCCGGACTTCCGGGTTATCGGGGGCCGACTTATCGGGTTTTCACTGTAATATTAACTAGTGAAATAAAGACAGGAAAACAAGAACACGAATAACGTTTAACGTGTGCTTTCCTGGTAAAGTAATACACCAGGGCATTTAGAACAAACTCTTGTACAGCTTTTTGCATTGTGTTTAGGATGATGTCAGGGAAAAAGTCTACAATAGAAAAATGGGTGAAAATGCATAATAATTGCATTTACAGTTCATAAACATCCAAAGTGCATCAACATGTTAAAAGTAACATGTTAAAGGTAAATTTTTGTATTCGGGAGTTTTTAGGGTCACTGAACATGAATACACCATCAGAACCGACACCCAGAGCACCCTGGTGTTTAGAATTACAGCTAAGTGAGTTTCACCCCTTTTCGGGGGTGAAAAAATATACGTTTAAAGTAAGTCTCGAAATGGATAAACTGACTAATTCAAAGCAACTTTTATTCTATAGCGTTTTTTCACTAATCACTAAGTCAATACTATTCTAGTTATTTGCGAATGAATATGGTTATTCCTCAACAAAAAAGGCTCGTTTTTAGACGGTTTTTCGAAAATAACTCAAAAAGTGTACCTATTTTATCCGAAAAGGCATTCTTAGTAAAAATATAGCTTATAAAAAAAAGTGAAAAAAATGATGTAGTGTATGTATGTATGAGATTTTTAGACCTAGTAGAAGGAGAGTTGTAGCTAACAAAAAATGGAGCACTTCCACCCCTTCTCGGGGGTGAAAACATATGCGTTCAAAATAAGCCCGGAAACTGATAAACTGACTAGTTCTGCCCAATTCAACTTTTGTTCTATAGCGTTTTTCGCTTAGTTAATACTTTTCGAGTTATTTGGGAGTGAATATGTTCATTTTTCAACAAAAAACCATGTTTTTAGACGGTTTTTGGTTTTTCGCAAATAACTCAAAAAGTACTTATTTACGAAAAACAATATTCTCAGCAAAAATACAACTCAAATAAAATATAAATAAATGGTGTATTGACGTTTCTAGACCCAGTAGCGGTCCACAAGTTGCTTTACTCGTGTATGTATTATACGATCTGTAAGTTTTATCGGTTCAAAGTACGTATTTTTGAAAGGGCTGTGTATGAAAATTTTGAACAGCCATATTATCTTAACCAAAATGTTCAGAAAAGAAAAACCTTCCCTAGATTTTTTTACTCTTTGATATTTTTGGAATCACCACTAATTTTTAAGTTTTTTGGAAAAAAAATTATTTTTTCAAAATTGAAAATTAAAAAAAATTTACTTTAAAACAATTTTTTGTTAAAAATAAGAACTCTAAATCGATGAAACTTACAAATGGTATAAATTATAAATACTACATTACTAAAGCAATTTGTGAAGCGGTAACGATTAATTTCATTTGAGATGCTAATTAGGGGGTAAATTATTTTGAGCGTAACTTGATTACTTTTGATGCGAGAGACCTACAAAAAATAAAAATAAAGCTTTTTTAGGCACTTTAAAAAAGTTGTAATGAGTTTTTCCCAAAATGTGCTTCATTTTTTGGTTATTTCACGTTGAAATATTAGATTTGGAAGTTGACGAATAAGAACCTACTTTTCATTTAGCTATTATTCTGTTTCTACTACACTTTTTCATAAGCTATGTTCTTGCTATGTTATAAAATGCAAAAACAATGTTAATTTCGATAATATAATTACTTTTTGAGTTATTTGCGAAAAACCGTCCTTGTTGAAAATTGAACGTATTCACTCGCAAATAAATCGAAAAGTATGGACTTAGTGAAAAATGCTATAGAACAAAAGATGCTTAAAAATTAATCAGTTTATTCACTTCCGGACTTATTTTGAACATATATATTTTTTCACTTCCAAGAAGGGGTAAAACTCTCCTCCAGGCAAAAGCAAACATCGGCACAATAACACTTTTTTCTTTGACATGTTAGCTATATGTATGCCAAATTTGAAGTCAATCCAAGCAATTCTTTAAAATTTGGAGGAAAAACCATGAGTAAATGGACCAAAAGGTCATATTTTATCAACGTATCATTCAGATTATATTATGTTGTTTTCACCCAATTTTGAAAAAATGTGAAAACTTTGAATTATCCACGTCCGTCTGTCCGTCTGTCTGTGATCACAACTCCTCCGTCAATATACCAGCTAGAATGACAAATGAGGTGTCAAATGAAAGCTTATAATCCAAGGATGGTACTAAAGGTGAGAAATTTTACCTAGGCTGTGTCCGTCGGTCTCTATGACCGCGAATATAACTCCTCTGACCTTATACCAGGTAGAATGACAAATGAGGTGTCAAATGAAAGCTTATAATCCAAGGATGGTCCTAAAGGTGAGGAATTTTACCTAGGCTGTCTGACCTTCGCTCTGTACGACCGCGAATATAACTCCTCCGTCCTTATACCAGCTAGAATGGCAAATGAGGTGTCAAATGAAAGCTTATATTCCAAGGATGGTAATAAAGGTGAGAAATTTTACCAAAGCTGTATGTCCGTCGGTCTCTCCGACCGCGAATATAACTCCTCCGACTTTATACCAGGTAGAATGACAAATGAGGTGTCAAATGAAAGCTTATAATCCAAAGATCGTACTAAAGGTGAGAAATTTTACCTAGACTATCTGACCATCGGTCTGTCCGACCGCGAATATAACTCTTACGTAATTGTATCAGGTAGAATGACAAATGAGGTGTCAAATGAAAGATTATAATCAAAGGATGGTAATAAAGGTAAGAAATTTGACATAGGATGTCTGTCGGTCTGTCCGTCCGACCGAGAATATAACTCTTCCATCACTTGACCAGGTAGAATGACAAATGTGGTCTTAAATGTAAGCTTATAATCCAAGAATGGTACTAAAGGTGAGAAATATTACCTAGGCTGTCTGTCCGTCGGTCTGTCTGACCGCGAATATAACTCCTCCGACCTTATACTAGGTAAAATGACAAATGCGGTGTCAAATGAAAGCTTATAATCCAAGGATGCTACTAAAGGTGAGAAATTTGACCTAGGCCGTCTGTCCCTCTGTCCGTCCGACTGAGAATATAAGTCCTCCACTATAACAGGCAAAATGACAATAAAGTTGAGAAACTTGACCTAGGACTTCCGGTTTTAGAAATGCGGCCAGAAGTACTGTTTTAAAGTCACCGGAATAGTACAAGTGATATATTATTATTGGACGTGACTTCGGAAGAAGAGAACAAATATATACTTCCGGTTTCATGACTGTCTGCCCGTCTGTCTTTCTCCTCCGTTATTATTACAGATAGAATGACAAATGAGGTGTCGAATGAAAGCTTATAACCCAAGGATGGCATTAAAGATGAGAAATTTGACATCGGACTTCCGGTTTTAAAATTGCAACCGTAAGTACTGTTTTAAAGTCACCGAAATAGTGTAAGCGATATATCATTCGACGTGCCTTAGCAAGATGAGAACAAATGTAAAATTTTGGTTTTTATATCATTTCCGGTTAAAAAGTTCTAACCAGAAGTGCCGTTATAGTCGCAGAAATATTACATATAACACATCAATCGAAGCGTATTGAAAGGTTGAGTCTGAATCTTTAGTTTCGGTTTTGAAGTCATTTCTGTTTAAACAATGATGACCCAAAGTTTACTCAAAATTACTTAAAATTAGTAAAATCGTTTATCAATCGACGCAAAGTTACACGAAGCGTTCAAATATTGACTTCCAGTTCTACTTTCGATTACTTTGGGTGAAAACCTAGGACTTAAGTCCAATTACTTGTTCATTATAATATGATCATATTTTATCAACGTATCATTCAGATTTTATGTCACAAAAATGTTTGTTAATAGCAAGCTGAAAATTTGTTAATAGCTTGACGGTGTCTAGTCGGACAAACTTTGATGTACGGGAACTTTAGGAACAGGGGGAGTTTTAATTGTGGAACAGGTTACAAGTTTTGAACGTCAGACAACGAAAACGTTCAATGTATTTTGTAGGGTAGAATTTCCAATTTGAATTCCTTTAAACTTTTATATTAAAAAACTATTTAAATATAATTAAACTTTTATATTAACTTCCAATTTATTTGTTACCCTTTCATTAAACTCTCATGCAAAACTCTCATGCAAAAATTAGACTGCTATTTATCACCAACATAATTCCTGTTATTTGACATGTTGTCCGTGTCGGACTTATTAAATTAAAATGTCCGGAAAAATATATTTGTCGGACAAATATTTTTTCATATATTATATAAAGTTTGCTATGGGTCATTCCACGAACATACCCCTGTTTTGGATTACTTCGACAACGAATATTTTACTGTGCAATATAAGAAGTACGAAAGTAAATGGCGCTAATAATTATTCCAATAAACAACCATGTAATTTGCAATTTACTTTCGTTCTTCTTATTTTGCACAGTAAAATATTCGTTGTCGAAGTAATCCAAAACAGGCGTATGTTCGTGGAACAGGGTAAACTTAAAAACAACTTGCTAGTTTTCACAATCATAAACTGGCAATATAATCATAATTGATGGCAAGTTCCACAATTAAAATCATATTTCATAATTAAAACTTTAACAGTTCCAGTGTTTCCATACATAAAAGTTTGTCCGACCAGACACCGTTAAGTTATTAACAAATTTTCAGCTTGCTATTAATAAACTTTTCTTAGTACGCGGGATCCACGCCTATTAAGATTGTCAGATAATGAAAACTTTTTTATTTTGTAATTTTCAACAGGCCTTGCAGGCCTAGGGTTGAAAATTAAATTATTACATTTATGTCAAACATATTTATTTTCTTCATTCAGGTATCTGAATTGATGTATTATTAATACAACATTATACAATATGATTATAATCTTGAATAAAAATAAAAAGACATAATTACAAATTTATATGACTTACAGATTTAAAGTAAAAAGTCTTCATAAACATTTCAGTAAACGATTCCATGTTCGTTCAAAACAGTGGTCATAATATCACTAATAGGTACATAATAATTATTACTGAATAGAAATAAAAATAGCCAACACAAAAACAAGTAACATTTAACACACAATAAAATTATATATTTTTTATAAGACATTCAAAATATACAAGATGGCAAAAATTTTGTTGTTTAAACAGGAAAATTAATTAAAAATATTTAGAATAGTACAGTATACAGGGTGAGGCAAATAAAGGGCCTATTAGAAATATCTCGAGAACTAAAAGCAACAGAATCATGAAAATTGGAATAAAGGGGTTTTGAAGGATGATCTATTAAATAAAAATATTTTCATCTCTTTGCAACTTCCGGTTATACCGGAAGTTGCTTATAACTTCGTTTTTTTTTAAATGGGACACCCTGTATATTTTTACATTTTTGGATTCTCTTTGATGTCTTCTTTCTTAAAATATCAGGTTTTGTAATATTATACAGGATATTTTAAAAGATAATTACGATTTTATATTAATTTCGTAGCAAAATTAACACCCTGTAGAATTGTAGTAGTTTGACATCTAAAACTCTACTTACGTTCAATTGATTTTTAATATACTCCACTATTGTTAAGAATCATTAGTATAGCTAAATTTTTAATTTTAGTATACAGGGTTGGTCGAAACTCGGAATGAATATTTTCTGAGTTTTCTTAAATGGAACACCCTGTATTTTAGTATTGTAATGAAATGATATTTTATGGTACTTTTTTATTTCTTAAGCATTCCCTATACCTAACTGCTTTAATTTGTGCTTAATTGTTAATCGAACCAACAATCTTAACTACGTAGGTATTTTGATAGCTAAACCATTATTGGTAATTTTAAGGACCAGTCTGGATTAATATGTATTTACTTCTGAAAAATTATTTGGGATCGAGTATTTGCACGGCCAACCTCATAAAATTTTACGTATTTTTTGTTGCAATTAATGTTTAGCTTGATTCACCAATAACTCACAAATTAAAGCAGTTAGGTATAGGGAATGCTTAAGAAATAAAAAAGTACTATAAAATATCATTTCACTACAATACAAAAATTCAGAGTGTTCTATTTAAGAAAACTCAGAAAATACTCATTCCGAGTTTCGACCAACCCTGTATACTAAAATTAAAAATTTAGCTATACTAATGATTCTTAACAGTAGTAGAGTATATTAAAAATCATTTGAACGTAAGTATAGTTTTAGATGTCAAACTACTACAATTCTACAGGGTGTGAATATTGCTACGAAATTAATAAAAAAACGTAATTATCTTTTAAAATACCCTGTATAATATTACAAAACCTCATATTTTAAGAAAGAAGACATCGAAGAGAATCCAAAAATGTAAAAATATACAGGGTGTCCCATTTAAAAAAATGAAGTTATAAGCAACTTTCGGTATAACCGGAAGTTGCAAAGAGATGAAAATATTTTCATTTAATAGATCATCCCTCAAAACCCCTTTATTCCAATTTTCATGATTCTGTTGCCTTTAGTTCTCGAGATATTTCTAATAGGCCAGTTATCTGCCTCACCCTATATATTGCTGAACTCTTGCATGTCTGCTTTTTAATTTATTGCATATTTTTTTCTTCATGTTACACATTTCCAAAAATAACCTTTTTTAATACCTAATTACTCATCTACTTGTGGTAAAACCTTAACATTTGAGGAGTCAAAATGCCTCACACGTATTGTTTTAACCTTTTTTATATTATGGTATCCTTTGTTTGAGCCATGCACTTGAGTACCTACCTTGAGGAAATTTTTAGGTGCTTGAGAACCAACGTTATGGCAGTTTTAATTTTAACTTCTTCTTCTTCTTCTTCCTTCTTGTATGTAGGCTTTAAAGCCTATTTCTTCTTCAATATTAGCCTCCTAAATTAAGTTATCGTACCAACTTTTTCTTGGTCTGCCAATACTTCTTCGTCCATTTGGTGACTTATCTCGTGCTATTCGTACTATCCTATCCTCTGCCATTCTACTAATAATGTGTTCGTTCCACTCCTGTTTCCGTTTTGTCACCCATCCATGTATGTCTTCTACATTGCATGATCTTCTTATGTTTTCGCTTCTCTCCCTATCCAACAGACTTGTCCTTGATATTCGTCGGAGTACTTTCATCTCTGTTGTTTCTAGTAGTCGTCTCGTTTTAGATGTGTCAGGTCTTGTCTCCGCCGTGTATGTCAATATAGGACTAATTGCTGCTTTATAGATTCTTGCTTTTGTGTCTTGTCTTAGGTGTTTGTTCTTCCAGATTGTGTCATTAAGAGATCCCGCCGCTTTACTTGCTTTTAAGCTTTGTTGTCGTACTTCCTCTTCAACATCTCCGTAACTAGTTATATCCCAGATATCTAAACCTTGCTTCCTGCTTTATTATTTTCCCATCAATTTCGATTTTACATCATAGTGGGTATTTAGATGTTGTCATACATTTGGTTTTTTCTGCTGATATTATCATATTGTATTTCTTTTTTTAACTCTTCTAATTTTAACTTTAATTTGACATATTAAATACCGGTACGCGCATGTATTTGATATGTCAGATCTAATACTGCTGGCAGTATAAAGCGACAAACTATACGTCACTGCATAAGATGATCTCCGGAGGGTTAAAAAACGAATCTTCTTTTTTAAGTGCCGTCTACCAGTCGAAGGTTGGATATCATCATCACTATCTGGACTCTATCTACCGCTGCTCTAAAGAGTTCTACAGAACTGCAATTAAACTAGTCTCTTAAATTCTTCAACCATGACACTCTCCTTTTTCCTATACTCATTTCGCCTCTTACCTTTTCCTGTATTATCTTTGCAATTCATATCTCTGTCCCCTCATTACGTGTCCCAGATATCGTAACTTTCTTATTATTGTTGTGTTTATTATTTCGCATTCTGTGGTAATTTCTCGCAATATTTCCGTGTTCGTTTTCTTCTGTGTCCATGCTATTGTAGGCATCCTTCTGTAACACCACATTTCAAATGACTGTATTACACTGCGGTGCAAAAAAATCGATCCTCTAAAAATTTGGTCATTTTTGATGTTTCGAATTTCCTAAACCTGTGTGTGTGTGTGTGGTTGAAAAAAAATGACTGCGGATCACTGGATCCATTCGCCTAACCGATTTTTATATTTTGAGCTCATGAATTGCTGCACTTTATAATTTCTTTTTCATTTTTTTTTATTGTGGTTAACAAAAGTGTTTGGTTTTATATATTATATTTTTTCTTATGTATATATTTTTTCTTAATCAATTGGCGCCAAAAGTATCCACAATTCAACCTTTAGGATGGAAAACTTCTACCTATTGATATAATTAATTTTTTTTTAATTCTATTTTTGTTCAATCCTTTTTTTTTTCTATTTTTTTTAATCTGTTTTTTTATTAATTTTTTTTTTATTTTTTTTATCCTATTTTTTTTATTCTATTTTTTTATCCTATTTTTTTTATTCTATTTTTTATTCTATCTTTTTTATTATTTTTTTTTTCAAATATATACATATAATTTACAATTTTAAACCTATATTACAAATGTGTTTATACAGTGTTTTATATACTTTTATATCTTTAGATATAAGTAATTGGGCAAGATTGTATGGATTTTTAATACATTTGAATTTATTCAATTCATAATTTAAATGTTGTACCTTATCCTGTATGGTGTTACAATTTAAGATCATATGTTCCGTTGTTCCTATTTTACCGCAATCACATAAGGGATCTTGCCTTAATTTAATTTTAAAAAGATGTGATGGAACCAAAGTGTGATTTCCTAAACCTGTTGTCAGATTTAAATGATTTTTTACCAAGTTATAGCCTTATTCATTGACAATATCGCTGTAATAATATTGTTGCTTGACAGTCAAACTGTCATTGTATACGGGGTGTACGAATCAAACTGTGTTCAACCTGTGGATTATTCTAGCATTTATAAAATACTGAAATTAAAACCCAACTATAGCCTCAGGTTTTCTTAACATTTTGTCTTTCGATTCATTCGCTTATGTTGGATAATAAAAAAGTTAGGTACTTTAACAACTGGCCATGTTCGTCATCAGTGCAGGGTGTTTCTAAATAAGTGCGACAAACTTTAAGGGGTAATTTTACATGAGAAAATAATGAAAATTTGTTTTATAATAATATGTCCACAAACGCTTCGTTTCCAAGGTACGGGGTGATAAATTTTTTTTTACAAACTGACGATTTATTTATTGCTTTAAAACCAGTTGAGATATGCAAATCAAATTTGGTGGGTTTTAAGAAGTAGTTATTGCACATTTTTTGACATAAAATTCAGAATTTAATATTCACCATTGGCGCGCAAACGGGTATTATGACCGATATTATTACCCGTACGCACGCCAATGGTGAATATACAATACAAAATATAAAAAAAATGAACATCCCGTATCTCGGAAACGAAGCGTTTGCGGACATATGATTATAAAGCAAATTGTCATTATTTTCTCATGTAAAATTACTCCTTAAAGTTTGTCGCACTTATTTAGAGAACACCCTGTACTGATGACGAACATGGCCAGTTGTTAAAGTACCTAACTTTTTTATTATCGAACATAAGCGAATGAATCGAAAGACAAAATGTTAAGAAAACCTGAGGCGTTAGGTTTTAATTTGAGTATTTTATAAATGATAGAATAATCCATAGGGTGATGCGAACTTTGAGAAAAAAGCACAGTTTGATTCGTACACCCGGTATACAATGACAGTTTGACTGTCTAGCAACAATATTATTACAGCGATATTGTCAATGAATAGGGCTATAACGTGGTAAAAAATCGCTTAAATCGGAAAACAGGCTTAGGAAATTCGAAACATCAAAAATGACCAAATTTTTAGTGGATCGATTTTTTTGCACCGCAGTGTATTTATGTGTTCCTGCTTCAATATCCATCTTTCAAGTCCATATTGCAGTATTGAGAACACGTAGCATCTCAAAGCTCTTGCTCTCAGTTCGAATTTAAGGTCTTTGTTGCAGAAAATTTTTTATTTTTACAAACGCATTTCTTGGTTGTTCTATCCTGGTCCTTATTTCTCTTGTTTGATCATTTTTCTCTAAAATCCAGATTCCTAGATATGTACATATTTGTATTCAACCCTTACATTTCCCAAATGTATGCTTGTCTGTCTGTTTGTTTTCTTAGTTATTATCATCAATTTGGTTTTTTTACATTCATTTTTAGTCCATATTCTTCACAGAACTGTTTATTTTATTTAGTAGTAATTGGAGTTATTCAGCAGAGCTTGCCATAATCACGGTGTCGTCTGCATTTCTGATGTGGTTAATAGATGTGCCGTTAATTATTATTCCTTCACTTAGTGATAGTAATGCTTCTTCAAAAATGGCTTCACTATATAGGTACATATAAGAGTAATGCGGCCTGTGAGCAGGGCTTACAATACCGGAATTCCGGGATTCCGAATACCGGGATCCCTGACGATTTTTGTCCGGTATTCGATACCGGTATTTATAATAAAAATACCGGTATTTCGGTATTAGCTTAATTTATAAAAAGTACATTGACGCACAATAAACTTTCTTCTAAGATATTTTTGGCTATTAGAAGAAATTATTTTTAAAGAGAAACAACCAAAATTATTGTGAAAAATATATTGATTGAACACGTTTATTACACATACCTACAAGGCAAGTATAGCGCTTTCTAAAAGCGTGAATGTCGTTAATGGCGAAGGGTTATATCAGCTTTTACAACAAAATTAATAAATCTCGTCTATACTAATTCATAAAATGAGTTATATAAAAATTCTTAAATATTTAACTATTGTAGTGTATAAACTAGGCTCACTTATTTTCTGAATTATTAATAATAATTGAAAATATATAGCGGTCTAAATACAGAGTAATCCATATAAAATATTTGTCACAGTAAGTTAATCTTTGTATTAATATATTTTAAAGTTAAATTAATTTACAAATTAATACGGTGAATACGTTCTACAGAAAAGCGCATATAAAAAAATCGCATTAAAAAAGACTTTACTTGCATTGAAAAAGTAGGGATACGTTCTGTATCTGTAGCCCTTATAATTTATGGAAACAATGAGTTTTTTAAAAATTTTTGTAAACATGTGGATAACGACCATGGACATCGTGTCACATTTAATATGCATCTGTAGATGTAATGTGACATTTTTGGCCACAACTCGTTATTTTAAAAATGTCGACATTTAAACTCTTAAACATTTTAACATTTAAATTTAATCTCAAAATAATTACAGGTTATACCTTTCAATGCAAAACTCAGATTGATGTAATATAGCTACATGCTACATCATATAACAAGGGCAATCTCCAAATAGCAAACCCTCAGATTACTGACCTCTGGAGGGAAATAGTTAATATTAATTGTCATCATCATCATCATTAGAGTCCGGATTTCTAAGCATAATGCTTATGGTAAATAATATAAGCAGGACTATTTTCTTTTTAAATAAGAACGAAATATGCAAAAATAAGTCATTTTGATAGCCTTTTTTTATGCTTTTTTTGCTTCTTTTAAATTATTATGGTTTTTCTGAATTTCGTGCTTATTTGGTGCTTTTTTATATACTATTATCATTTTTTGCATTTGCGAACAGCATAAATTTAATTTTGATCTATGTAGTGCAATTGTGGACTCTGATCTCCCATTAAGTAAATTGCAAAATGAAATTTTAAATTATTTTTGGAAAAGTAACTACTATCGAAGACATGTGCCGGATGAAAGTCGTCTGCGAAAAAATATGTTAATTGCATTTACAATAAAACCAGAAAAAAGTAAAAACACCAGTAGCGGGAAACAATTACACCTGGTTTGCTGTGAACGAGACTGCGTATATTTGTGAAAGATACGTCGATAATTTAATCATAGGCATACTTCACGAAGAAATCTTGACGAAGGGTTATTTAGTGTGCTCAAAAGAACTAGAAGCAACATATAACAATACAGTTCCAAGATTCTTAAATGACGCTTTAACAAATTTTTCTCTTCCCGAGGCTGTGCCCACCAACAAAATGGTATGCTTTTCGACGCTGCACCATATATGATCAAAACAGCATCAAATATTAAAGTGTTTTATCCAAATCTAATTCACTGTATGTGTCTAGCACACGGCCTGAATAGTGTTGCTGAGACTATACGGCTGCAATTTCCACTTGTTAATGAGTTGATAAAAAATGGAAAACACTCCTTTAAGGGGGCAACTCTTTAGTGACAGATTTCCTAACACTTCATTACCATCGGAACCAGTGTTAACTCGGTGGGGTAGATGGTTAGATGTAGCTTTATACTACGCCGAATATTTCGAAAATTTTAAAAGAGCTTCGTATTGGAACTTAAAGAGACTGCTAGCAAATCGATAAAATATTGTCAGGATGTTTTAAGTGAAACATAATTACAAAACAATTTTGCTTTTATCAAAAGCAACTTTTGTTCTGTGAGTGAAACAATAAAATATTTGGAGAAATAGCAAAGGTCATTAGTTGAGTCGATCCAAAAAATAAACAGTTTTGAAAAAAAGATAGAAGGTATCCCTGGAAAAATTGGTCAGATAATACTAACAAAATTCAAAAATGTATTAACAAAAAACGAAGGATTTCAAAAGATGAAGAAAATATTTTCAGTTTTAAATTGAGAACACGTTTAAGATATAAATATGGATCCGGCAGTAGTGGCAAAGTATAAGCGTTATGTTTTGAGTGATAGGTGCCGAAAATTTACGATGAAACATTTATGCCTGGTTGCAGCAACAAATCTTAAGCTCCAGCTTAGCCCAGCTCAGTTTATAGATAGGGCCGCCTAAGCTTCACTTCCGTTACACCATAATTTTCGATTCTTATATAACCACGTCTTAACTGAGACAAATTTTAAGATGAAATCCACGTGGCAATCCATTGTGACAAGCTGAAAATTGATCTAAGACTCAATGGTGCAACGCGTATGTTCCGTAAGCTGAGCTTAAGGCACGTCTTAAGCTTAAGACCTGTTGGTGAAATCAGGCATTAAATGAGTAATTAGTTATTTCATGCTTTAAACAAAAATGATATATTTTCCTTCATCTAAAGCGTGTCGATAAAAATTAGGTTACAGCATTTTTGTTTCAGTTATCTATTTTTTTGTTTTTTTTTTCTATTTTATTATTAAATTTATAATAGGCCTTTACTAGTTCTTAAGCTAAGCCTAGAGATAATTATATATTTTTCTTAAAAAAATGGTTTGTCAAAATTTATATGCTTATTTTCATGCTTTTTTTGTATAATAAAATGCTTTTTTTCGTAAAATTGTTATGCTTTTTAGCGCTTTTTTTGCGATTCTTTATGCTTTTAAATCCGAACTCTAATCATCATCATCAGCAGCCTCTCTCAATCCACTGCTGGACATAGGCCTCCCCTGTTTGTCTCCAATATTAATTGTAATAATTGTTAATAATATAAAGTTCTGGATGAAATACAAACCGCACAACTTCAAAATCGCATTAGAGTAATCCGCATAAACAGAGATCTTACTGTATATTGTTTTTCTATTGGCACATTTTTTGTATCTATCTATTCCTACTCTCTCTATCTAATGTTATAAACAACATCTACTCATTTCAAAACAAAATTTAATAGGTTTCTTATATTATTTAATAACAAGTCGATATAACAACTGATGATAGTATAAATCATATAACGTGTATATTTTTTATTCATAATACCGGTTTTAATACCGGGATCCCGGTATTTGAAATTTTAAATACCAAATACCGGTATTGAGATTTTGGCTCGGTATTGTAAGCCCTACCTGTGAGCAATTTATTATGAAAATAAACATTAAAAAAACCAAAGTGATGTCACTCCGAAAAAACCAAAACGTACCTCAACCTTGCATAATAAATGGGCACATTTTAGAACAGGTCAATATATTTAAATGCTTGGGATATTGGATCGATGGACGCCTAAATCCTGATCTAGATATAATATCGAGAATAGAACAGGCCGGAAAATCTTTCGAAAAATTCAAAAAACTGCTTTATGATTCTCGAATAAAACTTAAATTTCGACTATGTTTATCCAAATGTTACGTCTGGTCGACTCTTCTCAATGCAGTTGAGACATGGGCCCTTAAAACGTCAACCGTAAATAAATTGGAGGCCTTTGAAAGACCTACCAAAGAATCCTCAAAATTTCGTGGACATCGCATACCTCAAACGAAGAAGTGCTGAAAAAGAAAGCACTAGAAAGGAAAAGACTATCGTGGCTCACAAACATCCGACAATGGACAATAGACAGGGCTAAATTTTGAACAGCTAATAAGAACAGCTGACGACAGAGAAGAGTTTGTAATTGTAGTAGCCAACCTCCATTGAGGAGACGGCACTTTAAGAAGAAGAAGAAAGAGTAACGGACACAGAATACATTCCTGCCTAACTCCTGTCCTATTTCAATTTCTGGACTGGGTTCGATATCTATTACAATTTCTGGGTTTGTTATTATTCGTAAGTCCTTTTTGTCTATGTTTTTGTCTTTAGAATTTGGACTAATTTTTCATGTCTTACTTTGTCAAATGCTTTCTCAAAATCAACGGAACGCTTCCGTCTCCTTATAGTTTAGTTAATTTTAGTTTTTTCGATTTTATTTTACGATGTAAATTCATATCAGACCATTCTTAAAGTTTGGGTAAATTTTTTTCCAGAAATCTCTTAAAAGATTAAAATACATTCATTCTTATTCTGGGTAATATCTGTCATTGTCATTTGTATCTAATACCGCATTGGTGCACCAACAACACAGATGCAATCAAAATCAAAACGGTCTTTATCAAGGCCATTTTTGATGACGACCTCAATTAATATTGAAGGACTATCAGCAGATAAAGAAGACCTATTGTCTAATATGTGCAGAGAACATGGTGTCGATGTTCTACTGGTTCAAGAAACCCATAGAGGTACTGCAAGCCGCAGACCAAGGATTCGGGGTATGAAGCTCATACTGGAGAGACCACACGACCAATATGGTAGCGCAGTCTTCGTCAGACCAGATATCGACGTAGCATCCACATCTCTAACAGATCAAAATGACATCGAGATCCTCACAGTGGAGATAAACTCCTGTACAGTAACGTCAATGTACAAACCACCAAACGCTGACTTTGCTTTTGAGGAACCGAATAACTTTCAATCACAGCAAATCAAATTCGTACTGGGTGACTTCAACTGTCACAGTGTCGCGTGGGGTTACAACGAAACAGATTCCAATGGCGAAGAACTAGAAAAATGGGCTGAAAGCATGAACCTAAAACTTATTCACGATCCAAAGCAGCCTGCGTCGTTCAACAGCGGAAGATGGCGCAGAGGTTACAACCCAGACAATATATTTGTCAGCGACAGAATTGGAGACCAGGTGACAAAAATCGTTGGAAGCGCTCTCCCAAAGACACAGCACAGACCAATAATTTGTCTTTCCAACGCGGCAATCAGATACGAAATTGTTCCTTTCAAGAGAAGGTTCAACTTTACTAAAGCAAAATGGGAAAAATTCTCTGAAACATTGGATCAAGAAGTTTCCCAGCTAGAACCTTGCCCTGATTCATACGATAAATTTGTAGAAATCGTAAAGCAAGTATCACGGAAATTTATCCCTAGAGGTTGTCGAACTGAGTACATAGCGGGGCTCAATGAAGAATCTAAGCCCCTACTTAAAAGATACGAACAGCTATATGAAGAAGACCCTTTCTCGGAAGCGACAATACAGGCTGGGGAGGAAATGTTACATGCGATATCCGCCAACAGAACGGAAAGGTGGTGCAAGCTGGTCACGAGTCTGGACATGAAACAAAACAGCAGACGTGCCTGGAAGCTGATTCGGAATCTTGGCAACGGTCCCGCTGCTCCGGCAGTCAACATGACAGAAGTCACACCCGATCAGATAGCCCATCATCTTCTAATGAACGGTAAGACGACATCAAGAAAGAACAAGGTGAGAGCTCAACGGAATATCGACGAAGAAAGAGATGTTCTAGGTACCTCTTTTTGTCTAGAGGAGACGAGAGGCGCGATCCATCAAATGAAAGATAATAAAGCGGCTGGCCTGGACGACATACGAACAGAGCAAATAAAGAACTTTGGACTAAAAACCGTAGAGTGGCTCGTAAAAATGATGAATTGCTGCATCCGTACATTACAAATCCCCAAAATCTGGAGAAAAGCTAGAGTGGTAGCCCTCTTAAAACCAGGGAAGGATCCGGCGGATACAAAGAGTTTTAGACCTGTATCTCTCTTGTGCCACCTTTTCAAGGCCTTTGAAAGAATGATACTGGACCGGATCGCAGAATATGTGGAGACTAAAATTATTCCAGAACAAGCAGGATTCAGACCCGGAAAGTGCTGCTGCAGTCAAATTCTTAATCTCACCCAACATATTGAAGATGGTTTTAAACGGAAGGAAATAACAGGAGTAGCGTTCATAGACCTAACTGCCGCCTATGATACAGTTAACCATCAACGGCTACTCGCAAAACTCTACGAAACTACAAAGGACTTCCGACTAACAAGGTTAGTGAAATGTCTCCTCCAGAATAGACGCTTCTACGTAACGCTCCAGTCCAAGAACAGTCGGTGGAGGGACCAAAAAAATGGGCTACCACAGGGAAGTGTCCTCGCGCCGTTTCTATACAACATATACACCAACGACCAACCCATACACCAACAAACAAGGCAATTTATTTACGCTGATGATACAGCGGTGGCAGCTCAGGGAAGAACCTTCAATGAAGTCGAAGTGAAGCTGACAGATGCCCTGGGAGACTTAGCTCTATACTATGATAAAAACCATCTGAAACCCAATCCCACAAAAACCCAGGTATGTGCTTTCCACCTGAGAAACAAGCATGCCCGAAGGTCGCTGGAGGTGGAATGGCGTGGTCAGATGCTGGAACACAACAAGACGCCAAAATACCTTGGCGTCCGTCTGGATAGAACTCTGTCTTACCGATACCACTGTCAAGATGTTAAGAAGAAAGTAAGTGCCAGAAATAAATATCATCCGCAAGCTAACTAATACAAAATGGGGAGCACAACCACACACTCTCCGCACTTCTGCCTTGGCATTATGTTTTTCGGCCGCGGAGTTTGGAGCACCAGTATGGGCAAACTCTGCTCACGCAAAGAACGTCGACGTGGCTCTAAATGAAACGGTCCGTATAATATCGGGTTGCCTGAAACCGACACCTATCGAAGAGGTATACCCCATTGCTGGAATTGCTCCACCACCAATCAGGAGAAAGGTCACGTCAGAGGTAGAACGGAAAAAGCAGGAGACGGACCGAAGACACCCCTTATATGACCACCAAACTCAGCCAAGCAGACTAAGATCTCGGAAAAGCTTCCTGAAAACATCAAGATCCATCCCCGAAGCGCCAGAGACGCGCCGAATACACCTATGGCAAGCGTCAACTACTGCGACACATTTTCCTCCCTCGGAGGAAATGGCTGCTGGACACAATTTACCGTATCCGACTTGGAAAGCGCTAAACAGACTAAGAACCGGCGTTTCACGTTGTGCTAGTAACCTGAAAAAATGGGGATACCAGGAGGACGATACCTGCGACTGTGGCGCGGTTCAGACCAGCCGGCATCTACTATCATGCACAGAGATGAGAGAGACCTGCACAGAACAAGACTTAATTATAGCAAATGACAGGGCCATCTATGTGGCCAACCATTGGAAATACAGAATTTAAAGTTGTTGGTGTTCCGGACACGGAAAGTAAGTAAGTACCGCATTTACACTCAGTCCTGTTGGACAGGGAATTGGGCAGGGAAGTGGGCAGCGTGAATGTGTAAATAGCTCACTCGCGCTGCGGCTGCTCATGCTACTGCCATTGCACGGCGCTCCCCAAAAAGTCGCTTTTTTTTGGGGGGGGGGGGGGGGCAAAGCGACAAGTGAGTAAGTAAGCAAGACGACGCTGTCGTCACATTCCATTCTTGAGAGTCGTTCGGTAAATGAGTTGTGAGGACATTGGCGAGGAACTGATGTGAACACCTCACTCGCGTCGATATCCTATTTCGGGCAATATTTCCGGCAGCGGCAGCAGCTGTGGCAATGGCTGAGTATAAATCCGGCAATAATCCTCTTTAGAAAGTAGGTAGTTGGAAAGTTAGGCGAGTCAAGCGGGTATTGTCCCCTTCTGAGAAGGACAGTGATGAACGGTTTTGTAATTACGTTTTTTCCAAAGTAAAATTGTGTAGGATAGATATAGACATTTTTGTTTTCCCCACCACTAGGTATTTCTGGAAGAGAGTGGTTTTGTAATTTTAGTAGTATTAGTAGCAAGCGAAAATTAGATCTGTAAACACGTATAGTAATCAATAAAGAGTTCTATCCAAAAGTGTCGTCGTATATTATTTTAATTTGCTAAAGTAATATTTTATAGCATGGGTCAAACAGTAACAAACATGCACATCCACATTCATATCCGTGCATCTTTGATCTAACACATTAAAAGCAAATAACGCCTCTCTGGTTCCTAGCCCGTTTCTGAACCCAAACTGACTATCATTTATTCCTTCTTCCAGTTTTTTATTTATACGACCATGTATTATTTTCAAGAATAATTTGAGAATGTGACTTATTAACGATATTGTTCTGTATTCACTGCAATTTTTAGGGTTTGTATTTTTAGGGATAGCACAAAAGGTGGAGAGTAACCTTTGTTTTGGTATGTTTCCTGTAAAAAACGAATGCACATAATTATATACTACCAAAAGCTTTACTTTTGATGGTAAAATTTAGGTTTTTGTTATCTGTTTTAATAATAATTGGTTGAATTTAAATTTTTCAGAATACAGAATACTCTCAAACAAATGATAGAAATCATTATCGACAACGTGTGTTGGCTTCCTCATGAAGCAAAAAGCTTAATTTTTAGGCGTTCAAAAAAACAGTTTGAGACTTAAGAAAAGAAATCCAATAAGCACAGATTGTTCTGTACACATAAAACAGTTTACAAATGACAGAAAGTGCGATTTTACTAAAATATACTAAGAGGATCATAACTTACAAAAATACTCGTTTGAAAGGTATTTAAAAATCCCTTCATTTGCCGGTTTCAAAATTATTTTACTCGTTTAATTAAATTTTGATAATCAGTTGCAAAACATAAAATTTTGTGTTTTTTTTTTCATCTTTATTAGCCTATATAGTTATTTTCCTAACAAATGCAGAAAGTCATACTTTTCCGCACTCGACTGCAGTTTGCCGAACGACGCGAAGCGGGAGTTCGGCAAGCAGTCGAGTGCGAAAAAGAGACTTTCTGCAAGAGTTAGGAACAATATTTTTTCTACGAGTCTTTAAAAAATGCCTAAATCTTAATCAATTAATTTAATTAATATGAAAATACATACACAAATTAATTCTTTGACAAGGTTGTCAAATTCAAACTTTCAATATAATTAGTTAGCATGACGACGATCTTGGTTTCCATGACAATGATTCAAAACGACTGTTATTGTCTACCGATTTGACTTTCGAATATTATGTCAAAATAATTTTATTTCATCGAATTGTCGCGTTAATTTCATTAAGACAAGAACACATAAAGAACACATTTGAAATAAAATAGTAAATAACATCTAAATATTAGTTTATTGCATGTATTATAATTATTTTAAGGCCATATTAAAATATCTACACGCGTGCGGAAAAGTAAAACGCGTGCGGAACAGTAAAACGCGTGCGGAAAAGTGAAACTTTCTAAACTAAAACACGTGCGCGAAAGTAGACATTTTTACACGCTCGTAGAAAAAAATATATACTCCAGGCTGTGGGTGAAAAATAGGTCGATTTCAGGATATAATTCAGGAATTTTTGAAAGCTATCAGGTGTTGTAAAGGACGATGCCAGGAATAACTTCTACTAAAATGTGACCAAAAATATTGTGAGCTTTTTTTGTTATTGCGATTTTCATTTGTTAAATTTGCAATTTTTAAAGATTTTTAATTTTGCAGCTTAGGATATTGATTCTAGGGAAAAACCTTTTAATAGAAAGTTGTAGTAAATTAAAAAACCTACAATTTGAGCTATGGTAAGTTTAATTTCGTTTATTGGTTATTGCAACACAGCCTGCGAAATGTCCAAAATGGCCGTTTTTTACAATTGCGTTATTTATTGTACAAATATTTTTTTTTATTTTTTAAAGCTTTAAAATGAAGATCTTTCAATTCCAAATATAAAAAAATTGTAAGGCCGGGTAGATATTATAAATTGTTTATCCCAAGAGGTCAAATGTCGAAGGCTATAACTTTTTGAAACAAAATCGTAGAGAGTTGGTGAAACATTCAATCTCCTTCTAAGCCCGGCCGCACATCAAAGAAACATGAAACGTAAATTACGTTTCATGGAAATAAACCACTGCTAAACAAATATATATCCGGCCATTTATGAGACTCTCCGAAAATAAAAATGTGTCATGAGCATGAATCACACTCGTTTCATTAGTAGGCGGACTTTGAGATTTTTTTAGCAGTGTTTTCTTTTCATGAAACATGTTTTTCGTTTCATGTTTCATGTTTTTCGTTTCATGTTTCTTTGGTGTGCGGCTTGGCTTAAGAGTTATATTTTCATATTCTGATGTAAACAAATGCGTAAAACATTTTTAAACTTCTAATTTTTGGGTTTGAAAATAAGGGGGCAAATTTCGTTATAAACATTTAGAGCTGAAGCGGCCCTGTACATCCTATAACTTACAGATTATTGTTGCTAAAAACGAAACGAAGATTTATAAAAAAATAAAAAATTGCTACGACCGACTGAAGCCGAGCTAAATGTTGGGCTTGAAAATAAGGGGGCAATTTTCGTTATAAACATTTAGAGCTGAAGCGGCCCTGTAAATCCTATGAGTTTCTAACTTACAGATTATTGTTGCTGAAGACGAAACGAAGATTTATAAAAATATAAAAAATTTCTACAACCAACTGAAGCAGAGATAATTGTTTATTTTTTTTTTTAATCGTAGTGCCTTTATTTACAACAATTAAGAAATTATTTTAGAGTCATTGACTAAAGAAAGACTTATATTATCTTAAATTAAAAATAATTATAAAATATAGTTACATTTAATTATTAAAAAATATTTTTAAAATCGGTGCTTTTGCGATCGTCCGAATTTTGCAAATCGCCCGGCTCGCTTCAAATCCGCGCGTTCGGAAAATTTTTACGTACCTTGTATTAAATTTTGACCGAAAACAATTTAATAATATTACCATTATAATATACAGTCTATTTACCACTGTATTTGTTTTTCTTGATAAACTTTTATATGTGAAATCTCATTTCTGAAGAAATAATTCTACAAAAATGATACATATATGAAATATATAACTATATTTTTAATTTTTTCATTGTTATATAAATATAATCATAATAATGTTACTTCTTATTATACAATATAAAACTTTTTCTTCTTGTAGTGACTATCCGTTTTGGATGTTGGCGACCATCATGGCAATCTGTACTTGCACACTAAATCGGTACTGCTGCTCTAAAAAGATTTGTAGTTGTTGTGTTGAACGACGTACGTAAATTTTCTAGCAAGGTAATCCTTCGCCTTCCTGGTTCTCAGTTTCCAAATGGGGTTTGCCAAATTGCCATGATGGTCGCCAATATCCAAAACGGATAGTCACTACAAGAAGAAAAAATTTTATATTGTAGAGTAAGAAGTAACATTATTATCATTATATTTATATAACAATGCAAAAATTAAAAATATAGTTATATGTATCATTTTTGTAATATTATTTCTTCATAAATGAGATTTCACATATAAAAGTTTATCAAGAAAAACAAATACAGTGGTAAATAGACTGTATATTATAATGGTAATATTATTAAATTGTTTTCGGTCAAAATTTAATACAAGTTATGTAAAAATTTTCCGAGCGCGCGGATTTGAAGCGAGCCGGGCGATTTGCAAAATTTGGCCGCTCGCAAAAGCACCGATTGTAAAAATAATTTTTAATAATTAAATGTAATTATAGTATATATTAATTTTTATTTTAAGATAATATAAGTATTTCTTTAGTCAATGACTGTAAAATAATTTCTTAATTGTTATAAATAAAGGCACTACGATTTAAGAAAAAATAAACACTTATCTAGACTTCAGTTGGTTGTATTTTTTTTTTTATTTTTTTATAAATCTTCGTTTTGTCTTTAGCAACAATAATCTGTAAGTTAGAAACTCATAGGATGTACAGGGCCGCTTCAGCTCTAAATGTTTATAACGAAATTTGCCCCCTTATTTTCAAACCCAAAAATTAGAGGTTTAAAAATGTTTTACGCATATATTTACATCATAATATGAAAATATAACTCTTTAGAAGAATATTGGATGTTACAACAACTCTCTACGATTTTTCTTCAAAAAGTTATAGACTTCGACATTTGACCTCTTGGGATAAACAATTTATAATATCTAAGCAACAAATTCGTTAATCCGGGCTTGCAATTTTTTTATGTTTGGAATTGAAAGACCTTCATTTTAAAGCTTTAAAAAATAAAAAAAAAATTATTTGTACAATAAATAACGCAATTGTATAAAACGGCCATTTTGGACTTTTCGCATGCTGTTTTGCAATAACCAATAAACGAAATTAAACTAACCATAGCTCAAATTGTAGGTTTTTTAATTTACTACAACTTTCTATTAAAAAGTTTTTCTCTAAAATCAATATCCTAAGCTGCAAAATTAAAAATCTTTAAACATTGCAAAATTTAACAAATGAAAATCGCAATTAAAAAAAAAGCTCACAATATTTTTGGTTACATTTTAGTAGAAGTTATTCCTGGCATCGTCTTTTACAACAGCTGACAGGTTTCAAAAATTCCTGAATTATATCACGTTTTTTCACCC
The DNA here is from genome assembly GCF_917563875.1 of Diabrotica virgifera virgifera. Classification (NCBI taxonomy): domain Eukaryota; kingdom Metazoa; phylum Arthropoda; class Insecta; order Coleoptera; family Chrysomelidae; genus Diabrotica; species Diabrotica virgifera. The sequence continues at coordinate 107,748,087 of NC_065446.1, forward strand.
ACAGCCTGGGGTAATATCCTTTGCGGTTTTGCAAATGATTTTATCAAAAAGTTGACATTGTAACAAGAAAAATGGGACCTTGTGTGATAAAATCGATTCACTGGATTCAGAGATATAGCTATTCAAATATAGCGTAAAAATAGCTATTTTTGAACATTTCGAGGGACATATCTTTTTTAAATTACAATAATACAGTAAAACCTCTGTTAACCGAAACCTTTTTAACCGAAACATCGTTTAACCGAAACGGCTAACAGTTTCAATAATTTCATCAATAAAAGTAAATTTTTATCCTAAAACGGAAACAACTTGATGTTAATTTGTCAACATTGATTTCATACAACTAAAGATTGCAATTAATATTAAACATTACGAAAGCACCTCATAGTGTTTTTAATACATACCAACTTTGACCAAGAATACTATGTAATTTGATACAAGAAGAATACAAAAAACTATGTTATTTTTAACCGAAATTTTTGTTATCCGAAACTGCCTTCCCCCCAATTATTTCGGTTAACGGAGGTTTTACTGTATACTAAAATTGTGTAAAAATCGGCGGACCCACCCCACAAAAGTGGTCGAAAATAAAAATATTGATCATATAATGTAATGATTATTATTTAAACACAATATTATTTTATCCAGCATTAAATAATAAAATTACTTCACAATTAAAAGAAACCCATAAAAATTCCATTGATTGTTCAATATTACACAAAATAAAGATACACTTTACCCTTAGCAATTCATATATTTGGTAATTATTACAAGTCAACACTTGTACAATAAAATAAAATTTGGCAAAACAGTAAACAATACGATAAAGATGTTTGTATGAATGCCGCCAACATATCTAACTTTTGACCAGGTTAAAGGAAATAATAGTAGACCCTACGCCGATAAGGAAATAAAGAACAGATATATGTAATGTGAAATACGTGTTGAAGTGGTTATGTATGTGTTTAGATCTGATGCAATATTAGCATTGAGTAAGAGTACAGTTACCGTGGATATTACTCGACATAATAATGTTATTTTTGCAAGTAATACGTATGGGTGCATATGAACTGGCTTCAGCCCTAAATTCTCGGGAATTTACGTAGTCCGGAAACACTGACTTTGACAAAAGGAACACTAAATAAAGAGTTACACAGTACAGTATGGAAAGATCAATGTTGGGTATTACCATCAGAGATAAAGTATCAAACATGGAAATAAGAAGAACAGAAGTCACAATTGCAGCTGAACGAATAGCCATGGCCAAATGGGCCTGGGTCGGACATGTTGCCAAATTAACGGATAATAGATGAAAAAGAAAGGAAAGGTAGAGAGACGGCTATTGAAATACTTGGGAAAACGTAAGGAAAGAAGTTTGAGGATAAAGAGACTTGGTGGTGGTCAAATGAAGTACAAGGAAAAATAAAAGAGAAGGGAAAATTATATAAAAAGTGGCAAGAAACCAGATCGGACATAGATCTTCAAAACTATATGGTGGCGAAAAATTAAGCGAAAGCAGCAGTAGCAAAAGCTAAAGCAGAAGCGTATTCAAATCTATACGATCAACTTGATACCAGTGAAGGCGAAGTAAAGATATACACTGTGTCCGTAAAGTATGGAACAAATTATTTTTTAGCTAAACAGAGCATTTTAAGAAATAATCCTGAAACAGGTCGATTTTTGATTTTAATTTACCGTATTTTAAAATAATATTCTAATATACAGGATGAATTACTTTCGAGTAATGACGTCACCGTCATTTTTTTTAAAATGGAACACCCCTATTTTGTCTCAATTTTCGGATTACTCTAGCTGAGCTGATTCCAAAAATGTATCACATGTTGATTCAAATTGGTAGAGGGTGGACAAAAATACAATAGTTTTGTGTGTGCTCATAATATTAAATTCTAATTAATTTTTTATATTAAATTAAAATATTAAATTAAACAATATCAAAAATTAATTAAAATCAAAAATTAATTAAAATATCAAAATTACAATAAGTATTTTTGATAATATTGTTAATTTAACTAACGCGTTACTTTATGAACACACACAAAGCTATTGTAATTTTGTCCACCCTGTAGCAATTTGAATCAACATGTGATACATTTTTGGAATCAGCTCAGCTAGAGTAATCCGAAAATTGAGACAAAATGGGGGTGTTTCATTAAAAAAAAATGACGGTGACGTCATTACTCGAAAGTAATTCACCCTGTATAGTAGAATATTATTTTAAAATACGGTAAATTAAAATCAAAAATCGACGTGTTTCAGGATTATTTCTTAAAATGCTCTGCTTAGCTAAACAATAATTTGTTCCATACTTTACGGACACAGTGTATAAAATAGCCAGAGGACAAAGAAAGCAAGAGATTTTAATCAGATCAGATGTATCCGAGATGAAAATAATAAAATACTAATTCACGAAAAGGATGTCAAAAAGAGATGGAGAAAGTATTTTGACAGTTTATTAAATGAAGAATTTTACAGACAACCTGTGGAGTTAACGGAGACAGTAACAGCAATGGTTACCAGAATAACAAACGAGGAAGTGGCCCAAGCGCTTCAAAAAATAAAGACAGGAAAAGCAGTCGGACCCGATAATATTCCTGGGAAAGTATGGAGAGCATTGGGAGAGACAGGAATAAGGTGGCTAGCAGGTCTATTTAATAGAATTATGGAAGTTGGACAAATTCCAGACGAATGGAGAAGCAGTATATTAGTACCTGTCTACAAAAACAAGGGAGACATACAACAATGTATAAGGGTGATTCGCCAAAATAGACGGCAATTTCGAGGTAGAGAAATTTAATTTAAAACATGATTTAGAATTAGTTCATTTTTAAATATTTTTTATAAAATGAGCTATTCAACTTAGCCATGATACCAGCAGAGATCATTTTTAAATATTTTCCGAAAAACGGAAATGTTATGACTTCGGAGTTGACAAGTGTCCACGGAGTTGACGCAATTCTCTGTTAATTGAAATTTATGATCGTAACAATTAAATAAAAACTGGTATGTAATAAAACTATACAAAACACTTCCATTTTGATATAAAGTCCTACAGAAAAACATGAAAAATAGTTAAAATATCACTTGCGTCGGAGTTGATTTAGACCGGCCTTCGTGTTGACAAAACTTTCCAATATTTAGCCGTGTCTTTTCCGTTAAACTCCAAAAATCTAATCTGCTTTTGAACACAATGTTGGAATTTCCTTTCTACACATTCTTCTGTCTTTTCTCCATTTTCTCCATGTCAACATAATTATTTGTTATCCGCTTCCATACATGAGCTCCATGTTTTCACATAATGTGCCTACATAGACAGCAGATGTCTCTTTTATGAACATTAGAGAAGACTACCCAAAATGGTACCTATATTCTTACAGAAATCAGCATAGTTGCATAAAAAATTACTTTCTTTCATAAAATCTTTATTTAACGATTTTGGGGGCTTTCGCCTTCATTTTTCCGTCGTACTCCAGTGTATACGAGCCATTTTCTATAAAAAGAAGATAATTACCAAACCGACCGAAACATCTTGACAGCTTACCCAGTAACCCTTTTCCTATATCAGACTAAATTTAAATTGTATTTTTTTAGTTTAAGAATTACTATTCACACACTTTAAACAACTCCGAGGCACGTTCGTCAACTCCGAGGAACGACTGGGCTTCAGAGTTGATTGCTTCGGTGTTGATGATTTCATACATTTTTAGTTCTACTTTCTACAAAATATTAAAAATAATTCTGCTTTATTCATCGTGTGTCAAAAAAACTTTATAGCGCATACTTAGAAGAAAAACAAATTAAAAAATTAGCAAAATTAAGCTTTTACGAAGGCTTCGGTGTTGACTGAATAAAAACATACGCTTAGCTTAAGACACCTTGAAAAATTTTCTATCGCTTAACGATATTATGCTTGTCCACTTTCTTCCACAATTTGGGTTAGACTGAAGCGTTCCTCTCTTGTCAAGCTGCCTGCCATACAGTATAGTGCAGTTTGGCCTAAATTTTCATATATTTTCATGAGGCCTCGGTGTTGATGCACAAAGTTGGTTACAGTTTTTAGTAGATTTTTATGGTTTAATTTTAAAAATGAAAATTATTAATTTGACAATTTTGAATTACATTGGGTTTTTAATTAATTATTGGTAAAATAATCTGCACTTTTGTAACTTTTCAGTGAGCAATACTATAAAACAGATCAAAAACCAAGGTGAGTTACAGCCTCGGAGTTGATATTTTGACATTAAAATTGCATAGAATGCTTGTAAAAATACTTTTTTTTTTAATTAATGTTAAGTGGCGTATATTCATCTATTGTATAACTTAACTTTGGCAACACAATTTGAAACACAGTATGTAAAGGACTTAAAAAAAGGGAGTTACACAATATGCCGCTTATTTTGGCGAACCACCCATAAACTACAGGGCTATAAAACTACTTAGCCACATTATGAAAATATGGGAGAGAGTAATTGATAGACGGATACGTGAAGAAACCGAAATATCCGATAATAAATTTGGCTTTATGCAGGGCAGATCAACAACAGATGCAATTTTCATTGTAAGGCATCTGATAGAAAAATACAGGAATAAAGAGACCAACACTCATATGGTATTCATTGATCTTGAGAAAGCATATGATAGAGTTCCTCGAGAGATTCTGTGGTGGGCACTCAGTAAGAAAGGAGTCCCTGGCGAATATGTAAAGATTGTGAGAGATATGTATGAGGGAGTAACGACTAGTGTTAGGACAGGTGTGGGAGAGACTTATAAATTTCAGGTGAAAGTAGGATTGCACGCAGGCTCGGTGCTTAGTCCCTATTTATTCTCATTAGTTTTAGACCATCATAACAGCGAAACTGCAGGGTTGCATTCCAAGGTGCCTAATGTATGCTGATGGTGTAGTGTTAATAGGAAATAGTGAAAGAGACTTACAACAAAAACTGGAACAGTGGAGACAAGCTCTGGAGGTAAAAGGTTTAAAACTTAGTAGGACAAAAACAGAGTATTTGGAATGTTCATTTAAAGATGGAGTTACTACAAATAAAATGGTATCTTTGGATGGTGAAATGATTGTGAAAAGCAATAGTTTTAAGTAGGTTCCTATGATCGGTATTACAGAGTAATGGAGAAATAGATGGAGATGCATGCAGTAGAATTAGGGCTGGATGGATGAAGTGGAAAGAAGAGAGTGGTGTGTTGGATCACAGAAAAATTCCAATGAAGCTGAAGGGAAAATTCTATAAGATAGCCATAAGACCGGCTATGATGTACGGAACTTAATGTTGGGCAGTGAAAAAAAAAAGGAACAACGAATGCATGTTGCGGAAATGAGAATGCATAGCTGGATGAGTGGAGTGACAAAGAAGGATAAAATTAGAAATGAGTATATTGGTGGAAGTCTAGGTGTGGCACCAATTGATGCCAAAAGGAGAGAGCATAGATTAAGATGGTTTAGTCATGTTCAACGTCGAGACGTTAATCACCCAATACGAAGAATAGCTGAAGTGCAGATTCCTGGAAGGAGTAGGAGAGGAAGACCAAAGAAAACCTGGGGGAGACGATAAGGCAGGACATATTGGTAAAGGGGATTAACATTAATATGACCCAAGATAGAATTGCGTGGAGAAATACAATTAGGGAAGCCGACCCCGCATAGGGATAAGGCAAAGAGAATGATGATGAGATGAAAAAGAAAGGTTCTTGAATGGCGACCAAGACCAGAGACATATCGAAGCAGAGGATTACCACCGACTAGCTGGACGGATGATAAGAGCATCACCACCAATTGGATGCAAGAACGGTGGACAGTTAGAAACCTTATTATTAAAAAGTTATCATTTTTAAAATTCCTGTACTCTTTTGCCGCAAACTTATTTCAAATTAGTTTGCTGATATTTTTGAGTATTGTTTATACATGATCATATCTACGTAGAAGATGAAAGTTACAGAAATGCAAGAAACGGGGAAAACCTATGATAGTGAACAGTTTAAAAAAATATAATTTCCACAAGTTATGGTCGGGAGGATTGAAGCGATTGCAGTGTGCACACGTGTAATGTATGTCGCATGTGAAAGTGTGAAGCATGTCCATGAAGTGCTAAATACAATTATTGAAATAACCATGAATGAAAAAGAGCAGTTCTTGAAAAAGGACTCCAATTAGGACGCCAATTTCGTGGTGTTTTCTTGTGAGACAAATGTTACAATTCTTGTGGAATTTAAACACCATTTATGTGAATGGAACCTTCAAATACTGCAAAAAGTATTTTTGTCAAATGTTTACTGTTTACGTGCCTACTCATGATAGTCCAAGTAATGAAGCTTAAATTTAAAATAGGACAAAACCTCAAAACAATTTTTACAGAATGGATCGATTTGCTTGAAAATTTGAGAATAAGTAATGGATAGTCCAAGGATCAAAATCTATATGATGCCAAAAGGCGCTTTTACCATGGGGGTGGTTGCCACCCCATCTCGGGGGTGGAAATTTTTATTACATTTTGACCGCAAGAGTTGGTAAAAACATTCAATATAATCAAAAAACGTTATATACATTTTTTTGACAAAATTAATAGTTTTCGATTTATTCGCTATCGAAAGTGTTAGTTTTATATCGAAAAAATCTATGTTTTTAATCAGTTTTATTCTAATACCTCAAAGAGTTTTCGTTTTATCAAAACAACTTTACTCAACGAAAATGTACCTTTTGAAAAAATAAACAAAACCGTTGTTTTTTATTTTCTTTAAGACCAACAGTAACCAAGCTAAACTTTATTATCTATATGTTGGCTCTTCTTCGTCAAATGCTATATATTGTAGTTTCAAAGACAAAGGACGGGAAAACTATGCATTTTTCGAGGATAACTTATTGAAACTAATTTAAAGTATTTAAAAATATGTATCTCCAGAAATACAAAAAAAAATCTCTAGCTAAAAAAATTAAGTGACATAATGAAAAGAATGTCAGTCCCTTTTTTTTCAGCAAAAAAGTGATCGTAAACAACCCCCTAATCACCACCCTAATTAAAATTTGTCATTGACCTGATTTGATTTTCTTGATTTATATATTGTCAATAGGTTCTAAAGAAGTTTTAGAAGTTTGGTCGGCTTAGAATGATTAGTTTTTAAAAAAATGGAGTTAAAAGCGAATTACGAGTTTTTGTAGATTGGTAAAAAATGCGCTTTTCTTCAGAATAGAAAGATTAGCATCGGAGATACGAAAAAATATTTAAATATGAAATTGTAGCCTGTTTAATTCCCAAAAACTTAGTTTGCAAAAATTTTTTTTACGGCAAAAATTGAGTGAGCTATTGACAATTAAAACTTGTAATATCATTAAAAAACCACCTTTACCTACTCTTTCAATGCCACCTCTTTTTGTGACTGAGAATTTTAAAAAGATTTAATATCAATAGCCTCATAGATCTTGTAAAAACCCACAAAATTATTTTTTAACTAACTTTCTAAGATAAAAAATAAAAAGTTACAATTAAAAAATCAATATATTTTTTTGAAAAAAAAAAGGAGAAATCCAATTGGAAGCATAATAATGTAAGTTAGCGGTGTTTTTAGTCATTGGCCTTATTTATTCTTCTTTATTGATGTATTATTAATAGATTCTGGCAGTTTGACTGGCTTAGATTGATTAGTTTTTAAAAAACTAAAGTTTAAAGCGAATAATAAATGTTTGCAATTTGGTAAAAAATGCCATTTTCTTCAGAATAGAAAGATTAGCATCAGAGATACGAAAAAATGTTTAAATATGAAATTGTAGGTAATTTAATTCCCAAGAACTTGGTTTGTTCTATAAAATTTGTTCTACGGCACAAATTGAGTGAATCGCAAATGATTATACCATCGAAAAACATTGATTTTTTAGATATAAAACTAACACTTTCGATAGCGAATAAATCAAAAACTATTAATTTTTATCTAAAAAATGTATAGAACATTTTTTGCTTATAAGGAATGTTTTTATTAATTTTTGCGGTCAAAATATAATAAAAAATGTCTACCCCCGAGATGGGCTGGCTACCACCCCCATAGTAAAAGAGTCTGTCGGCATCATATAGATTTTGATCCATTTACTATCCACTACTTATTCTCAAATTTTCAAGCAAATTGATCCATTCTGTAAAAATTGCGAGATGAAAAACTTTAGTTCCTGGACTATGAATAAACACTACATATCTCTTGTAGTATATGTCTTGCTTCCGAACAAGGAAATCATTTCCTACGTAAGGGTGTTTCAGTTCTTGAAAGAGGATACGAGCATAATTTTTGATGCGGCCGTCCTGCATGTTGATTTTGAAATAGCAATTCACAAAGCAGGTCGCCAAGTTTTCCCAAATTCTGATCTGAAAGGATGCTGTCTTCACCTTGGACAAATCTGGTAAGTTTATTAAACGATTCTTAGTCTGTGTCAATTCAACTTTAAAAATCCACAAGGAAGAATTTCCTGTAGCTGGCTGTATACCATTATTTACAAGTAAAATTTAATAAAAAAATTTTGTCCTGGTAAAAGGTATATTAGTTTAAAAAGCCCCTATAGGGCTACAAACAAGAAACAAAACGTTTTTGCTCTGTAACCAGGCATCATCCGTGTTGCAAGAGCATGGTGAGCCACCCAAAATACAAAGGTTTAAACCTTTTAAAAATAGACTAAAAGTCTTATATAAATGTAAACATCCTAAAATCCAAAGGACGGATGTAATTCCTAAGGATGTGGCTTTAGGGCAACATATGACTCCCACACGTGGTAAGTGGGTTACTAGGTAATAGTTAATTAGGTCATTATGTTATGAGGTGACAGGCAACTAACTCATTAGTTGCCTGTCACCTCATATAACATAATGACCTAATTAATTATTACCTAGTAACCCACTTACCACGTGTTGGAGTCATATGTTGCCCTAAAGCCACATCCATAGGAATTATATCCATCCTTTGGATTTTACGATGTTTACATTTGTATAAGACTTTTAGTCTATTTTTAAAAGGTTTTAACCTTTATATTTTTGGGTGGCTCACCATGTTCTTGTAACACTGATGATGCTCTTGTTACAGAGCAAAAACGTTTTGTTTCTATGTTTGTAGCCCTATAGGGGCTTTTTAAGCTAATATACCTTTTACCATTACAAAAATTTTTTATTAAATTTTACTTGTAATACAACTTTAATTACATAAATAAAAGGTTGTGAAAAAATAAGAAATTGTGCTTGGAAATGGCAAAGAATCAGACTTTTCGTGTTGCTTAAAGTACGTGTTTGGTCTTTATTTTCTGGTCTGCAATAACGTAGGTGACTGTTTTGCAACTGATTTTGGAGCAATCTTACCCAGGCATTCAGCAGTTCAAAAATTTGCAGATTTATTTGGACTACCAAAGGTATTCATATATCAGCCAATAATATGCATTCACTACTGTAGCTATAACAAGAAATTTACTACCAACGTCTCTGTCACTGAATATATCACCAAGTATGTACTGGGCAATCTATATAAAACCTATGAGACTAACTAAAAAAGCGTACTAATAAAATTGTCTGGGAAGCTCTAAAAGTGTTGGAGGAAAAGAATCTTGGACGATAATAAATCATCAACGAAATAAAAGTCAAACAGCTCAAACATTTTCCCTTCCAAAGCCTAAAAATAAATGTCTTTTGTAAGATGAAATGCGTCTGAAATTTTATTCTCCATTTTAATTGCACTTTTTACATTTATGCACATGTTTGCTATATCGTTTATGTACCTATGCATTGCTGAGGCCTGCCATCGTTAATATTTGAAACAATATTTTTAGAGAACCTTGTCATATGCCTTCTCTAAGTCAACAAATACTAAATGAATCGGTAAATTTATCGCTGTTCTTTTCTCTATACTTTGTTGAAATATAAATTATTATATATCAACACAAGATCTGACAGCAAAGAATCCACACTGATCTATTTTATCCACACTAAATCCTCATATTGGTTTTCGATTCAATCAACCATACAACCTCCCCAGTAACCTAATAACGCTTATACGCCTGTAATTTTTACATTTCTTATTGTCTACTTTTTTTGTAAATAGAGCTTATATACTTCAAGCACCAATGTTCTGAAAAAATTTGTTGTGTAAGTCCAGAAAGCCACTGCGCATCCGCTAGGAAAAATATTCTGATTCGGATGTTTTACACAATCTTACTCAAAAATGACCCTTTTTAACAAATTGGTATGTTGCCAGGTCCAAAAGTGGGTCAAAATTTTTTTAAACGTTTTTTTCCCTAAAATTATTTTTTTTTGTTTTTTTTTGGTTTTCTGGATCATTCCAAACAGAAAAGGCTTTAGTGACTTTTCTTTAAGTTGATATTTTTTGAGATATAAGCGATTAAAACTTTAAAAATTGCGAAATCAGCCATTTTTGGCCCTCAAAAACTATGTGAAAAACTAAAAATTGCAATGTTGCCAAGGTAGGTAGAAATTTTTTTTACCATCTTGCTTGAAAAGGTCCCCTTTTAACAAATTTGCATGCCTGGATTAACAAGCAGTTAAAAATTGTTTTAAAAGTTTTCTTTTGTTTTTTTTTTCTAAAACTAATTTTTTGCATCAGACAATTTTTTTAAGGGGTTTTTGGATCATTCCAAATAGAAAAGACCCGAAGTGACCTTTCTCTAAATGTGTTCGAGATATAAGCGATTGGCAATTTAAAAATTGCAAAATCGGTCATTTTTACTATCTACTACCTCAAAAACTATTTAAAAACCGAAAATTATAATGTTACCAAGGTACGTAGATATTTTATGAACATCGATAGATTAGATCCCGAAGAGCTTTTTGCAGTACAATATCGAAAAGCCCTTTGGTTTTTAATTGCTAATCAAGCAAGACACTATTTTCAACCATTGCATGTATAACTATGTAACAGGAAAATATTTTAAGTTTAAAAAAAATTGTTTAAAACATTTTTCGACCCATTTTTGAGCCTGGCAACCTGCAAATTTGTTAAAAGGGAACATTTTCAAGCAAGATAATAAAAAAAATTAAATCAGAATATTTTTCCGCACATTATATTTACGGATATTACACCCAATGTTTTATACATACAACGGTTGAGAATAGTGTCGCGCCCGCTTGATTAGCAATTAAAAAACAAAGGGGTTTTCAGTAGTAATTGCACAAGAGCTCTAAAATTATTGAATTTTTCCCAAGTGACACTTTGACAGCTTTAATTTGTCAAACTATTGTCTAAATTATGTCAAAGTGTCACGAGGGCAAAAATTATATATTAATTTTAGATATCGAGTGCAATTTGTTGCGATTACTTCATAAATAAAACTGTTCAAAACCAAAATTTTATTGTAATTTATTTATGTAAGTCCAAATTAATACAATTAAACACACAGTTGTTAAAAATATTTGACGGTTGAAAGTCATCACTTTTATAATTTTTAAAACATTAATTGTCATTAATGTCACTGAATGTATCTTTTTATAGCAATGAAGGGCATCTGACGTAATATACTTGACGACGAAAAATTATCAAAAATTATCAGTAGTAATTGCACAAGAGCTCTGAAATTATTGAATTTTTTCCGAGTGACACTTTGACAGTTTTAATTTCACGAGCCGAAGGCGAGTGAAATTATTTCAAAGTGTCACGAGAGCAAAAATTCTATATTAATTTCAGAGGTCGAGTGCAATTTGTTGCGATTATTTCATGAATAAAAATGTTCAAAACCAAAATTTTATTGTAATTTATTTATATAAGTATGTACCATTAAACACACAGTTTTTATAAATATTTGACGATTGAAAGTCATCACTTTTATAATTTTTAAAACATTAATTGTCATTAATGTCACTGAATGTATTTTTTCGTAGCAACGAAGGGCATCTGACGTAATATACTTAACGACGGGAGATTATCAAAAATTATCGATTTAATTCAGATTTCTATAGATTTCTATTAGTCAGAATCTCCTATGAATGAAATAATCAGTTTAATTTTTATTTCTGTAGCTTTCTATTGGTCAGAATCTCCTATGAATAAAATAATCGATATTGTATTGCAAACAACTCTTCGGGATTTCATCAATCGATGTATAAAGAATATCAACCTACCTTGGCAACCTTGAAATTTTCAATTTTTCACATAGTTTTTGAGGGTTAAACATGGTCAATTTGGCAATTTTTAACTTTTTAATCGCTTATGTCAAAAACTATCAACTTTTGAGAAAAGTCAGTTAAGATATTTTCTGTTTGGAATGATCCAAAAAGCCTAAAAAAACTTTGTTCGGTGCAAAAAAAATAATTTTAGAAAAAAAACGTTAAAAAACCTCTTTTTTGAGTAAGGTTGTGCAAAAACCGAATCTGAATATTTTTCCTAGCGGATGCGCAATAGCTTTCTGGACTAAATAAAACATTGTATTAAAAATATCCGCCAAAAATTCTATTAGTATTGACTTGACGGTCCGTGACCAGACATCTCGTAACGCGACAATTCGTAACCGGACAAGTGGTAACGGACAACTCGTAACGGCGACAGTTCGTAACAGCGACATTTCGTAACGGCGACAGTTCGTAACTATACAAATTCGTAACGGACAATTCGTAAGGTCCGAATTGAATTATTCTGTTTATTTTTGTTAACGTGGAAACTAACTGTTATTACAGTTATAATTGAAATTATGTTTATCAATTTAACAAATTAGTACCGGGATAAACTGTTCAACACATTTTATATTTCGTGTTTCAGATTAAAATTCTTAAAACACAAACAAATATTTAAATACATACAAACTTTCAACAAAATTTTTAAAAGTTTATCCCTCTTATTGTTCCTTAAATTTGCACATACCTAGAGAAAGGAATAATAAAGTAATTCGTGGAATCTTTAAGTCGACAACCATCTTTAATTCCCAAATTTCTAAGTAAACATTTTGTAACCAGGGCGCATCTGTTTTGAGATGGACGTTGCGAGGTGACTCAAATTTTTTTGCAGAAATTGTTTGAAAATAACTCAAATAATAATATTTGAGTTATCCTCCCACTCAAGATGGTCGGAACATTGTTTAAATAATCAAAATGTCAAAATATGAAGGAAAAATTCGATTTTTTTATTGGTTTTTTGATTATAACTTTAAAAGTATTCATTTTAAAGAAAAGTTGTACAAACATAAAAGTTTCGTAAAAAAATTTCCTACAATATATGATTGGTTAACAATTTAAAAAATAGTTACCCTTGTTGCACAATAGCAATAATTGCGAAAAAAACCATACAAAAACAAGTATTCGGATTTTACGTTTTTCAACCATTTATGCTTAACTTAGGACCTTCATATTTTACCCAAAAAACTTTATGATAAAGTAAAATAACACTGTAAATTATATTAAGATCGGTTTAATAGATTTTGCAAAATAAATTTTGCAATCCAGCTTTCGCAAAAAAAATTCATTTTTTTTAATGTTTCATTACTGAAAATAAAGCAGGTAGCAAGTTGAATTTTTTTACTTATAGCAGTGTACTGTACCTTTCATTTGCAATTTGCAAAATTAAAATCGATTAATTACCACGGCGTTAGGAAATTTTTTAAAATACACATTAATTTTTGGTGCTACTCTTTTTCTCATGATCATCTTTCAGTGCGTCACAGTTTTTCGATTTCTTTCTAACACATTAAATTGTATGTGACAGAAAAAAAGGCACGTCGGTGATTAGATTACATTTCGTCGGTTACATTTTTATAACATTTATTCTAGTTATTCTAGTTGTCGATAGATGGCGCCATAATAAAAAAATAATTTTTTTTTAATTAGATAATAATATTACAAATATAATCTGTATAATTTATAAGACTATACAAATCAAAGAAAATACCATTTTATAAATGCAAGAAACACATTTGATTTGTTTTTATTCCAAATTGAAAATAAAATGTGACAACTGTCAGATTTAACTAAAATGTCATGTTAGAATAAATGTCATAAATGTGTATTATCACGGACTTACCCTTTTTCCTATCATTTGTTACGCACTGAAAAATGATCATGAAAAGGACAATACGCGCAGGAGAGTGGTGTTCGATTCACACAAGTTGATTTCCACCAAAATTTCTTCCAATCTTTATCTAATATATTATTTTCTTACTCTATATTTTGTTGTATTTTAATTCCACAAAAATCAAACTAATTGTATTATTGTTTGTGAAATATTGTTTAAACAATTGCATATGTTTAAAAATAATAAACTTTTATTCTCAAGTTAAAACATATAAACAAAGAAAATTTTTGCTAACAAAAGTGTTATTTCAAACGATAGAGTATGTGTTTTTATTTTGCAATAAACAAATTTATTTATTTATATCGAAATGTAATAAAAATTAAAATGTATCAATCATTATCAAAGGTCATTGGAATGCCCAATCAGAGCAATCTATCCGCTGTTCTGCGCGGAGCACCAATAATTAATGTATATTAAAAAAAATTTCTGACACCGTGGTAGTTAATCAATTTTAGTTTTGCAAATTGCAAATGAAAGGTACAGTATACTTCTATACGCAAAATAAAATTCAACTTGCTATCTGCTGCTTTATTTTCAGTCCTGTAACATTTGGAAAAATGAATTTTTTTTGCGAAAGCTGGATTGCAAAATTTATTTTGCAAAAACTGTTAAATCGATTTTAATGAAATTTACAGTTTTGTTTTATTGTATCATAAAGTTTTTCTGGGTGAAATATGAAGGTCCAAAGTGTAGCATAAATGGTTGAAAAACGTAAAATGCGAATACTTGTTTTTGTATGTTTTTTTTCGCAATTATTGCTATTTTGCAACAAGGGTGACTATTTTTTAAATTTTTAACCAATTTTATATTGTAGGAAATTTAATTACGCAACTTTTATGTTAGTATAACTTTTCTCGAAAATTAATACTTTTAAAGTTATAATTAAAAAACAAAGAAAAAAATCGAATTTTTCCTTCATTTTTTGACATTTTGATTATTTAAACAATGTTCCGGACTTTTTTGAGAGGGAGGATAACTCAAATATTATTATTTCAGTTATTTTCAAGAAATTTCTGAAAAAAAATTTGAGTCACCTCTCAACGTCCAAATGTACTAATATTTTTACAGATGCGCCCTGGTCTAAAAGGAAAGATTATAATTACCTGTTATTATAATAAACTTTGTGATACTGATACTGATTTGATGAAACTGATTCGTTAAATTGATAAACATAATTTCATTTATAGCTGTAATAACAGTTAGTTTCCACATTAACAAAAATAAACGGAATAATTCAATTTGGACGTTACGAATTGTCCGTTACGAATTTGTATAGTTACGAACTGTCGCCGTTACGAATTTGTATAGTTACGAATTGTCGCCGTTACGAAGTGTCGCCGTTACGAACTGTCGCTGTTACGAATTGTCCGTTACCATTTGTCCGGTTACAAACTGTCGCGTTACGAGATGTCATGGAACCTTGACGTCAGAGTTTTATTAATTCAATGGGGATATTTCCAGGTCTTGCAGCTTTCCCGTTTTTCATTTCCTTTAAGGTTCGTCTTATCTTCAGCATACAAAATAATTCAATACAAAATGTAAAAATATCTACATACACGTACAACTTTTTTTAAAGTCAAATAAAATGAAACATATCACCACAACAATTCTAAATTATCATCATTTAATCTTTAATAAAAATCATTAACTATTATGCAAATTTTTCCACCAAAAAGAAATCAAAACTTCAAAAATATTCCAAATTGTTATTTGTTATTAGTCTAGTCTTAGAGATCAAAATACTATTAGGTATAATAGTACATATCTATACAATAATAATAATTATTATAATAGGTGATAAAACCTGCAAATATATGTATTTTACATTTTTGGTTATTATTACCAGATTTATTTGTAAACAATTGTTTTGTTTACGTTTTCTAGCCAAGTTTCTTATGGTAGGGGGGCAAAGTATGCTAAATGTGCAGTACTCGAGCGTTATGGGGATTTATTGGGTTGTGAAGTGTAGGTCCTAAAACCAAAAAAGTTAAGTAAAGTTTACCATTTTAGTGGGGATTTTCCATTTTTAATTACATTTTCCATTTCCAACAATCGTTTTTTTCGATTATAGCGCCTTCTATTCATAATTTAAAAACATGTCTCGAATAAAATTTATAATTTTTACGCAAGGAATCCAAATCTGTAATAAAAAAAATATAAAAAAATTATTTTTAAGACACGCTTTTCTTTAGTTACGAGTGACTAAAATTAAAAATATAAAAAAAATCAACTAAAAAGCAAAAAATAAAAAAATTGAAAAAATGTAACACATTCGTCAAAGAAAAGTGTGGAGAGTCTTCATCGAATAAACGGTTTTCGCCCCACGCTTTTCTTTAACGAATGTGTTAGATTTTTTAAATTTTTTTTATTTTTTGCTTTTTAGTTGATTTTTGTTTATATTTTTAATTTTTGGCACTCGTAACTAAAGAAAAGCGTTTCTTGAAATTTTTTTTATATTTTTAATTATTTACTTTTTAGTCTTACACTTTTCAAACATTAAAATATATCGTCATGTTTCTTAAAATATGTATAAAACATATGATGTACTAACATGAAAAGTAGTCGGAATCGGCAAAAAATTTGAAACTTTATTGTTTATTAATGAAGCATAACGTAAACAATTAACGTAAAAAGTGATATTATGTATAGTTCATATCATTAGCTACAACAAGTAAAAGTTTCAAGATTTTACATTGTAAAAAACAAGAGAAATTAAGCATTTTCCGTTAAAATCGTTTTTTTTTATTTAAACAATTAATAAACATAAAAAAAATATTGATTATTCGTGTATAGTTCCCGCGAATGCATATGTCTGCAAATTTTCTTTCATTTACATTGGAGAAAAGGCACTCAAATTAACGTCTAAAGTTTTGACGCAAACTATTGAACTAAATAAAAGCGTGTAAAAATGGGGGCTCCCATAAATGTATTTAAAATCACGCGATGTTTTGCGAAATGAACATCAGATCGAAAAACTGAAAATTACTTTTATTCAATATTTTTGAAAAATCTATCGAATTGCATCAAACACGACAGAGGTGGGGTGGGGGGTTACTTTAAAATCTTATATGGAAGTAAAACTAAGGAAATAAAACTATAGATGTGCTATAATTGGAAAAATCGATTGATGGAAATGGAAAATTAAACTAACAAATGGAAAGTCCCCACTTAAATGGAAAGCCTTACTTAAATTTTTTGGTTTTAGGACCTAATCTTCACAACGCAGTAGGTCCCTATAACGTTGGAGAAACTGCAAATTTAGCATACTTTCCTCCCCTACTAAAATGAACTATTGTATTTAGAATTTAATGCTTTTCTTTAGTTCAATCGTTTGGGTCAAATCTTTAGACGTTAATTTGACTGACTTTTGTTCAATGCAAATGAATGAAAGCTTGCAGACATATGCATTCGCGGGAACAATGCATGAATAGTCAATAACATTTTTTAATTTTTATTAATTGTTTAAAAAAACGACTTTACTAGAAAATGCTTAAATTCTCCTGTGTTTTACAATGAAGAAACTTTAAACTTTTACAGATTGTAGCTAATTATTTGAACTATACATAATTTCACTTTTTGCCTTAATTGTTTACGTTATGCTTCATTAATAAACAATAAAGTTTCAAATTGTTTGCCGATTCCGACTACTTTTCATGTTTGTACATCATCTATTTTAATAAATATGACGATATATTTTAATGTTTGAAAAGTGTAAGACTAAAAAGTAAAAAGTAACAAAATATGAAAAAAATTTTTTAAGAAACATTTTTATTTAGTTAAAAATGTGACTAAAATTAAAAATATTAAAAAAAAATCAACTAAAAAGGAAATGATTAAAAAAAATTCAAACTCGAAGGAATATTCGAAGAAAACTCTTAGACAGATTAAATATACAAAAATCTCACACATTCTTTAAAAAATTGAAAAAATCTAACACATTCCTTAAAGAAAAGCGTGGGACGAAAACCGTTTATTCGATGAAGACGCGTACCACGTTTTTCTTTAACGAATGTGTTAGATTTTTTCAATTTTTTAACGAATGTGTGAGATTTTTGTATATTTAATCTGTCTAATAATTTTTTTTAAATAATCCTTCGAGTTTGATTTTTTTTTTAATTTTTGTTTTTTAGTTTATTTTTTTTTAATATTTTAAATTTTAGTTAATCGTAAATAAAGAAAAGCGCTTCTTAAAAAAATGTTTTCATATTTTTTTATTAATATTTTATGTCCGCATAAAATTTACCATAAAACATAATGTAAGAAGATAATAATATTAAAGTAGAAATACTTTAAATTATTGATCTTATTCATAAGACCTAAGGATTTTCCCGTGACATCCGTTGATACAGATACCTAAGCACTGCTTTGGGTAAATTTGGTTACGACTATAATAGTCTAGTAAAATAAAATTACACTATATAAATCAAAATGTAAATTCGTACAGGTTGAAACAAATTTTATATCAAAGTTTAGGTGGGTACAAAAGATATTTTCAAAAAAGTATCCAAATCATGCAGGGGATCATTGTTTAAATAATTAAAAAGGGGTCATTTTTGCAAAAAAATTACTTTTTTAACTGCTGAGGTCGTTCAATTACTAATGAAGATCTATAGGATTATTTTCTACAAAGTTGAAGGGTAAATCTTTCACATAAGACTTACTAGATTAAATTTGACCCCTATTAATTTAAATAATTCTACATAAAACTTTAAAAACAAATTTGTAAAATATAATTTTTAGCGTTTTAAATAAGCACTATAAAATATCTTATTTTACAGACTGAGTTGCACTATGTTACCAGTATTAAGCAAAAAAAATTGGTAAAAAAATATTTAATATTTTTTGAGATATTGA
This sequence comes from Diabrotica virgifera virgifera, assembly GCF_917563875.1. Taxonomy (NCBI): domain Eukaryota; kingdom Metazoa; phylum Arthropoda; class Insecta; order Coleoptera; family Chrysomelidae; genus Diabrotica; species Diabrotica virgifera. Next base: position 107,766,999 of record NC_065446.1, read on the forward strand.
ATTTGTTTATTAAATGTTACTCTATTTTCAATTGCAAAAACGAGGTTGTTGCCAAAGACTTATTCACCTGTATTGAATCTTATTATTTTTATTTTTATGTATGTTTTCGATAAATGTATTGATAAATTCAAATTTCAAATAAACTTCCCCCTAAAATGGCATTTGAAAATTATTCAAATTTGTTTATAACTTGTTTTTTTAATAACGTCGCGGGGATTAAATTTTTTGAAATGCCGTTTCGATAATTGAGTTCCTGGAAATTTTTCACTAATTAACAAATTTTATTGTCTTTTTTTCCTCTTCTTTTTTTTTTCTTGGAGTTATATTACTACGGGGCCTTTTAGGATTAAGTTTCATTAAGCATGTCGATTCTCTAGGTTGCAGATTCTAGACATAAAAATATTAAGATTTAACTAAAATCTCTTTAATAAAATGTGGCTACTTACTGAGCTACAGGGTGTTTCATTAAAAATTTTTAAAATTATTGTTACCAAGTACTTTAAAACTATTTGACGTATCCTTATCATACTTGGCAGAAAGTGTGGGTACTATATAGTCTACTAAATTGTGATAAATAAAAGTTTCTAGCTACTACCAGAGGCGTACGACAGGGGACAGTGAATGATTGACCTTTCCCAAATTCTACGCCACTGAGGGAATTACTATTTTAGCGAAATTTTTCGATTCTCCAATACTTTCTATGTAAATAATTTAGTCTTTACTGGTAACGATTAAGCCATTAGTTTTTGAGACATTGGACGTTAAAAATGAAATGGCATAGTTATTTTGATTTATTCATTCATTCATTTTAAACTTCCAATATCTCTCAAACTGATGACTTATCGATACCAATAAAGTTATTTACATACAAAGTATTGGAGAATCGAAAAAAATCGCTAAAATAGTAATTCACTCAGTGGCGTAGAATTTGGGAAGGGTCAATCATTCACTATCCCCTGTCGTACGCCTCTGGCACTAGCTAGAAACGTTTATTAATCACAATTTAGTAGGGTGTGTAATAGCTACACTTTCTGCCAAGTATGATAAGGATACGTCAAATAGTTTTAAAGTACTTGGTAACAAAATTTTTTAAATTTTTAAATAAAACACCCTGTAACTCAGTAAGTAGCCACTTTTTATTCAAGAGATTTTAGTTAAATATTAATATTTTTAGGTCTAGAATCTACAACTCAGAGATTCGACATTCTTAATAAAATTTAACCCTAAAAAGGCCCGTAGTAATATAACTCCAAGAAAAAAAGAAGAAAAAAAAACGACAAAAAAATTTTGTTAATTAGTAAAAAATTTCCAGGAACGCAATTATCGAAACGGCATTTCAAAATACTTAATCCCCGCGACGTTATTAAAAAAAACAAATTATAAACAAATTTGAATAATTTTTAAATGCCATTTTAGGGGGGAGTTAAACTGAAATTTGAATTTATCAATACATTTATCGAAAACTTACATAAAACTAAAAATAATGAGATCTTAAGCAGATGAATACTTCTTTGGCAACAACCGCATTTTTGCAATCGAAAATATAGTAACATTTAATAAACAAATTCAATATCTCAAAAAATATTAAATATTTTTTGACCAATTTTTTTTTTACTTAATACTGGTAATATAGCGCAACTTCGTCTGTAAAATAAGATATTTTATAGTATTTATTTAAAACGCTAAAAATTATTTTTTGCAAATTTGTTTTTAAAGCTTTATATAAAATTATTTAAATAAATAGGGGGTCAAATTTAATTCAGTAAATCACACATAAAAAATTTACCCTTAAACTTTGCAGGAAAAAGTCCCATAGACCTTCATTAATAAGTAAATTACCTCAGCAGTTTAAAAAGTATTTTTTTTTGCAAAAATGACCCCTTTTTAATTATTTAAACAATGATCTCCTTGTATGATTTGGATACTTTCTTGAAAATATCTTTTGTACCCACCTAAACTTTGATATAAAATTTGTTTTAACCTGTACGAATTTACATTTTGACTTTTTTTTATTTTATTAGGCTATAATCCAATATAAAATTTTTGCAAAAGTTAATACGTACTTTTTAACTTATAAACAATATATAAACCATCAAAGATCGCTATCTGATTTTAAATATTAAAGGTGAAGACCGGTAAGCTATATGGAAAAGTGATACAATTTTACTGCAGAAGTATAAGGTTTATTCTAGCAAACAGTCAAACTAGTCAGAAACCGTCAGCAAACAGTTGGTCAGTGAAAGAACATAATACAGTCACCAGTACTATCCCCTCTACCCGCGCTGGTCCACTATTCGCTGATGGTTTCAAACCGTTTGAAACTGATGCTAGAACAAACCAATAGAAATTTCTTTAAAATTAGTGTACGAAATTTTTTTTAATTTGTTGCTTAGTTATTGGGAAAATAGCTTAAACAGTCGATTTTTTGAAAATAATTAATAACTTTTCTAAAAATACACAAAAGCTATAATTTCGCGTGAGAATAGGAACAATATCACAAGAATTCAGCTACTAAAATTTCAAGAAGTTTCACTTAACGAGTTATTACAAATTTGAAATTGTCTATCTCAAAAAGGTTTTATCTACGGAGTTATTATTCGTAAACTATTAGGTCTACATAAATTCTGAAGACATCACGTTAAAGAGAGAGGCTAATTTTATCAAATTAGATAATTTCTTTATTAAAAAGTTTATAAGAAATGTTGTAAAATAATTTTGAAAAAGTAGTGTTATTTTAAGCTTATAAACAATTAAAATAACTCAGACGCAATAACATGTAAGAAGTTAATTTTTAAACGCTTTTATTTAGTTCAGTCGTTTGCGTCAAATTTTTAGACGTTAATTTGACTGCATTTTCTTCAATGGAAATGAATGAAATTTGGAGACATATGGATTCGCGGGAACAATACAATAGTCGATCAAATTTTTTTTTATGTTTATGAATTGTTTAAATAAAAAAAACGATTTTAATGGAAAATGCTTTAATTCTCTTGTTTTTAAAATGTAGAAACTTGAAACGTTTACAGATTGTAGCTAATTATATGAACTATTCATAATTTCACTTTTTACGTTATTTGTTTACGTTATGCTTCATATATAAACAATAAAGTTTCAAATTTATCCAGTTTCTGTTCGATTTCTATCCAGTTTTCAGCGAAAAAAGTTATGGCACCGTAGAGGGACGAATGCTGCCCTTAGTATTGTCGTGGGCTTCGACTGTCCATAAAACGCAAGGTTCGACTGTTGACTACGCTGCGCTGTCGTGAACTTGGGCCCGAAAGTGTTTGCGTAAGGACAGGCTTAAAAGCCTGCAAAGCTTAGGTTTCATTGAGCCGAGTGCGATCATTAAGGTACGTATCCATACAAGGGTGAACCCCGCTCGGTATAGCTGCTCAAATGGATACAGCATGCGCTCCCTTACATATAAACCGCGAACCGGTTGAAACGAAAAGTGTACGCGCCAAGCAGCGATCACCGACGTATCCACTAAGTGGAGCTACTACACCGAGCGAGGTTTACCCTTGTATGGATACGTACCTTTAGACGGCTTGCGCATCGAAGAACTGCATTGCGAGAAATTAACAGGGTCTACACCGTGCAATAGTAAAGTATTACAAGAGATGGAAATACTGCGAAAACTGTAATAGTCGTAAAAAATGATTTTGATTTAAGAAATGCATGAAGAAATTACAGAAAATGTACAATGTATGTATCAAAAGTTAAAATAAATGCAAAAAAGGTATCTGTCATATACCTACATCCTTTTTTTAAACATGACGATATATTTTAATGTTTGAAAAGTGTAAGACTAAAAAGTAAAAAATAAAACAATATCAAACAAATTTTTTTAAGAAACGCTTTTATTTAATTATGAGTGACGAAAAGTTAAAATATAAAAAAATCAACTAAAAAGCAAAAAATAAAAAAAATCAAACACGACGGATTATTTGAAAAAAAAACGTTCGTTAAAAAAATGAAAAAATCTAACACACTCGTTAAAGAAAAGCGTGGTACGCGTCTTCATCGAATAAACGGTTTTCGCCCCACCCTTTTATTTAACGAATGTGTTAGATCTTTTCATTTTTTTAACGAACGTTTTTTTCGAATAATCCGTCGAGTTTGATTTTTTCATTTTTTGCTTTTTAGTTGATTTTTTTATATTTTAACTTTTAGTCACTCATAATTTTAATTAATAATTTTTCATATTGTCTTATTTTTATTTTACTTGTTGGTATTCTTATACAAACTGAAACAAAAATATAATGCCCTACGACCCTTAAAACCCGAGGTAGTCACTTTTTTTCAAAAATTCACTGGGGCTTTGTTTATAAACATTAGAAAATTTGAAAAACAACGTTTAAATGACTAAAAGATCATGTTTATACAAAAAAATTCAAAACGATTCTTGTAAAAAAGAGCCGTCCGTGATGCGTCAAAAGTGAAGGGTTTAAAAGTAAAGCGATTGTTACCCTCTTGATTTTATTGTCAAGAACTTAATTCACAACTACACATTTATAAGAGTCGCAATACTTCCGGTCCTTAGTAACGAAAATTTATGTTCTTTTTGAACTGAATACTTCTTATCGCTTGGTATGGAAATTTGACGCCAAATTCTAAATTCTTATTTGGTGTCATTTAAAAATTGTGACTCGAGTGGTAAGCTTGCGGCATACCGTCGCATAGATAGATATACACTTATTTTAATATTCATAGTAGACCTGATCCTGAATTTTCTACTGTTTGAATGGTTTCAGTGTGATTTCAACTATAGATCCCGAATTTTAAATAATTAACTGGGTTTAGGTCGTTTCAGCCCTAGAGGGATGGTTTATTAAGTTTTTCCTAAAAATAAAGTGCGACACATGATTTTATCGTAAAACTAAATATATATTCCAAATTTTCTATGATTGGATGGCATCGGGGTGGTTTCAACATTATAGGGGTAGTTTGTAAAATGTTTTTAAAAAATATATACAGATTGTACTTAAAAAAAATAATGACAGTTTGCTCTATAAACAAATGTCCGCAAATGCTTCGTTTTCGAGATACAGAGTGTTGAAATTACTCTTACAAACCGACGATGTGTTTATTGCTCTATATCTGGTTAAGGTATGCAAATGAAATTTGGTGGATTTTAAGACATAGTTATTGCGACTTTTTGACAGTGAAATTAAAAAATCTCAGTGGAGTACTATTTTATCTATACACATGTTTTTATAATAAAACTAAGTATAGATTACGAATTTTATATTATTGTTTGGGATGGGGGTAGTTTCAACCTTTGGGGTTGATTTGCTCTGTTATTTTTTAAATCTAGTGCGAAACATGATCATCACAAATCATGTAGATTCCGAAGTTTTAATTATGGAGATGGTTTGTCAGTATTGACTGGGTTTGGGGTTATTTCAACCCTCCTATAATGGTTGACTTATTCACTTTTTTTCAAAAAATAAAGTGTGATACATATTTTTATGGTATCAGATTTTCTTGGGTCGCTTCTGACGTGCGGTTTCAATCACTGGAGGAGATTTTCAAAAAATACGGTTCTCAATCCCTAATAGGTTAAATCCACCCCGAAGGCAGCCAATCATAGACAATTTGGAAGCTATATTTAGATTTACGATATAATATGTGTCAATCGTTATTTTTGGAAAAACTGACAAACTTGAATCAAATCAACCTGTATGAATCTATATTTAGTTTTAGTATACGCTGTGAGCTTCGCTGGTGTCGCTCCTGGCGGATTACTAATCAACTTTCACTGGTAATTTTTAAATTTATTATTTAATTGTTATCGTTTAATATTTACAACGCAAAAAAGTAATTAAATTATAATCGATTTTTTTAAGATTTTGCTAATCATTTTGACGTTCTATTGATAAAATATGAATTTCTTACTTCGGATACTTTCACAATTATCGTGTAGATGGCGGTAAGATTAATATATTAATTTATAATTAGATATTACGGAACATTAAAAAAACTTAAATTCACTATTTAAAACGTATTGTACATTTAAGGTAAAAATATATAACACAGCTTTGACAAACTAATACTTTTTATAATTAATGTTTTTAATTTTAATTCTAAATTAATCACTTTGACATTTATGTCAAATTTCCAGTAATCGTTTACAGACTTGTCACTACTGGCGCTCGCGAATTTGTAAATATCCCTTCTACGTACGAGCGACACGAGCTCACAGCGTATACGCTCTGAGCTTCGCTGGTGTCGCTCCTAGCGGTTACTAATTAAACTTTTACCGGTAATTTTTAAATTTATTATTTAATTGTTATCGCTTAATATTTACAACGCAAAAAAGCAATTAAATTGTAATCGATTTTTTTAAGATTTTTCTAATCATTTTGACGTTCTATTGATAAAATATCAATTTCTTACTTTGGATACTTTGACAATAATCGTGTAGATGGCGCTAATATTAGAATAGATTATTTATAATTAGATATTACGGAACATTAAAAAAACTTAAATTCACTATTTAAAACGTAAGTATATTTAAGGTAAAAATATATACCACAGCTTTAACCAACTAATATTGTTTATAATTAATGTTTTTAATTTTAATTTTAAATTTATCACTTTGACATTTATGTCAAATTTCCAGTAAACGTTTACAAACTTGTCACTACTGGCGTTCGCGAATTTGTAAATATCCCCTCTAGGTACGAGCTCACAGCGTATAAAAGCAGGTGTGGCACAATATTTTTTTAAAAATTGACCAAATCAACCTCAAAGGGTTGTTTTACCCCTTTGAACCATATAAGTTGAACCACCCCGAACCGAACCAATGATATAAAATTTGGACTCTATACTTAGTTTTACCCTAAAAATACGTATCGCACTTTATTTTTTGGAAAAACTGATTAAATCTACCGCTATAGGGTTGACATGAACCCAAACCCAGCAAATACGGCCAAACCACCCCACTAATTTAAAATTTGGAATCTGCGTGATTTAGCTTTATGTAGTATAAAAACATGTTTCGCACTAGATTAAAAAAAAAAACAGAACAAATCAACCCCAAAGTGTCGAAACCACCCCGAGACCAACCAATTAGTTTTAGCATAATACATGTGTCGCACTCTATTTTTTAACTGGAGAAATCAACCAAAAATGATTGAAATCGCCCCCAACCCAACCAATAATACACTATTCGGAATCTATACTTAGTTTTATTATAAAAACAACCCTTCATATCATAATTTTTGAAAAAATTTTATAAATCACCCCTATAGTGTTGATACCACCCCGAAGCTAGCCAATCATAGAAAATTTGGAATCTATATTTAGTTTGACCATAAAAGCATGTGTCACACTTTATTTTTAGGAAAAACTTAATAAAACACCCTCTAGCTAGGGCTGAAACGACCTAAACCCAGTTAATTATGTGTAGTTGTGGATTAAGTTCTTGACAATAAAATCAAGAGGGTAACAATCGCTTTATTTTTAAACCCTTCACTTTTGGTGCATCATGAACGGCTCATTTTTACAAGAATAGTTTTGAATTTTTTTGTATAAAACATGATCTTTTAGTTGTTTAAATTTTGCTTTTCAAATTTTCGAATGGTTATAAACAAAGCCCCGGTGAATTTTTGAAAAAAGTGTAAAAATATATGTTCTTCTGCTTCTGCTTCTTGGTGTGCCTATCCGTGACAAATGTTGGCATTTATCATGGCAATCCTTATCTAGTCTCCAGTATGGCAAAAAGCTGCACAGATATTATTTTGAATCAGGTTCTGATGTTCTCTAGGCAGGATGTTCTTCTTCTTCCTGGACTTTGCCTTGCCAAATATTTTTTGTTCCAGGATAGCTTGTAGTGGGGCACATCCCGATTCATTTCGCATAATCTGTTCGAAGTACTGTAGCTTTTCAGATTTGATGGTGGTCCGTCCGTCTTCATTCTTCTGGAAACCTCTTCATTTATGACTCAGTCAGTCCATGATATTTTAAGTATCCACATCTTAAATGCTCCACATCTTCTGTACATATCGTCGGTATACTGCGAAAACCAGGTAAATGACAAATTTTAAAATATTGAGTTAAGTATACCAAAATTCTCAGCTTTTTACGTTCTACATACAGGTAAAACGCAATAAATGATACAATTTACCATTCAGCAGATAATTTATATAATAAACAAATAAGTTACACGTAACCAACTTTTTATTTTCAAATAAAACAATATATCGCTACTTACTTCCATAAAATCAAAGTTCTGTTGCATGTAAAACCAACTAAGCGCACATATATTTGCAGGAAAACAATATATTTCTACTTCTGTATATCTACCATATTCAGTAAAAAGCTGATAAGTGTCTTTAATACAGTGTGATTTATTTTGATTTACAGGTAAAACTAGGTAAGTGATCGCACCTTGATCTTAAATTTAGGTTTAATCAGCTAGGTCTCTTCACTTTTTCAAACTAATGATAGAATGTTATTTCTGATATATGCATCTTTCATTAGCATATCGAATATCAAACACAACTGGTCCGCCTAATTCAAAATAAAGCAATAAACTTTTAAAACGTTTTTTCTCGATTTCGGTTTTCTACATTTACCTGGTTTTCGCAGTATACCGACGATATCTTTGTTCAAGGTCCACAATTCAAGACCATAAAACAAAATAGAGAAGACATAGCATCGTAGCATTCTTACTTTTATACCAAGAGAGATATTGTGACTCTTGAAGAAGGCACTGATTCGGTTGAAGATGGATCTAGCATTTTCGATGCGGGCCCTTGTCTCTTGGTTATTGCTCCATTCTTCATCTATTATGATGCCGCGCTGAGGTAGTTGTAGTTAAAATATTGATCTTCTTCTAAAGGTAGATGTTGGCAACAACATTGACCCATCTTATTCTATTCACAGCAGCTCGAAATAGATCAGTTGATGTAAGACTAGTCTACTTCCTAAGATTGGCCAGCCAGGACATACGTCTACATCCAGGGTCTCCCTTGCCCTCCATCTTGTCTTGTAGAATCAACTGTGGAAGTCGGTATTTATAATTACGCGTAATGTGGCCGAAGTAAGCCAATTTTCTGTTCTTTATGGTGATAATAAATTATATGTCTTTTCTTAGCCTCTGGAAAATATTAAAGTAATTCAAAGATATGTTGATATCTTCTGCTTCTTTGTGTGCCTATCCGTGACGAATGTTGACAATTATCATTACAATCCTTATTTTGTCTGCAGTAGCGCGAAAAAGCTGCAAAGATGTTGTGTTGAACCAGCTTCTAAGGTACTCTAGGCAGGATGTTCTTCTTCTTCCTGGACCTTGCTTTCCAAATATTTTTTCTTGCAGGGTAGCTTGTAGTAGAGCACATCTGGATTCGTTTCGCATAATGTGTCTCAAGTACTGCAGCTTTTGAGATTTGATGGTGGTCCGTCCGTCTCCTGGGAACCTCTTCATTTGCTCAGTCAGTCCTCGATATTTTTAGTAACCACATCTCAAGGGCTCCAAATCTTTTGCACTATCTTTGTTCAAGGTCCACAATTCAAGACCATAAAACAGAATAGAGAACATGTAGCACCGCAGCATTTTTACTTTTATACCAAGAGAGATTGTGACTCTTGAAGAAGGCACTGATCCGGTTGAAGATGGATCTAGCTTTTTCCATGCGCGCCCTTATTTCTTGGTTATTGCTCCATTATTTATCTATTATGATGCCGCGCCGAGGTAGGTGTAGTGGGTCACTCTTTCTATTGGGGTTTGGTTGACATAGAGTTGACTATCTATCTTTTTTTGCCAATTATCATGAGCTTTGTCTTCTTTATACTTATATTGAGTTCATATCGTTGACTGTACCTACTTACTAAGTAATTTTGTCTATAATAGCTTGTAGATTTTCTAGACTGTCCGCAAAGACTATGGTCCATGTGTATATTTAATGTTTAACCGGTACCCGTTTAGTAGGATGCCTTTTTCAATTTCGTGCAAAGCCTTCTTTTAGAGCAGAGAATAAAGATTTTTCTAGTTTTAAAGTTTGTAAAATAATTATATTAAATCTTTTAAGAAATAATTCGTCCACGTTACTTCAATTTTGTGAAAAAATCATTCCATGACCTCTAGGAAGGTCAAATTAGAAAAAAAATGTAGCTATAGAAAATCTTCCAAAGTATATCATCATAAACAATTGAAACGACAATTGCGACCCCACTTTTCACTAAAACAGTTGATGCATAAACCCCCCTCTGACGTTAGTATGAATTAAAGTGTACTTAGTGACAATAAAAACAGAAATAGGGACTGGTTAACGCAAGCTACTAATTTTTCTATTAGCTCCCTACTGTATTTTCAAGGTCTGTGCTGGTTTCCTGTTAAACTGTATTATTATATTGCCCGACTACTTTATCCTTATAGACGAGAAATTTGATTAAAATAAGAACTATACGCGTGATATGAAATAAAAACTGTTAGTTCAGTTACAACGTTAGCCAACGGAGATTTAAACGCGGTTTCCGAAGAATAACCCTCATGTTGGTCTCAGAAAATTAATCCCATCTAAGTTAATATAAAATTATTTAACGAAACAACCATTAAAACTAATGGTAAGACGTCAAGGCCAATTGAAATACAACCAGGTGTCAGACAGGGTTGTGTGCTGTCACCGATACTGTTTGACGTCTACTCGGAGGTAATATTTGCGAATGCTTTATCGCACTCTTCAGAGGGTATCAGGATAAACGGACGCAGAGTAAATAACAACCGCTATGCTAATGACTGATTCGGATCATAGTTTCAAGATACTGTTAAATAGGGTCACTGAGAGCTATGAAAAAATTGGGTATGAAGATCAATACGGCGAAAACCAAACTTATGAAAATATCAAAGAACAAAAATGTACCCCTTCCAATATTGTGAATCACCAACAGCTTGAATACGTATACCAATACAAATATCTTGGTTGATGATTTAACAATCGACTCAGTATAAACAAGAAGTAAGAACAAGAATAGAAATAGCCCTACTGGGCTTTAATAAAAAAATTTAACGGATTATATTTGTAAAATGAACGGATTTGTAACAGTAGCATTATTATTAATCTTAGATGTTGTTTTCTGCACTGTTATATATGGTCAATACTATATATGGAACGGAGGTCTGAAAACTCAACATAACGCCAATAAACAAGTTAGAAGCTGTCGAACTCTGGTTTTATAGAAGGATCCTAATACCTTTGACAACCCACACTACCAAAGAAAATGCCCTGAGGAGAATAGGTGCAGATATTGAAGCTATTAAAGATCATCAAAGTTCGAAAAGTCAGCTACTATATACCTGGAACACATAATGAGAAACGAAAAGTACCGCCTCGCGCATCTGATCATCCAGGGGAAGATTGAACGAAAACGTGGTCCCGATAGGCACCAAATTTCATGGCTTATAAATATCAGAGACTGGACCGACCTTGATAACTCCTATGCATTTGTGTATTATATGTTAATGTATTTTATATATATTACGTCTTTCTTCTTCTTGTTGTAATGGGACTATGTCCTGTTTCTTCTGTTACAGTATCTGCTGCGATTCGGAGCTCCAGCTCTCGTACCATCGTTTTTTGGGTCTTCCTATGGGTCGTTTAGTGTTGGGCTTCTGTGTTTTCGCCCAATGCGCCATACGTTCAGGGTCTATCCGATCTACGTGGTTTCTCTACATGCGTCGTCGTGCTCTTGTCCATCTCACTACGTCTTGAACGCCTAGCTCTCTCAATGTGTCTTCGTTTCGTATTCTATCTCTGAGTGTGATACTTCTGATCTTAGGGTTTTCATCTCTGTTGTTCTCATTATTTGTTTGGTCTTTGTTGTCTCGGCCCTTGTCTCAGCTTTGTATGTCAGTACGGGTCTAACACATGTCTTATAAATGCGGGCTTTGCTTTCGGTGCTCATACATTTATTCCACCAGATTATATCCCTCAGAAACCAGATAATTCTACTATTCAAAAAAGGAGATAAAAAGCAGCCAGAAAACTACGGAGGTATCAACTTGTTAAATACCTAAAACTTACAACTAAAATCTTACAAGACGTAATGAATCAGAGGAGAAGTTTAGCAGATGAACAACAGGGTTTTCGTACTGGAAGGTCGATGCAATATTCGTCATAAAGCAAATTACTGAGAAATCACTAGAGTATAATAGACCAGCATTTCTATGTCTGATTGATTTAAAGAGAGCATTTGACAGAGTAAGACTCAAAGATGTAATCCATCTTCTGTATAATAGAGAAGTCCCTCTAGTTATCATAAAAACTATTGACAACATCAACCAAAACAACAAAATGGAAGTCAGAATAGATGGACAACTTACAGAACCTATAGATATGGGCAGCGGAATAATACAGGGAGACTCATTGAGTCCTATGCTTTTCAATTTAATCATGGATGAAATCATCAAAAACGTCAACAAAGGAAGACGATATAGAATGGGAATCAAAGAAATAAAAATACTCTGCTACGCAGACGACGCAATATTGATAGCCCAAGATGAAGATAGTCTGCAAAGATTAGTCCACAGATTTAACATAAGAGCAAAAGAATTCAATATGACAATTTCATCTCAGAAAACCAAAACAATAGTAATCAGTAGAGCTCGGGAAATATGTACTTAAAAAACCCTAAAATATGCATGCAAATATGCAAAAAAAAACAGTTAAAATATGCACTAAAATATGCTTTTATGAAAAAACGCAGAAAGCCTTGTTTGGAAGGTATTTAATTATATCTATATTTTATGCCAATGGTCTTAGCTGTCGAGGCATTTAAGCTAAATAAAAAAATATTTATCTTATGCTAAAGTCACAAAAAATATTTATTGAAATTTCTATTACCTACATCGTTATATTCATTTATTCTTTATACATATTTATCATCATAATTCTTTATTATATTATTATTACAATTAAAACTATAGATACATTTTTAAATATTTTTTCTAAATTTTCTACAGAAAAACTGAGCGGTGTATCTGACAATAATTGTTTATACACGGAAAAATTCACATTTTTTCAAAAAAAAATCGCTTTTTTCTACTTCTCATGAAGGTACAGGAGAAAACTTAAAATATTGAACAATTGAGGTTTCTATCTATAAAATTAAATTATCTTCACATTTCCCCATCTTCATAATATCATTTATTTGAATTATTTCTTGTTATCCCTCATTTCTCTTGATAGCCCTTATGAATTGATAATTTCAATACTTTGGTCTAATGAAATAATATTTCGCTTTTCGAATTTAGCAATTGGTTCAGCAATATTTACAAAATTGGTTTGGATATGTGTCAAATTACTTTTTAATAACGTTTTTTAATACATCCACACATTTTTTATAGCACCTGAGTTATCTACATCTAAACTACAAATGACATCTCTAATTCTCTCAAAATTATCGGTTATGAAATTTACAGAATTAAACCATGTTCTCAATCTAGTTATCATAGGTTCAGGTGATCAAGTCACATTAGGTAAGTGATCTTTAGACCTATACCTGTACCTACTCGCATAAGAGCTTTTAATTTTTTTTTATATTTGATACAAGGGTATTGGCCATTGGAAAAGTCTGTTCTTACAGTTTCTGTTATTCTATTTAAAGCGAGTGCTAAACAAGTAACAAATTTGAAAAAAATAATTTTAAATATTGTCCACCTTCAGTCATATATGGCTCAGCATCACTTAACAATAACAAATTTTTCATTAAAAAAATGTGACTGCATATTGTAGAGTCCCCTTCGTATCCTTTATTCGTCGTCTCCTCGCCTTATAAATTGCAAAAGGCAGAGATTAAGGATGTCACCAAAAAGTGGTTTAGTTCTCTTGGTGGTTAACTTTTCTGTTTGAGGTAAAAAAAGTCTGAAAATATGCAATTTTAATAAATGCATATGCACTTATAAAATGTATCCAAAATATGCAAATATGCACTTAATATGCATTTTGCATATTTCCCGAGCTCTAGTAATCAGTAAAGAACCAATCAAATGCAAAATAGAAATTGATGGTATCAGTATTGAACAGGTAATGGAAGTAAAATACCTTGGAATTACATTGTCAAGTTACGGAGACCTAGACCAAGAAGTGAGAAATCAAGTACAAAAGCAAATAGACTGGCAGGATGCCTTAATAACACTACATGGCGAAACCGACATATTAACACTGAGATGAAGTCAAGAATTAATAAAGCCAGTGTAAGACCAATAATGACATATGTATCAGAAACAAGATCCGATACAGCCACAACACAAAGACTACTGGAAACGGCAGAGATGAGAGTACGTAGGAAATACACTGAGAGATCGAAAGAGGAGCGAAGATATTAGAAGACAAGGTAACGTACAGTGTATAAACGAATGTACACTAAATAGAAAAAAAGAATGGAACAACCACATAACCAGAATGGGGGAGACACGTGTGGTCAAAATAGCACGAGATAAATCACCAATTGGCAGAAGAAGTATCGGCCGACCGCGCAAAAGATGGAGTGACAACCTTCCATAGAGGTTTCAATCCACCAATGAACAAGCAGAATTGCTTATAAAGAGAAAGAAGAAGAAGAAGAGAGGAAACCAGATATTCTCGCTGCTTTCGTTGCCTGCTGTTTTGTCTCTTGCCACAGATGCCTGTCGCTAGAAATTTCCACACCCAAGTATCTACAATCCATTACCTGTTCGATTATATGGTCGTCCACTACTAATTTACATCTAATTGGGTTCTTGGATATTGCCATCGATTGGGTTTTCTCTGTGGATAGTGTCAGGTTATACTTTTCGGCGGTTATTTTGAATTTTTGTAGTAGGCGTTCTAAATCATCTTCGTATATATTATGTATTATGTATAATTGTAGATTATACGTCTCCGGCTTTCTGTAATATGTCAATGTTGGTATATTCTTCTTACTGACTTTTATTCTTAGTATTGGCAACCCTCCTCCTTCTCCTCTATCTTTTCTCCTTCGTAAGGATGTAGTGGCGTCATGTAAGTTGTTTGAATATTTCTGTCCAATTCTCTCTCCTCTGCATGTTGTTTTGCTTCGGAGAATGAGTAACCAGTCATGTCTTTTATTTGGTCCGACCATCGTAATGGAGATCTTCCTCTGGATCTTCTGCCCTCTACGTTGCCTTTATCTATCATTCGTTCCATGCCTTGTCTTCTTCTAGTTATATATCCAAAATATCTCAGTATATTTTGGTTGATAGTTGTGGTGATCAACCACAGCCTGCTATATTCTGATGATGGGTTTGCTACACATTTTTATTCATTAAGTAGGATGAGAGCTACTTCTTTAATTTTTCGCTTTTTTATATCTGTTTCTTGCGTAATGATTGATGCATCTTCTTTTCCTTGTGCTCTGTGTTCATTTTCCGAGGCATATTTGCATCTGTGATTTGTTGAAGTCTCTGAAACTTAGTGATCTTGTGGTTTCTCACACATAGAAATTGTTGCATTCATAAGGTATTTGATAGATGCAGTTCTTTGATCTATTTTGTTGTTGGTAGTTTTGGTTTTAGACAGAATAAATCTCACTAATCTCAGTATATTAGTTGTCTTGTTTTGATATTTTTGTTTTTGATGAAGCAGTAGGATAATTTAGGAGAAGAACTAATAAAGAGCTCGAAGAAGTATACTCAGATGCTAACGCCATAAAAGAAATATAGTTCAGAAGACTGCAATGGGCAAGACACCTCAGAAAATTTACTAACCAAGGAACTGTAGGCTGGTATGGGAAGAAGTTCAAACTGAAAGAAGACCGCGTGTACGCACTCGATTCCGGTGGCGAGATAATATTAATAGAAGGAGACCTGAAATTTATGGGCGTGGAGAATTGGATAGAGATTGTTCAAGAAAGAGAAGAGTAGAGGCGTGCTGTCGAGTCAGCTAAAGCCCACGATGGTTTGTAACGCCACGGAGTAAGTAAGTGAGGATTGAATGTTGTTGTTATGTTGGACCTATTCTCTATCCGCTTTAATCTTTCCGATAACCGCTTTACATATATGTTATTGTTGTCATCTTTAAATTCTTTCTTGTGAACACTTCTGGAATACTTGTAGTACTTTATTATTAGTAAGGGTTTGATTATACCAGTAATGATTCGGTCCTTATCTGCTAATGTAAGCTAGACCGGACAGATACCAACTATGCTTAGACATCAGAGGAATAAATGGTCTAATAAACAATGTCGAAAAGTGTGTTTTTATATATTATTAACTAAGCAGACAAGTTAAAAATACCGGTGCAAATTATCACGAAAACTATATTCGGTTTAATACAGCCATTTAACTTTTTAATGACTTCCTAATTTAAGATAATAATTATGACTTGTCAGGTTTATTTTTTGTGGTTATCTAAAAATTGAAATATTCGGACTTCTTAATTAAACTACGACTTCGAAAATAAAAAAAGTGTTACATTAACACTTGGGTTGTTATTTTTAAGCGGCAATTTTTGGTTGAAGTAGGGTTTTTGCATTTGTTTTGCCGAGCAATAAAACTTGGGAATGAACTTAAACAGAAAATTGTGTTTTATCAGTGTGGATGAAATTTTTATAAAATTGTTGATGGTTGAAAAAATTGAAAGATTGAAGAAAAATTGAAAGCGAATATTTCTAGAAATGGACGTCATATTTAAAAACTAAAAATTACGTCTTCTATATTTTTTTAAAAATATATCGGTTGACTCTAAATATGACCCCCATGGAGAGGAGTGGGAGGTAAATTTAAAATTTTAAATGGGAACCCCGCAATATTTCGCGAAATAAACATCAAATCGAAAAACTTCAAAATACACGTATTCAATATTTTTGAAAAATCTATCGAATGACACCAAACACGACCCCCCACGGAGGTGGGGAGGGGGTTACTTTAAAATATTAAACAGGAGCCCCCATTTTTTATTGCTGATTTGGATTCCTTATGTAAAGATAAGTACCTTTTATTCGAAACATTTTTTCGAATTATGGACAGATGGCGTTATAATCGGAAAAAACTATTGTTAGAGATGGAAAATTAAATTAAAAAATTGAAAGTTCCCACTTAAATGGAAAGCTCTACTTAGCTTTTTTGGTTTTAGGACCTAATCTTCACAAACTAATAGATCCCCATAACGCTCGAGAGCTGCACATTTAGCATAATTTTCTCCCCTACTATTGGGAAACAAAGGGACTCTCGATAAATGGAAAGTATTTAAACCACCTAAGATACGCAGAAGACATAGTACTAATAGCCGACAGCTGGAAAGAACTGAAGACGATGATCGATGAGCTTCATAGAGAATCCTTAAAAAAAGGACTGAAAATAAATTTGAGCAAAACTAAGCTAATGTTGAAGATAATCAACCGACGACAACCATCCAAGGAATAAAGCAAAAGTAAGGGACGCCATGGAACAAGCAGCTAAATTAAAATGGAAATGGGCTGGATACAACGAACGTTTCGAAAATGGTAGATGGAACAAAGAAGTTGGAAACTAGAGACCGTACGAAGGGAAGAGACCAAGAGGAAGACCTCAAATGCGCTGGAGCAACAGCATCAAAAGAGTCGCAGCAGCAATGTGGAAACGCCTCACACATAACAGTGATGAATTGCGAGAAATGGTAGAGGCCTTTATTCGACAATTCGAATAGGAAAAAGGCTATAAAAAATTCAAAAATGTACATATCCGCTAGGGTTTTCAAAAATGTTGTCGTAGTTTCTGATGATGCTTCTGCTTCGTTTCCATCCGACCACCCTGTATACAATCAGAAAAAGTCACCTTAATGTAATTTATGTAGACTGGACACTCATTCACTTTAAATTTAGTAAATTTTTAGATATTATATTGATGTTTATACTTAGTCCGTCTAGACCATTATTACTACCTAATTGTTTGTACAAATATTTTTGAACCGCTTTTTTTAATAGGTAAACGCTAAAACAACGTCTTAAACCTTTAACGAGACATATATTTTTATCGTCGTTTATCCATTGATACACAAGTCTACTAAGAGAAAATATTATTACTATCAAATACATGGTTTACACTAATTTAACACTCCCTAACACTCAGCTAACTATACTCCATCTAATTTACTTACCGTTGCACGTCATCCGCGTCATAGCCCGTGACGTCACATGATACCAACACGAAATATTTAGGCGGTAGGTGTGTTCTTTTTTAGAATCACTTTGCCGAGTACACTGGCATTACAGCCACTAGACATATTTTGATATATACGCGTAAAAATAATATTTAAAGATTTCTATTAATGTTAACTTAAAGAAATACACAATAATATGTTTCATTTAATTTGTATAAATGGATTATAAAGCGTTTGTATGAAGCACATTTGTTCGGAATACACTGTAACTATAATCGAACGAAGGTGATATTTTGGCATAAATTGGTAACATATTTGACAGTTGCGGTGATGACACTTCATATTTGTTTACATTCTTTACTATAAGTATTTGTTTCATTATATTTACTGTTTTTATTATGTACTTTAATGTAAGATTATAAATTAATTCTTGTTTTCTATTTCTAAAGTTTTTATTTATTTACATTGAATATTAATTTGTTTTGCTATATAATCCACTTCCGCAAAAATTGTGTGACGTATTTGATTTAAAATGAATTCAAGAATTTTTTGTAATTGGGCAACAATGTCAACTTAGATCTCTAACGTAGATAATGACGTGCAACGGTAAGTAAATTAGACGTATGTAGTGAGGAACCGATTAGACTACATAGTGATGAGCGCGCTAATAACCGGCAAAATGACGCAAAAGACGGAAAACATAATACATCATGAAGTAAAAAGAGATGAAACTAGTAGAGGTGGAAATTATCTATATAAACGTATAAATTTACATTGCATTACATAGTTTCTCACCTTTATACGTATCGGAAGCGTATGAAAACTGTCACTGTGACAAGAGATTTTTATAAAATACTCCTGTCACAGACGTCTAAAGGTGGGACACTATGCAATGTTATGTTAATTTATACGTTTATATCGATAATTTCCACAATATACTAATTTCATCTCTTTTCATTTCACAATGTATTATGTTTTCCATCTTTTGCGTTATCTTGCCGATTATTAGCGCGCTCATCACTGTATTATAATATAGAATATAACTCAAAAGATGGAAAACATATTAAGTTATGATATAAAAAAAAGATAAAACTAGTAGAACTCGGAAATTTAGTGATAGAAACCTATAAATTTACGTTATATTGATTGTTATACACCTTTAGACGTATCAAAGGATCATGTCAACTAAAACTGTCACTGTCACAGTGGCAGTTTTCAAACTCGTCCGATTCGTCTAAAGGTGGGAAACTCCAAAGGTCTCTAGAAGATTCATCTCTTTTTATCTCACAACTTAATAGGTATAAACGTTTTCCTTCATTTGCGTTATTTTGCCGGTTATTAGAGCACTCATCACTGTATACACTAAGTGGCAAAATTAATGGAACCCTTTAAAAATGGGATGTTAAATCTCTCGAATTTTCTAAACCTGTTGTCTGATTTGATTGATTTTTTTAGTATAGTCGATTCGCTAAACTCAAACAAAACTGGCTAGTGATTTTAGTAGATATTTTGTTTGTTTCTGGCCAATTTTGCCAAAATTGGCAAAATTACTAATTATTTAGTAATTATTAACTATTTAGTAATTGAATCGTTTATTTCAGAAAGGGGCCAAGTGACAAATCTTAACAAAATGAGTGCAAAAAATTAAATTTTTTTTTCTTAAACAAATTAATAAGATACATTTTTAAAAAATACAACACTTTTTGACAAATACTTCCGGTTGTTAGGTAGAATTTTTATTTTATATAAAGTGATTGTTTGTTGAATGTAAAGAGTGTGTAAACTTGATTTTCTCAAAAGTATATACTTGTGACTTGACCCCTTTCTGAAATAAACGATTCAATTATTTTTTTGTCAATTTTACCAAATTGTCAATTTAAGAATTAGTAGTAAGTAGGTCTTTATATAATATTTAATTCTTTATTGGTTTACAAGACACCTGTTTATAAATATTTATTTTGAGAAAAAGTTGGATAAAATTCCATGATTTTGACATTGTTACATTTGTCCCCTTTTTGTGTTAAAATTGTCCCTTGAATGGGTACGGATGTAACACTTGTTGTTAAGTTAAAATTATGCAAAATCAATGGGAAAATCCCAATAGTTGGCTGTATACCATAGTTTAAAAAAACTCATACAGAAGTAAAAACTTCAAGTTGTATACTGGTATAAAAATTGTTTATTAAAACTTCATAAAATGTCGTGCAAAACGTTTTCGTTCTAATTCAGAACATCTTCAGTGCCTAGAATGAAGTATTTCCACGTTAGATTAAGGCAAAAGGGTAAAATTGTGACTGTTAATAAGAAAAACATGTGGAGAATACTTACATTCTGCTAAGTAATTGAAACTAGCACACTATTTAAACTGGTAACTTCATGATACATGGTTTACATTTTAAATTTTGTAAAAATATGATGACTACCAGTCGATGTTACAAGATTAAATTAAGAACGTGCTTAAAGGGCACCATGCTTCCCTGCTCGAAAAAACTAGGTACTTGCCAGTTCAATGGGCACTGACCAACTAATAAAATAGGTCCATTAAAAAAATATTGAAAGTCCATTTCCTATTTTATTAGTTGGTCTGTGCCCATTGAACTGGCAAGTACCTAGTTTTTTCGAGCAGGGAAGCATGGTGCCCTTTAAGCATGTTCTTAATTTAATCTTGTAACATCCACTGGTAGTCATCATATTTTTACAAAATTTAAAATGTAAACCATGTATCATGAAGTTACCAGTTTAAATAGTGTGCTTGTTTCAATTACTTAGCAGAATGTAAGTATTATCCACATGTTTTTCTTATTAACAGTCACAATTTTAACTTTTTGCCCTAATCTAACGTGGGAATACTTCATTATATGCACTGAAGATGTTCTGAATTAGAACGAAAACGTTTTGCAAGACATTTTATGAAGTTTTAATAAACAATTTTTATACCAGTACACAACTTGAAGATTTTACTTTTGTATGAGTTTTTTTAAAATTATGCATTTTTCTAGTTACCTTATCAATAAAACTTACAAAATAAAATTGGAAATTGAAGTTAAATGTTCAACCTATAGTCCTCTATGTTTATATTCCACTTATATGATTCACTTATACAGGGTGTCCCGAAAAGAATGGTCATAAATTATACCACACATTCTGGGGTCAAAAATAGTTCGATTGAACCTAACTTACCTTAGTACAAATGTGCTCATAAAAAAAGTTACAGCCCTTTGAAGTTACAAAATGAAAATCGATTTTTTTCAATATATCGAAAACTCTCAGAGATTTTTTGTTGAAAACGGGCACGTGTCATTCTTATGGCAGGACCACCTTAAAACAAAATTATAGTGAAATTTGTCCACCCCATAAAAAATTTATGGGGATTTTGTTCCCTTAAACCCCCCCAAACTTTTGTGTACGTTCCAAGTAATTCATCATTGTGGTACCATTAGTTGAACACAACGTTTTTAAAACTTTTTTGCCTCTTAGTATTTTTTCGATAAGCCAGTTTTTATCGAGATACGGCTTCTTTTTTACTATATTTACATAAAACATTTATGGGGGTTTTGTTCCTTTAAAGCCCCCAAATGTTTGTGTACGTTCCAATTAAACTATTATTGTGGTACCATTAGTTAAACACAGTGTTCTTAAAACTTTTTTGCCTCTTAGTCTTTTTTGATAAGTCAACTTTTATCGAGATGTGGCCTCTTTTTCAAAATATACCAAAAAATTTAAGTTATAAATAAATTTTCAGATTATTACTATAGTCTGTTCGCTAAACCCAGACGCAACTTTCTAGATGTTTTAGTCGGTAATTTTGCCAATTGTAGTAAAATTGGCAAAAAATAATTGCTAAATAGTTAATAATCACTAAATAGTTAGTAATTTTGCCAATTTTTGCAAAAGTGGCAAAAAAATTATCTAATAAAATATCTAGCCAGTTGCGTCTGAGTTTAGAGAACCGACTATAGGTGTCTATAATCATACTTAACCATATACAAATATCTGGTTGATTCGACAAATATTCAAAATATCTCGATAAACACTGGCTTATCAAAAAAGTACTGAGAGGTAAAAAAGTTTTAAAAATATTGTGTTTAACTAATGGTGCCACAATAATAATTTAATTGGAACGTACATAAAAGTTTGGGGGGGTTTAAGGGAACAAAACCCCCATAAAATTTTTATGGGGTGCACAAATTTCACTATAATTTTTTTTTAAGATGTTGCTGTGATAAAAATTCCTCATGTCCATTTTCAATAAAAAACCTCAAGGAGTTTTCTATATATGAAAAAAAATCGATTTTCATTTTGTAACTTCAAAGGGCTGTAACTTTTTTTGTGTGCAATATTGTATATAGGTAAGTGAGGTTAAATCAACCTATTTTTGATCCCAGAATCTGTGGTATAATTTATGACCAATCTTTTCGGGACACCCTGTATAATATTAAAAATTACAAGTAAAAATTGTTACAATTGTACCCCACCTCCCCTACTTTCCTTTCTAATGTGTCGAATTTGTTTTTGGATGTAAACTTTCCAACCGTTTCAATGTCATCTTTATGTATAATGTTTTGTGGGAATATATTTCTTCTCGTCCGTATCATTATTTTTGTTTTTTCTGTGTTAATTTCCAGACTTAGCCTACTTGTTTGCATTTTTAACTCTGCTATGTTTCCTGTGCTCCTGTTGATGTTCTACTCATGATTCGCTGCCAACAATTAGAACAGATCTACCAACTCTTTGAGTGCTTTGCAAACTTTAATTTTTGTCTTCCATAAGATTTCTTCTCTGTTGATAAATTTTTCTATTCGTTGCATGGGGCGGTTGTAATATTTTCTTCATTCTGGTGTTGACTTCTCGTTCTAGAGATCCTCTTTGTATTAGTACTGCTAAGTATCGGAAAGTTTAAACTTAGTTTAATTTTTGTTTCTTCAGGTCTTTATTCGTCTTCTTCTCTTTTCTCTCTTTTCTGCTTAATTTTTGTTTTGTTATTATCTATTTTCATTCCGTATTAATTGATTATTTCTTTCCATATTTTCAAATTATTGTGAATTCTTGTTCAGTTTTTGCAATCAGCACCAAATTAGTATGGTGTAACTAGACCCAAACCCAGACATTAAAAGTGAAAGTTATCCTCCAACACCAAATTGTCCTATATGGTCCACGTAATGTTCAGAAAAAAGTCACACCATCTTGAGCGTCGGGTTGGGGGGGAGAGGGGGGAGAAATCGGTAAATTCGTAGTTTTTTACGTTTTTCGTAAATATTTCTAAAACTATACGATTTAGCATAAATAACCTTCTATACAAAAATTTTCAACATTAAATTTGAAATACAAAAGGCCCTATGCATAATCCTTCTAAAATGAACGGTTTCAAAGTTACTGAGGTAGTATAGTATGATTGGTCCAAAAAAAGGCCTAACCTAAACATCGAAAGTAAAGTTTTCGTCCAACACCAAATTGTTCTATATGGTTTACATATTGTTCAGTAAAAAGTTACACCATTTTGAGCGTCCGGTTTGGGGGGGGGGGGGAGAGATGGGTCTGAATTCGGTAAATTAGTAGTTTTTTACGTTTTTCGTCAATATTTCTAAAACTGTGCTTTAGCGTAAACAATGTTCTATACAAAAATGTTCTACATAAAATTTAAAACAAAAAAAGGTCCTATACATAATTGTTATAAAACCAACAGTTCCAGAGTTACGGAGGGTGAAATGTGGAAGTTTTCGATACTTTTTATATTTTTTGGGCAATTTATAGAAATTTTCTTTAACAGGATTGTGTTTTATAAATCAAATTTGCTATTTCAGTGGCCGATAGTATGTTAGTGATAAGCTCTTGAAGAAACGTCAACCTCACCACCCAAAATCATCATCAATTGCCCAAAAAATATAAAAAGTGTCGAAAACCTCCATTTTCACCCTCCGTAACTCTGGAACCATTGATTTTATAACAATTATCTATAGGACCTTTTTTGTTTTAAATTTTATGTAGAACATTTTTGTATAGAACATTGTTTACGCTAAAGCATAGTTTTAGAAATATTGACGAAAACCGTAAAAAAACTACTAAATTACCGATTTCTCCCTCATCTCCCCCCAAACGGGACGCTCAAAATGGTGTAACTTTTTACTGAACCATATGTGGACTATATACAACAACTTGGTGTTATAGGAAAACTTTTATTTTGGATGTCTGGGTTAGGCCTTTTTTGGACCAATTATACTATACTACCTCCGTAACTTTGGAATCATTCGTTTTAGAAGGATTATTCATTGAACCTTTTTTATTTCAAATTTAATGTAGAATATTTTTGTATAGAGGGTTGTTCATGCTAAACCGCACAGTTTTAGAAATATTGACGAAAAACCTAAAAAACTACGAATTTACCGACTTTTCCTTCCTCTCCCCCCAAACCCGACGCTCAAAATGGTGTGACTTTTTTCTGAACATTATGTGAACCATATAGAACAATTTGGTGTTGGAGGAAAACTTTTACTTTGGATGTTTAGGTTAGGCCTTTTTTGGACCAATTATACTATACTACCTCCGTAACTTTGGAATCGTTCGTTTTAGAAGGATTATGCATAGAACCTTTTTTATTTCAAATTTAATGTAGAATATTTTTGTATAGAAGGTTGTTCATGCTAAACCGCACAGTTTTAGAAATATTGACGAAAAACCTAAAAAACTACGAATTTACCGACTTCTCCCCCCTCTCCCCCCAAGCCCGACGCTCAAAATGGTGTGACTTTTTTCTGAACATTATGTGGACAATATAGAACAATTTGGTGCTGGAGGAATACTTTTACTTTGGACGTTTAGGTTAGGCCTTTCTTTTGGACCAATTATACTATACTACCTCCGTAACTTTGGAATCGTTCGTTTTAGGATTATGCATAGAACCTTTTTTATTTTAAATTTAATGTAGAATATTTTTGTATAAAGGGTTGTTCATGCTAAACCGCACAGTTTTAGAAATATTGACGAAAAACCTAAAAAACTACGAATTTACCGACTTCTCCCCCCTCTCCCCCCCAAACCCGTCGCTCAAAATGGTGTGACTTTTTTCTGAACATTATGTGGACCATGTAGAACAATTTGTTATTGGAGGATAACTTTCACTTTGGATGTCTGGGTAATGCCATCTTTTGGATCAATTATATCATACTAAATCGTCAGTAAAATGCTGATTTCGAGATTTCTACCTGATTTATTATTTCAACACACTTTAAATTAAGACCAGGTCAACATGAAAAATCGATATTTTCCAAGCTCTTACAAAAAATTGAGGAATGCTTATGCGCCGAGCTCGATTATCGATCGTTGGCTATCAAATTGGCTATAGTAATTTTGTTGACGGCAGTTCGGAAAAGGGTTCTGACGACTTCCGTAACTTTTCCAATTCGATGGAAAACAACTTCGTTACGAACTCGATCCACCCAATCGTAGGACCCTCCTATACACCCAGATTTCAAAGGCTTCCAGTTTCTTGAGAAGTGTATCCGTTAAAGTTCAACCTTCCCCACCATACAAAAGAGTAGATAATAACATCTCACTAATCTAATTTTCAAACCCAAAGTAATGTTGTTTCCATATAGCAGTTTATTCATCTTAAAGAATGCAGCTCGGGTCTTCTCAATACGTATAATTTCTTTGCTCATGTCCCAGTCGTCATTTAGATTACAACCAAGGGTGATACTGTAAGTTGTCTCTAGTTGTTCACCATAAGCTGTTACCACTTCCGGTGGTATTGGCGTTTTACTGACAACCACCACCTTTGTCTTTGCGATGTTTAGCTTAAGTTCGTATTCATCACACGTTGTGGTAATCTATTAAAGTTGAAGTTCTTCGTCATTGCTTGCAATTAACACCGTGTCATCCGCGTATCTTAATTAATAACTTAGGTAATAATGAATTTAGAAAACTCATGGAACACGCAGTAAGAGAACTTTTGAAAGGAGAAGACATCGTCAAATTTATCAAGGCACAGAGACTTAGATGGATGGGACATATAGAAAGGAGAAATTCAGAAGCCGTTATGAAGAAAATTACCAAATAGAGACCTGTATCAGGTATACCACGAGGAAGACCAAAAATCAGATAAGAGAACCACATTGTCGAGGACTTTAAGAAGATGGGAGTTAGAGAATGGGTCTTCTTCTTCTTGTGCCACTCCTATCGAAGATTGGAAATCATCAAGGCTACCCTGACCTTGTTTATAGCTGACCTAAAAAGTTCATTACTGGTGCAGCCAAACCACTTTCTCAAATTCCGCAACCATGACATTCTTCTACGGCCTGGATTCCGTTTTCTTTCTATTTGCCCTTGCATTATATTTTAAAGTAATGCGTATTTATGACCTCTCATCAGGTGACCCAAATACTCGAGTTTTCTTCGTTTTATCGTTAACAAAATTTCTGGGTCTCTTCCTATCCTTCGTATTACTTCAAGGTTTGTGATTCTTTCAACCCAACTTATCTTCAGCATTCGACGGTTGCACCACATCTCGAAACTTTCAATATTTTTTATGTTGTTCTGTTTGAGAGTCCAGGCCTCTACACCGTATAGTAGCGTGTTAAATACGTAGCGTCTTAGCATTCTTAATCGTAGAGGGATGCTTATATCTCTGTTGCAGAAGAATTTTCTCATCTTTATGAAGGTGGCCCTGGCAAACCAAAAGCCAAAACAGGAACGAATGGAGAAAAATTGCAGATGCCAAGTCATACTGTCAATTGTAAAACCAAAATGCCAATGCGGACTAATTCACCTCGACAAATGAATCGGAAGAGTCTAAAGAGGGCGGAAATCACTCCGCTAGGAGTGTAGATGCCATGATGATGACATTCGCGTATCTCAAATTGTTAATATTGACGGGATTCATTTTGATACTTACCACATTGAACAATATCCACTGCTTTACTGAAAACGAACTCAGAATAGATGTTAAATAATAGTGGAGACAAAATGCAGCCCTGCCTTACTCCTTTTCGTATTCGAAACTCTTCAGACGTGTCCCGGCCAATCCTGATGTTTGCACGTTGATGCCAGTAAAGATTTTTAATAATGCGTAGGTCTTTATCATCAATACTCACCTGCTGAAGAATGGTAATCATTTCAGTCTGTTTTACTCGGTCAAAGGCCTTTTTAAAGTCAATAAAACACATATAAATCGGATGTCCGACATCTCTGCCTCTTTGTACCATGACCTGAATAATAAATAGGGCTTCTCTGGCTCCAAGGTTATTGCGGAACCCAAACTCTCTATCACCAAGTTGTTCTTCTATTTTTTGGTACATCATAGAGTGCAAAATTCATAGAAATATCTTTAAAACATGACTCATCAAGTTGATGGTTCGGTAGTCACTACATTTTTCGCATTTGCTTCCTTAAGCGTCGCCGACGATAAATTAAAACAACTCGATCATCACAACAAATTGATTCAATCCGATACCAACTTCAACCCAATTCCAACTTTGATAAATCGCTGGATGCACCGTTTACACACAACGATAAGTTGCAACAGCTCGACTGATATGGATAAGTTGCTTGATTTATCGCTGTGTCTAAACGACGCTTTAAATTGGAGCTGGAAGGTCAGATAATAGAACAAGTAATGGAGTTTAAATAACTAGACATCACACTATCTAGTTACGGAAGGTTCGAAACAGAAGTGGAAGATCAAGTTAATAGAGCAAAAAGAGCCGCAGGTTGCCTGAATTACACAATATGGAGAAATAAAAATATCGGAAAAGATATGAATGGCATAATTTACAAAACAGTCATCAGAACAATAATGACATACGCGGCAGAAACACGACCCGACACAGAGAATACAAAAAGATTGCTCGAAACAGCGAAGATGAAAACCCTTCGAAAAATCGATGGTGAGACTCTATGGGACAGAGCTAGAAGTGCAGATATACGACAGAAGACAGGGTAATAAACAGAAGAATAGAATGGAATAACCACATAAACCGAATGACAACAGAGTAGTCAGGACAGCGAGAGACGGTTTCCCAATAGGCAGACGATCAGTGGTAAGACCACGGAAACGATGGAACGACAACTTACTAGAGGCACATTGAAAAAACAGACAGTCATGTCTATACAAAAAGAAGAAGAAGAATAATTTATGAAAATTTTGATAATAAATAAAAAAAAATGGCATCAATAATCCATTGCTTTTATGCTTATTTTTATTTATACAATGAGTTAACTTGTTACAATTTTCATATAAAATTGGTTATAACTTTGTAAAATACCCTGTATAACATAACAATCCTTTATATACATTTGTAATGACGAAGTTAAGAAGATTTTGAACATAAGACGCGTCGTTTAGACACATCTATAAATCCAGCAACTTATCCATATCAGTCAAGCTGTTGCAACTTATCGTTGTGTGTAAACGGTGCATCCAGCGATTTATCAAAGTTGGAGTTGGGTTGAAGTTTGAGCTTCACATGTCAAAATTAATTAGAATGTTACAGAGGGTGTTCGATAACATAGTGGCAGACCAAACTTAATTTTTTTTATTGGAACACCCTGTATTTTATTTTATGTTCAAAATCTTCTTAACTTCGTCATTACAAATGTATATAAAGGATTGTTATGTTATACAGGGTATTTTACAAAGTTATAACCAATTTTATATGAAAATTGTAACAAGTTAACTCATTGTATAAATAAAAATAAGCATAAAAGCAATGGATTATTGATGCTATTTTTTTTTATTTATTATCAAAATTTTCATAAATTATTCTTCTTCTTCTTTTTGTATAGACATGACTGTCTGTTTTTTCAATGTGCCTCTAGTAAGTTGTCGTTCCATCGTTTCCGTGGTCTTACCACTGATCGTCTGCCTATTGGGAAACCGTCTCTCGCTGTCCTGACTACTCTGTTGTCATTCGGTTTATGTGGTTATTCCATTCTATTCTTCTGTTTATTACCCTGTCTTCTGTCGTATATCTGCACTTCTAGCTCTGTCCCATAGAGTCTCACCATCGATTTTTCGAAGGGTTTTCATCTTCGCTGTTTCGAGCAATCTTTTTGTATTCTCTGTGTCGGGTCGTGTTTCTGCCGCGTATGTCATTATTGTTCTGATGACTGTTTTGTAAATTATGCCATTCATATCTTTTCCGATATTTTTATTTCTCCATATTGTGTAATTCAGGCAACCTGCGGCTCTGTTTGCTCTATTAACTTGATCTTCCACTTCTGTTTCGAACCTTCCGTAACTAGATAGTGTGATGTCTAGTTATTTAAACTCCATTACTTGTTCTATTATCTGACCTTCCAGCTCCAATTTAAAGCGTCGTTTAGACACAGCGATAAATCAAGCAACTTATCCATATCAGTCGAGCTGTTGCAACTTATCGTTGTGTGTAAACGGTGCATCCAGCGATTTATCAAAGTTGGAATTGGGTTGAAGTTGGTATCGGATTGAATCAATTTGTTGTGATGATCGAGTTGTTTTAATTTATCGTCGTGTCTAAACGGTACCCCGATTTATCGAAATTGGAGTTAAATTGCATCAATATGGTAGAATAATACCGAATTAGAGTTTATTTACCTATCAAATTAAATGGTTACCATTAAGGGGATGGGTACGAACTTTCGGTACGTACCTTCGGCTTCAAAGCTATTTAAATGGGATTCATTTTTGTCGAAACCTGAGAAAACTAATAAGTATTTTTGAAAAATTCAAATGCAAAGAAAAATAAAAGTAAACTAATATATTTAGACATAGGGAATGTTGTATACAAATTAAAGTACGGTAATGGTACTTTTTAATAGTGATATAAAATACAGGGTATCCCATTTAAATTTTACTGAAAAAATAATGTACTTAAGTTTTAACTCACCCTTTATTAGATATAAAGTAAATACGCAATATCAATCATTTTTAAAAATTTTGACAATAAATAAAAAAATATGGCATTAACAAACCATTGCCCTTGTGCTTATTTTTATTTATACAGTGAGTTGAACTTGTTACGATTTTCATATAAAATTGGTTATGACTTTGTAATTACTCTTTATAACATACCCAACCTTTATATTTTTGTTATGAAAAAAGTAACAGGATCTATTTGTTTAGGATGAAAACTAGTTATAATTCATTGAAGGGTCTAAAATGTACACAATGCTCCCCTCTTCAACTTGTTGTGGTCAATCACATCGCGATAAATCCACATCAACTTATTGCAGCGTCTAAACAGCGTTTCAATCATCAACAAATCACAGCAACTTCATCGCAACTAGTTGCTGTGACTTATCGCTGTGTCTGAACGCCGCTTTAGGAATCGTCACAAAAGTCGATAGCAGCCAATCCGTATATATAGCCAGTTTCATAAATTGTATTAAAAAGATGAAGGAGAGACCTTTTACCTGAACTTACGAAGAGCTTTATTAGGTCACCTGGTATTTCATCTGGTTCCGTCGCTTTTCTGGTCTCTGGTAAACTTCTTGCTTGTTCAATGTTCAATTTCGTCCATCGTTATGTCAGGTCCTGTAACTACTTCGTTAAATAATTCAAGCTCGGGGATTTCATCATTACACAGTTTCTCAATGTAGGTACTCTTTCCATCTGTTTTATTATGACGATGTTATTTGCATCTTTTTGTTCTGACCTGTCAATTCTTTTATTTTTTATACACATTGAATGAATCATGTTTTCCCTGTAACTCTTCAATTTCTAAACATTTGTTTTCGAAGTATCTTTTGTTGCAGCGCTTATTTTAGTCCTTATCTCCTTAGTAATTCGTTTATACATTTCGACGTTTTGATTCTTAAATTTGCGTCTTTTTTCCATCAAATTCAAAATATCAACGTTAATCCTCTGTTTCTTTTTTAATGGTTCTGTTTTATGTTTGAAGTTAAGTTGCTTATAATCGTTTTTCTTATATGCAAGAAGACAAAGTCACATTATTTTTATTTATATGGACTAGACACTCATCCATTTCAAAGTTAGTAAATTTTTAGATATCATATTATTGATATTTATAATTATTTGTCTGTCTAGACCATTAGCACCTAATTGTTTGTACAAATGTTTTTAAACGGATTTTTTTATTACACCCTAAAACAACGTCTTAGACCTTTCACGAGACATATATTTTTATCGTCTTTTATCGATTGATACAACTACGGCTTGGTGAGTTTCCAAGGTTTTCATTTAATTATTTGTCGCTATTTGTATATCGATGTATGCTGGAAATGGCGGACATCGTACTGAAAAATTACGTGAGATTTCTTTTGCTAAATATTCAATCAGTCAATACAAAACGATCTTCGAAATAAAACTCACACAGCTCAATCATTTTCCCTTCCAAATCCTGAAAGTCTAAACGACTACTTCGTTAATGTGAGTAAAAGTATAACATCAACAATTTTGCCGCAACAAGATCCCATTTCCTATCTTCCTAATTCAAGAAAGGTCTCGAATTCATTCTTTTTACGACTAGTCGATAACTCTGAACTGATCCAAACAATCAATAGTATCAAAAGCAAATCATCCTGTAGTACTGATGGACTATCTATAAAAATTTTCTCTAATCTCACAGAAAATGTGTTGGAAATCCTCCTCTCACTAATTAATGATTCCTTCGAAAAAGGTAAATTTCCAGAGTGCCTAAAGACAGCCATTATTATTCCTCTTCATAAGGGTGGCGAAAAATCTGATGCCTGCAACTATAGACCTATTGCCTTACTACCGGTGCTCTCCAAAATTATTGAGAGACTCATTAAAACTCGAGTTATGTCCTTTATCGTTGATAACAACATTTTATCACAAAATCAGTTCGGCTTTTTAACAAATAAATGTACCACTGATGCCATGTTTTCTGTACTACATGAAGTTTACCAAGCACTAAACAATAATCTTTATACTGCCACTGTTTTCTGAGACTATGCCAAAGATTTTGATTGTGTAAATCACGACATCTTGATTACAAAACTAAATTTCTATGGAATTCGTGGTATTTCTTTGAATTGGTTCCAATCCTACTTGAATAATAGGAAACAACTAGTTAGAGCAAATGATACTGAGCAGCCGTGGAGTTTGAGCGGCCGTGGAGTAACGGCATAATCGCTGGTCTCATACGCCAGTGTACGTGGGTTCGATCCCTGCCAAAGACAAACCATTTTCATTTCCAATAATGACACGAGCCGTCTCACCGTGCCTCGGAGAGTACGTTAAGCCGTCGGTCCCCCTGGGCTAGTGTACATCGACACTAGTTACTTGAAACAGGGTTAAAGATGTAATTGGCGCTGGAACTATCCGAAAGGATCTCCCCGGCAAAAATGCCATACGATATTATTATTAGCAAATGATACTGACTCTAGTCTCAAAAACATTGTATGTGGAGTACCGCAAGGTTCAGTATTGGGTCCTCTACTGTTCCTTATCTTTATAAATGACATCACTAATTTAAAAATCAATGGGAAAATTTTTCTTTTTGCTGATGACACCAGTATCACTTGGAGCAACTCAACTATTGCATCTCTTCATGAAACTATAACTTCGGATCTACTGACGATAAAGACCTGGTCTGACTCTAATTTACTCTCTTTTAACGTAAATAAAACAGTAGCATTATCCTATAAAGGAGCTCTTCAACTTTGCCTCTTAATAACAGCCAGATCAGTACCGTTGATTCTGTAAAATTTCTTGGTATTTTTTAGACAGCAACCTCAAATAGCCCCTTCATATCGATTCGTAAAGTAAGAAACTCGCCTCAGCTTGCTATGCAATAAGATCTGCCTCAAGGGAACTCAATTTAGCATCTTCTAAAATAACATATTTTTCGTTGTTCGAGTCTCATCTTCGATATGGTCTTCGTTTTTGGGGTTCTAGTACAGCTGCTCAATTTGATGTCATTTTTAGATTGCAAAAAAGGGCAATAAGATATCTGTTTGGCCTCAGAAGATCTACACATTGCAGAAGTTACTTCAGAGATCACGAAATTTTAACACTTCCATCTTTATATATTTTAGAAACGGTTTGTTTAATTCGTAAACACCTTCATGTCTTTCCAGCAAGGCCAAATCATCTTTACTCCACCAGAAATTCAATCTTTGACATTTTTTTACCGATTCCATCCACTGAGTTAGTAAAGAAATCTATATTATATTCCGCAAAGAAACTGTACAATCATCTTCCGTTACAACTTAAATCTGCAACATCTTTCCCTAAGTTCCGTAAAATAACAAAAGCCTATTTATCCAAAAGACCATATTATTCAATAGAAGAATTTCTCAATGAATAACTAAGAAAATTGGGTTTCATACGCAGTAGCATAAATTTGTCAGTTCCTTATGTTGTAACTATTTTATTTTATTTGTTGTATGTTCAATTTGCAATTTATATAAATTTTGCAATAAATTTTTTTTGTCTTGGCTTTTATATTTTATACTGTAAATTATAGCATAAGAGCTGTGAGACATTTTTGAGTAGGTATTTTAGGCAACGTGACAATTTTTCAGGTGACTCTTCTACGATAGCCTAATACAAAAATGCCGGTCTGGCTGGAGGGTAGCGGTTATTTGCCCGAAAAATCCCCCCGAAGTTAAAAAAAGGGTAAAAATTGTTATTACAAAAATATCATTGATATGACTCTTATATTCAAATATAAAGAAAATAAACAGGCCAGGCGATTTGAGGGCGATTTTAACTCTGCAAGATACTTGCATGGGCGCCCCATGATTATTTTCAGGGGGTGCATCTGAACTTCAGAAGATTTCATCTGAATCTGTATATACTATCAACGAGTATAAAATATACAAATATACATGCATAGCTATGTACATTCCTTCCATACAGGGAGGTGCAATTGTTATTTTGACAGGGTATTTTTTAATTTTAATAATAAATATTCTAAAACAGACAGGTTTTTTTGGTGAAATTTTCCAACTGCCATGTGATCAAACAAATTACGCGTGCATATAAATGAAAACCGCTATAGGTAAGCAGCAGTGTGAGAAAGAGCGTATACCGATAGCTGTTTGCGTCCTCTGTTGTAGCTGAGCGAGTCCGTTCCCTCGAGAAAATCACGTGACCTGGCGATATCCATGTTGTTATCCAAATGGCGATATCCAAATTTATTATTATGATTATATAGGTAGAAAAGTATAAAACTATAAACTAAATTAATTCTGTGTCCGAATCTTGTACTTCTTTTTCAAACTCCTCATCTGAGCTTAAATGTTCATTCTCTTCTTCTTCATCAGACTCCCCTAGAGACTCAGATTCCTCTTCTACATAATATGTAAATAGTTGTAATATGTATTTAGAATTAATTAAAAATTAATCAGTGATTAATTAATTTAGTTGCTACGTATTCTCTGTCCTTTTATACGGAGTCGAAGCCTGGACAATCACGAGCGCATCTGAAGAAAGATGTTGAGATGTGGTGTTATCGAATAATGTAAAAAATATCATGGACACAAAACGTAACAAACACGGAAACATTAAGGAAGATGAAAAAGGCAAAAGAAATACTTAACACTATGAAGGAAAGAAAAATGAGCTAAAATAAATATTAATTATCTTCTTCTTCGTCAGACTCCCCTCGAGACTCAGATTCTTCTACCTGATCTGTAAATAGTTGTAATATGTATTTAGAATTAATGAAAAATTAATTAGTGATTAATTGATTGAGTTACTACGTATTCTTACTTATATAACCAATGCTTAATACTTTTCCTTATACATATAACCAAACACATCACGTTTTTTATTACTTAGTACCTATATATGACCAAAGTAGCTCATGTTTCTTTCCTTCGTAGTGTTGAGTATTTCTTTTGCCTTTTTCATCTTTCTTAATGTTTCCGTGTTTCTTACTTGTTGTGTCCAATGATATATTTAACATTATTCGATAACACACCACATCTCAACAAAGGCAAGTCTTTCTTCAGATGCGCCCGTGATTGTCCAGGCTTCAACTCCGTATAAAAGGACGGAGAATACGTTGTAACTCAACTAATTAATCACTAATTAATTTTTAATTAATTCTAAATTCATATTACAACTATTTACAGATTATGTAGAAGAGGAATCTGAGTCTCGAGGGGAGTCTGACGAAGAAGAAGAAAATAATAAATATTTAAGCTCAGATGACGAGTTTTAAGAAGAAGTTCAAGATTCGGTCACAGTTCAAGTTCGGAAAAGCGACACCTGGTTTCTACGCTCTGCACTTTTATTCGCACTTTTAATTATATTGGCCAATCATAATATGGTCCTGGTTACTGGATAATTGTCAAGGCCATAGTTAAAAAAAATGAAGAAAAAATAAGATTTAGGTTATGTTATTAAAACGTAAACAATTGTATGTAGTAAATAAAATTAGTTATTAAAATGCATTACTGCAAGCAAAATACAATTAATTAAATTTACCTTTATATAATAATTGCATATCATATCAATATTGTGAAGCAATATATAATTTTTCTTCTTAAATGACAATGGGTATGAAATGTACGTCAATTTGACAATTTCAATTGACAATATGAATTATTTAAGAAAGTTGCAATATTTCTCCGTTATTCGCGCACGATCGTTTCGCGTATCCCTTCCGGGTATTCTTTTTCTCATGATCATCTTTCAGTGCGTCACAGTTTTTCGATTTCTTTCTAACGCATTAAATTGTACGTGACAGAAAAAAAGGCACGTCGGTGATTACATTTCGCCCGTGACATTTATAACATTTATTCTAGTTATTCTAGTTGTCGATAGATGGCGCCATAATAAAAAAAATATTTTTTTTTAATTAGATAATAATATTACAAATATAATCTGTATAATTTATAAGACTATACAAATCAAAGAAAATACCTTTTTATAAATGCAAGAAACAGATTTGATTTGTTTTTATTCCAAATTGAAAATAAAATGTGACAACTGTCAGATTTAACTAAAATGTCATGTTAGAATAAATGTCATAAATGTGTATTATCACGGACTTACCCTTTTTCCTATCATTTGTTACGCACTGAAAAATGCTCATGAAAAGGACAATACTTGCACACCGCTAATAGTACGTATTATTTTCTTTAATTAAGGAAAAGCTACTTAAAAAACTATACTA
This sequence comes from Diabrotica virgifera virgifera, assembly GCF_917563875.1. Taxonomy (NCBI): domain Eukaryota; kingdom Metazoa; phylum Arthropoda; class Insecta; order Coleoptera; family Chrysomelidae; genus Diabrotica; species Diabrotica virgifera. The sequence continues at coordinate 107,803,165 of NC_065446.1, forward strand.
TATAATAATTACTCTAACGTTTCGAGGAACAAGAACATGGATATCGTCAGGTCACGTGATTTTTCTCGAGCGAACGGATTCGCTCAGATACAACAGAGGACGCAAACAGCTATCGGTATACGCTCTTTCTCACACTGCTGCTTACCTATAGCGCCTTCCATTTATATGCACGTGTAACTTGTTTGATCACCTGGCAGCTGGAAAATTTCAACAACAAAAAACCTGCCTTTTTAGAATATTTATTTTTAATATTAAAAAATAACCTGTCAAAATAACAATTGCACCTACCTGTCCGGAAGAAATGTACATAGCTATGCATGTATAGTTGTATATTTTATACTCATTAATAGTATGTACAGATTCAGATGAAATCTTCTGAAGTTCAGATGCATCCCCTGAAAATAATCCTGGGGCGCACATGCTAGTATCTTGCAGAGTTAAAATCGCCCTCAAATCGCCTGACCTGTTTATTTTCTTTATATTTGAATATTTAAATTTACTTTAAAGTCACGTCAATGATATTTTTTGTAATAACAATTTTTACCCTTATGTTTAACTTTGGGGGGGATTTTTGGGGAAAATAACCGCTACCCTCCAGCCAGACCGGCATTTTTTTATTAGGCTATCATGGAAGAGTCGCCTGAAAATTTTTCAGGTTGCCTAAAATACCTACTTAAAAATGTCTCACAGCTCTTGGACCATTATTGACGATTTATCTAATTTTAGTAAATTGTACCTAGTTGTTATTTGTTATTTATATTATGTTTTTCTTTTGACTGTATGTAAGCTTTGTCCATAAAATTGTAAAAATTTTCAGTGGCAATAAAGCATATTTCTATTCTATTCTATTCTACTACTAAAAAACTCATATTAAATTTAAAATGTTATCAAAATTCTTCTTTTTCCCTATGCTACTTTTCTCCTTAATCTTTTATCGTCCACGTTTGGACATAGGCCTCTCCCAACTCCTTCCATCGGTCTCTATCCTGAGCAACATATTTCCAATTTGTTCCGTCTACTCTTTTAATATCATCAACCCATCTCATCTGTGGATTTCCTCTCTGTCGTTCACATTCGTAAGGTCTCGAATTAGGGGAGTGCAATTAGAACGAAAACGTGCATTGTTTCGGAAAAATTCAAACAAGTTTATATTTTTCTAAAACTTTTTTTGTTAGTTTATACAAATACTATTGACTGTAATACATACAACTCTTGACATTTTCCCATTACATTTGAGGAAGCAAAAAAATAGCGCCATCTAGTGGTCCGCGGTGATAACCAGAGCAATCTAACCTTACATTTATAAAATTGCTTTATTATTATTGTTTTGTATAAGTAGTGTTTGAACTATTTTTATTTTAATTTAATTTTGCAAAATTAGCTCGTTATTCAAAAATTTATAAAATGAAATTTGAATGTTTACGTCAAATTTTACGTAGTCACAACGTAGTTTCACCTCAAGCCGACAGTGGAGTGGCAACGTGCTTCCAGATTTCTGTAGGAGTTGGATGTATTACAGTCAATAGTATTTGGTTTATATACATGCTAAAGTAAAAAGTTCTACTCGCAGATTTGGCCGCTAATTGTTTATTAATTGTTTAAACAATAACAATTAGTTTGTATAAATAATTTTAAATATATCGTTAAATTCATCATTTTACTTTGATTAAATATGTTTCTATTTTGTTTTTGATTATGCTGAATCCGAATATGGCATTGCAATTTGAAAATTCTTATACAGAAGCTCTTATACAGTATGTCTGAATAGCTAGGAACCACATGAAAAACTTTTTTATTATAAATTTTACGAAAAAAAAAAGTTATTCTTCATAAAATACTCTGGATAGTCAAAGATCTAAAACCCAACCATCAGATATCAAATTTTATCAATTTTATACGAGTTATGTCAAAAATATGAATTTCGTTAAATAGTAAAGTACCTTTATAGGTATTCCAGAATATCAAAAAATGCTATTATGAAAAGTTGTTTGAAATGAAAAACTATGTTTAAATATACAATTATATCATTGTAATCGAAAATAAATTTTTCAATTTTTTCTCAAATTACGGATACTCATCATCATTTTATTACAAATGTGATAACTATTTTATTATCACTTTAACGAAAAAAAGTTATTCATAAAATGCTCTCTCTGGTTTAAAATCTAAGATACAACCATCAGATATCAAACTTTTTTAATTTTATACGAGGTATGTAAAAAATATGAATTTTTCTTAAGAGTTAAGTGCCTTTATTATTCACAATATTATAATTAGAAGGATGTAATTGAACACTAAAACAATTTTTTTAATTCGAAACAACTTTTCCTAATAACAATTTTCGATATTGTGAAATGTGACGGTACTTTACTTTTGAGTGAAATTCATATTTTTTGACATACCTCGTATAAAATTAATTAAATATGATATTTGATGATTGCATCTTAGATTATTTACGATGCAGAGTATTTTATAAAGAATAACTTTTTTTCGTAAAACTGATAATAAAAAACTTATCAATAGGTTCCAAGTTACGCAGACATACTGTATAGGAACTAAAAAAACATTTTGCTGAACATTTATTATTGTTGAAGCTTATTATTAAATGTATTTTAGGTAAGTTTTACAGAAACAAGTTTTGATCACTTTGTATAAACATTTTTTTAGTTGGTAATTTTCGGTTTTTGTATTACATTTTTGTTATCTTTCTTAATTTTCTCAAAAAGAAATAGTATATTTCATTTCTAAAGTAAAATAACTTAGTGCATTTTAAAGACTACATTCTAAGCTTTAAAATATCACTTATAAAACTGTAATATACTTATCTGTTTAAACTTAAGTAATACCGTCTTAGAGTGGTGGTAATTCTTTAAAGTTACGAAGATTTCAAAAAGTACATTTTTTGAGACATCATATCATTTGAATTAAATTTTTGAGATTTTTTTTGAATAAAACATCATTTAGTAAGATACTTGGAAGGTAAGTTGTTCAAAATTGAGGGTTTTATAAGAAAAATTGTATTAGTTACACATTGTTAAATCATTTTTAAACAAAATTCATGTAAGGCTCACTTTCCGCCCCCACCGTACTTATGCCCATATATTTTATGTCTTTCTATTATAACCATAAGATAGCTTGATTATTCTTCTTTCAAGTTCAATTTGTAAAATTTCATTCGATCCATCAGTTAAAGAATTACATTAAAATAACTCAACCGTGCTCTTTATATAAATTCTTTATATAAGGTTTTTTTTTGTAAAATTTTCTGAATTTTTCAATGGTCAAGTTAGTTCTTTTCTAAAATTTATATTTTCGGAATTATTTAAAAAACATCTAATTTCGTAGTTCATTTCTATAAAAAATGAAGCACCATTTTTGAAGCCACCAAGAAGTGGCATGTGAAAAGTTTGGCAACTTTTGTTGTTATGTCCTCGACTTTTGTTTTTGATCTTACCCAGTCGTTCCTCTTTTTATCTGGAAGTCGTGTACTTATCATTGCTCTTTCCATTGCTCATTCTCTTGTGGCTTGTTTATTGATATTTACCTTGTTTATGGTCCAGGTTTGACATCTATATGTCATGATAGGAAGGATGAACTGGCTTAACACTTTGCTCCTATAGTATTGGGGTATTTGCGGTTCTTAAGTATCTAACTAAGTTTGCCAAATCCTGTCCATGCTAGTCTTGCTCTCCTAGTAATTTCCGCAGTTTGGTTATCTTTGTCAAGTTTCAGGATTTGGCCTAGGTAGATATTATATACCTAGACTTTTTCTATCTCACTGCCATTTATAGTTATAAGTCTGGGATTATTTGTGTTTGTCATTATTTTTGTTTTTCTCATATTTATTTGTAGGTGCCTGCGAGTATAACACAAACAATAACGGAGAAAGGTTAATAGATATCTGCGACCAGAATGGACTTAGAATAATCCATGGATATTTCCAGCATAGAAATATTCATAAATATACGTGGACTCAGGAAACACGCAACTTAAAATCAATTATAGACTATGTCATCCTTAAACAAAAAAGTCGACTGAAAACAACAGATGTGAGAGCATGTAGAGGACCAATTTGCGGCAGTGACCACTATCTCCTACGTTCAGATATTTCATTTCCACCGAAAATAGAAAAAGAAACGCAGCAAGGTAATAATTCAAATGAACAGCTCCAAGAAGTACGATACAATTTGAATAGTTTACACCAAGAAAGTGTTAAAAACCTATATAAACGTAGACTGGAAGAAAAACAAATTGAAACGGAAGATAATACTAGAAATGTGAATCAGTCATACGAAAACATCAAAGAATGTATACTCGCCGCTGCCTTAGAAGCACTAGGGCGATATGAAAAAACCGTACATCGAAAACCGTATTGGTGGGATCAAGATATTTCGCAGGAAATAACAAAGAAAAGAGAATTGTATCAAAAATATCTGAACACAAAAAACGAGGAAGACAGAATACATTATAAAAGAATGCAAGCGAGGGTCAGGAGAAAAATATGTCAAAAGAAAAACGAACTCTGGACAAAAAAGTGTACCATGCTAAATACATACATAGGTGGAAGCCAAAGTTCAGAAAGTTGGAAACTATTAAAAAATTTAAGAAACGACAGAAAGAAAGACATTATTCAGTCCATATCACCACAAACTTGGGAAAGATACTTTGAAGATTTACTAACAGAGACAAGAGAGCCCTTCAAACAGATACAATCCAACGGTATACAAAGCGTCAGGTTGATAGGATCACCAATCAGAGTAAATGAGAGAGAAGTCGAAACCATATGTAAACAGTTGAAGAATGGCAAATCACCGGGCCCAGGAAATATAGCTCCGGAACTCATCAAATATGGACCTAAAGTTTTAATTAAGCGGCTAAGACAACTTTTCCAGCAATGCTTGAATAACCATGAAATATCTAAAGAATGGAAAGAGTCACATCTGAGCACTATCCACAAAAAGGGAGATACATCAAAACCTGAAAACTATAGAGGAATTGCAGTCACTATTAGTATCAGCAGAATATATGGAAAACTTATTAAAAATCGAATAGAAGAAGAATAACAAAATATGGAAGCCGAAGAACAGGCTGGTTTTCGCGCAGGTCGATCTACAATAGATCATGTTTTCTCCATTACTCAGATAATTGAAAAGAAAGTTGCTCGTGGCCAAGAAGTCCATCTGATGTTTGTAGACCTTAGAAAAGCGTATGATAGTGTCCCGCTGGTTAAATTATGGGAGGCACTGGAGAAAACAAATGTAAATATAGAATTGGTTGAAGCCGTAAAAACGTTGTACTACCAACAAACAACAATAATTAAAACGGGAAATCTCATAACACCTGGATTCACAGTAACTAAAGGACTAAGGCAAGGATGCTGTATCTCACCAACACTATTCAAAATATACCTCGAAGCAGCACTCAACAAATGGAAGAAAAAATGTACGAATATGGGCATACCACTAACGGACTCAACTTTGTACACGCTGTGCTTTGCGGATGACCAGGTGATCATCGCACAGGACTCTGAAGATCTTAGTTACATGATGCGAAAACTATTAGAAGAGTTTACAGAGTGGGGCCTAGAAGTGAATATGGAAAAAACTGAATACATGAGTATCGGAGGAGACCAACATAGCCTCCGAGTAGAGGAAAATCAAGAAATAAAATTATGTGAAGACTACAAATACCTGGGAGTAAAGATCACTCAAGACGGAAAATTAGATGCAGCTATTAAGGAACGAAATATACAGGGGAGGAAAGGCATATCCTTACTAAACAGCGTACTGTGGGATAAAAATATTTCTAAGGAGAATAAAAAAAGAATATATAACACTATAATAAAAAGCATCACAACATATGGATGCGAAGTTTGGCCCCTAAAAGACAGAATAGAGAAAATGCTTAGAGCAACAGAAATGGACTTCTGGCGCCGTTCAGCGGGAATATCTAGATGCGACAGAATAACAAACGAGAGAGTCCGAGAAATCATGGGGGTTACACATACTATTGTTGACGACATCAGGACGAAACAACTCAGCTGGTACGGACACGTAAGGAGAATGCCGGAGAATAGAATACCAAGACAAATCCTCCAATGGCAACCAAGAGGAAGGCGCGGACCAGGAAGACCTAGAAGAAGTTGGAGAGAAGGAGTTGATAGAGAAATCAGGGATAGAGAACTCGAGGACGATCTATGGAATGACAGAACGAGATGGAGATTGGAAATCGGAAGACGTCGAAGAACGTTGTAAACCGATATTATATATAGGTGCCTGCGAGTTCCTCCATCATAATTTTGCAGTTCCTCGAATGAACTGGCTATAGTCACAATGTCGTCAGAGAATGTGAGGTGGTTTAGCTTGTTACCATTAACGTTAATGCCGTAGGTTGACCAATTTGTAGTTCTGAAGACATCTTCTGGGGCTAGGTTGAAAAGTTTTGGCGATATTACGTCTTCTTGTTCCACTCCTCTCTTAATGGGGATGGGATTTGTATGTTCGACTAGTTCTATATCTAGAATATATGATACAATTATTAGCAGCTTGTTTTATGGCTCACATCTCGATACTAATCAAAAATCAAACGCCTTTTCATAGTCTACGAACGCAAAAAATACGAGTATTTAGTTGGTATTCATTTGCCTTCTTTATCAATTTTCTCATTGTCAGCAGATGGTCTGATGTAATATATCCTTTGCGGAAGCTAGCCTGCTCCATAGCAGTTGGTAATTGTCCATTTTGTAGAGCAAACAGTTGTTAATAATTCTCATAAATAGTTTTTATACTTGAATGAGCAACGATATAGGTCTATAATTCTGTAGGTCACATTTGTTTCCTTTTTTGTGTAAAAGTATTATTAGACTCTCGTTCCAGTCTTTAGAGCCCCCGCAGACTGCGGACTTTTTATCGGCCGATGGGCCGATAGTTTGGTCACAAGCGGATACCTATACAGTTCACCAAATATAGCTGAAAGTGTGAAATTCACATTGTCTGCGCGAACAGTGAAGTGAGAACGCACATACAAACGGTCTGGACCGTCAGTGCGAGTGCGAGGTCCGTCGTTTGACGAATGTGCATCATGATCGTCACGCGTTTTCACACTTTCAGCTATATTTGGTGAACTGTAAATTCTCAGCCATCGTCCCTCGTCCCGGCACAGGAGCGCGTGCGCGAAAACTATGTATATTATTTGTAATTTTAATAATTCTCGACAATGATTATCAAATTTCAAATTATTGGTACGAAAGATGACAATTTTCAAGGCTCAAAAACACAAATAAAAAATATACTTATATCGTTTTTGTAATCATCATCATCGAGTACCTAAATTCAAGTTCAAACCTTTTTCTATCAGGTCTCAATAAGAATTTTAGCCATGTTTTATTCTAAAAACATATTTTTTTTTAATTGTTCATGAGGAAGGTTTCTTATGGGGAGACGGGCATTAACAACTAAAAAACAATGTTTCAGAATGAAAGTCCTATAATAAGGCTTGAACTTGAATTTATGTTCTTTCTTGATGAATACAAAAATTATATTTTTTACTTGTGATTTTGAGCCTTGAAAATTGTCATCTTTCCTTCTTTTTTCAGTTTTAAATTGTTTATATCTCGAAGACGATCAACTTTAGAGAAAAATTACAAAAGACCTTTTTTGTTTAGAATGATCCAAAAAATCTTAAATAATATCTGCCCGGGTCGAATTTTTTTTAAATTCATAAAACAATGTGATTTTTTAATTATTAATTAATTATAGTTAAGAACAAGATTAGATAGGGCAACCCTTGTTTTTTGTAATTGCTAACATGCTAATTACTTAAATCGACCTTATATCGGATCCTCTACTACAATAAGGAATAATTATTATTAGAGACTGTATTTTTCATGTTATCGTCAAAAAAGTAAATAATACCTAGTCTGAATCATATTGGCTACAACTCTTGGAACCCATTAATTATAATGGACTAGTAAAATAGAAAAACAATATTATTTCTTATTTTAACCAATAATTTGAAATTTGATAATCATTGTCGAGAATAATAATTATTAAAATTACAAAAATATACATAGTTTTCGCGCACGCGCTCCTGTGCCGGGACGATGGCTGAGAATGTATAGGTATACTTGCGTCTAGAGAAAACCAAATACTTTGCTTCGGAGCTTCTAGACAATTGACAGTTCTCTGGATTTGGCGGGCAATTTGAAAAGTATATATATTGTACCTATACTACTTATACATCATATACAACTTATACATCATTGAGTTTAAGGCAGTAAATAAAAAACCTCACTTCGCTTTGTAGATTATCTATATAAATGTAAATGAAATTCAAAATATACTTATTAACCTAATTATATTATAGTACATATTAGCAATATTTTAAATAAAAAACTTTGTCATGTAGGTACCTTATAATAATATGTACCTATATGTATGTATAGGATATGTTACTTATAGTTCGGTACCTCTTGGCCTCTTGGGGACTTAGCAATTTTACCAGTATTTTGAATTTCTCTATAAAATAATTAACCATAGGAAAGTTATAAATTACAGTCAAATAATTAACCATATTATGAAAGTTATATTATTACCACATCAAAAACAGTAGGTACCTACTACCAAAGAAAAACATAAATATTTCACATAATAAAAATATTCTTAAACAAAAATGATTGTTTTCAATTAATAATAAAAAACCTTAAAGGAAAATTTGGGGTTTAAACAAACCATCTATTAGAGAAATTCAAAATACGGGTGTAAAATTTCTAAGTCCCCAATAATTTATAAAACTGTCAATTGTCTAGAAGCTCCGAAGCCAAAGTATTTGGTTTTCGCTAACCGCAAGTTATAGGTATCCGCTTGTAGTTTGGTCGGCTTCCTAATCAGTAATCAGTACAGAGAGGTATGCAGATGCGAACACTACACCGGTTCAGTCTCGGCCGAAAAAAAAGTTTGATGGGCTTCCCGATTGCATTCAAACTAAAAAGTCGGCCTACTGTCTAATCAGTATTGGCTAACTACGACGTGCACACACACGATTGTTTTATCAGCCGATAGTTCAGTTTGGGGAATTCTCCAACAATTTTCGGATTCGGAATGTAAATGACGGTTTGAATTTTTGAATACAGTCATGTTTAAAAAAAGGAAGGAAGGTAGACTTTTGCTATCCTTTCAGAGAAGTAGAGAACTGAAGTAATGTAAACAAAAATGCAAATATCCTAATATCCATTCCATTGTTGTAAGTCACGTATGTTAACAATATAAATAGAAATAACAAAGAGAATAGCAGGCAATGGATAAGAGAATAGTCTTTAATCAATGGGAAAATCCCAGTAACTGGCTGTATACCATAATTAAAAATCACACAGAACTAAAAACTTCGTTTGTACAATGTTATAAAAAGTTTACTGAAAAACTATTAAACAGTCATCCAAAAGGATTCGTAAAACGTTTTCGATCTAGATCAAATCATCTTCAGTGCGTTCTGCTTAGTAGATGAAACTAGCAACCTTATAAAATAGGTGACATCGAGAAATATGATTTACGTGTTAATAATCTGATGTTAGTAGCGACTCTAAGTCTATGTTAAAAGATAAATTTGTTAAGAATGCTCAAAGGGCAACATGATTCACTACTCGATAAGAACGTGTGGCACTTGCCAGTTGGTCTATGTTCATTGAACTGGGAAGAACGAAAAACCTGATAGAAACTGAAACCTGAAAAAAAGCAAATTTCAGCGTTTTCCGAGGCCATTTTTCAATAAGTTGGACATCGAATTTAAAAAATACAAAAAATGTGGGATAAAAGCTTAAGTCAACTAGTTTCAAAATTCGCAATTTCATTTTAATTTAATATGGCATAAGTCAGTTTAAAAAATGCAAATCCCAATAAATCATAAAATATACTCTCTTTGTCATCTTAATGGTTTTTATTCCAAAAGTATCTACTCTCATATTTGGTTCCATGACATCTCGTAACGCGACAGTTCGTAACCGGACAAATGGTAACGGACAATTCGTAACAGCGACAGTTCGTAACGGCGACACTTCGTAACGGCGACAGTTCCTAACTATACAAATTCGTAACGGACAATTCGTAACTTACAAATTAAATTATTCTCTTTATTTTTGTTAACGTGGAAACTAACCGTTATTACAGTTACACATGAAATTATGTTGATTAAATAACCGGTGATTGAATACCCCAACGTTATAACAGCCAATCACAAGGTTTATTATAATAACAGGTAATTATAATCTCTTCTTTACAAAATGTTTACTTTGAAAGTTGGGAATGTCTAAAGACGGCTGTCGGCTTAAAGACTTCACGAATTATTTCATTATTACTTTGTCTAGGTATTGGGACCGTACAAGTTCGGAAAAGCAACACCTGGTTTCTACGCTCTGCACTTTTATTCGCACTTTTAATTATATTGGCCAATCATATGGTCCTGTTTACTGGATAATTGTCAAGGCATAGTCCAAAAAAAATAATAAGAATAAAAAATAAGATTTAGGTTATGTTATTTAAACGTAAATAATTGTAAGTAGTAAATAAAATTGGTTATTAAAATGCAGTACTGCAAGCAAAATACAATTAATTAAATTTACCTTTATATAATAATTGCATATCATATCAATATTGTGGAGCAATATATAATTTTTCTTCTTAAATGACAATAGGTATGAAATGTACGTCAATTTGACAATTTCAATTGACAATATGAATTATTTAAGAAAGTTTCAATTTTTCTCCGCTGTTCACGCACGATCGTTTCGCGTATCCCTTCCAAGTACTTGCACACCGCGAATATGCAAATTTAAGGAACAATAAGAAGAAAACACTTTTAAAAATATTGTTAAAAGTTTGTATTTGTTATTGTGTTTCAATTTAGCAATCAAAGATAGAATAAAAATTTTAATTTTTTTAATATAACGCGGGCACATAAATTTGATACACCCTGTATATTAATTTGTAAATATTTATTAGAAGTTAGCTTTCAACGCAAAGTGGTTTCTCCTTAATGAATTTTTCCATGAAGAATATTAAATACATTTTTGTAAATAAAAGTGAAGTGAAAGTTATTTAGGATTAGTATTTTAAACCGATTGTTTATTACGGGAAAGATAGAAGCCATAGGTAATTAGTTCTTAGAAAATTAAGGTAAAGAAAGTTTGGAATTTTAACCTTTTTGTTTAACCCCGAGTAAATTTTGTAGAATTTCCCGAAAGTAATTAGTATGATGGTAGGAATAATTTTGAAAGTATGAGTGGGTTTTCGAATGAAAAAAATAATGGGGAGAGAGAAATGTTTCTGATTGGCTTGGAAATTTGGAATGGGGAAAGTTTTGTTTGAATGTTGAGACAGTTTGGAAAAGAAAAGATCATTGTGTTACCGGCAGCCGAGAGGAGTAATCAAAAGTTTTCGTGAGTAGTTCAGAAGCAAGTACTAGTGGTTGTGTTGATAAGTGAGAGTAGCTGAAAAGTGGAACGAGAGACAAATCGAATCGAGAAGAAATACCTCTTTAATTCTGTAAAGTCCAAGAGAGTAAGTTACAAGAATTATCGTTATTAAAATTATTTGTGACACCAAGTAAAAAAGATACTTGGGTCTCAGGAGCTTATTGTTGAGAGAAAGAGAGGAGAAAGTTTTGGAGTTTATTAAACGAGTACTGGCAAAAAGAGGCCTGGCTTGTGTTTTGGAGAAATAGTTGCTGGTATGCTGCTGGATTTTTGCTGAGAACGGAGAGGGCTTTGATTGGTAGCATAACATAATCAACAAGAAGGAGCTGTTTGGGTCAAGAGGAGACATCATTTTGTGTGAATCAAAAAGGTCAGTCAATAACCTATGTGATAGATTTTCTTTATAATCAGAAGTTAAATTTTTTTTCGTAAAAGCATATGCATTTAAGATTCCAACATTTCAAAAATTTAATAGGAAGTATAAGTAATTTGCGCGTACCAAATTTGTTTGTTTAGCTTGTTTTTTATTAAGGATATCAAGAACAAAGCGATAAATATTTGTTTGAATTAGATTAATTTATATGGTAAAAGTTTCTTTTGGACAGTTATGCCCACAGGTTTTAATTGATAAATTTATAGAGCATTGCTTTTGATAATAAAGGTATTTGTATGTGTTTATTTATGATTTTTCTATTTATTTCCTTTTCCTATTTTATCCCGATAAGGATCAACTAAGAGATACTGAAACCACGAGAAAGGATAAATATAACCTAAGAGAATTTAATTTAATTTTTTTTGACAAAAGGCACCCTGAGATTTTTTCTTAATATTTTTATGTTTGATTTGCGTTAATTAAATAATTGATCAAATAAATAATAATTAATATAAAAGTAATAGAAAGCAGATCATAACAGTATTTAAATATTTGTTTGTGTTTGCGTTTAATAGTTATTTATGATATAAGTGTAAAAAAAACAATTTTAAGGCACGCATGTGAAAGTTTGCAGAATGAGCGAAGCGAATTCTGCAATTCACAAGAGTGCCTTAAAAATGTACTTTTTAACACGTATATCATACAATATTTTTTCTACAAACGTTATAAATTTATAAAATACAATATCTTGTTAATTGCTGAAACCATGAAACCTATGACCATGGCCTGGAATCTTATATGGAACAATTGGGGAATTTCCCCCACCACTTCCACACCGATCAGCTAAATAAAGATAAATGACAGCCTATCTCGCTCACGAAGACTTTAACCAATCATTTATGTTAACACCGTACCTGAATGTCACAAATAAAATAATCAAACGAGGCTTAACTCGGCAATGTCAATTCTGTCAAAAGTAATGACAGTTCGAGTTAGTGCAAATAATTTTCTATTAGTTTTTATTGTATTATCTTTAACGATTTATTCTTAGTAATTTCAATTTAAGTTGGTTCCTTCTCCTTCGTTTATAAAGTGTAGTTTTGTTTTAGTTACGAAAGAACTTTGGTGTTGTGTTAATAAAAAAAATAAACATGGTTTATTATTGTTGTGTACAAATCATAGAAAAGTTAGAAAAATGCATAGGTAAATAGTAATTAGTTTATAACTGTTTTATCTGAAACAACAAATAAATACACGTACCTATATTTAGAAAAACATTGTCTAACTTTTTTATATCCCTTTTCCTTACTAAATTTGACAGCAAAAATAACATATTTTGTAACTTGAGAATTCCGAATAATTTATGAGTATTACTTAGATATTATTTAAATAAAATACTTTAACAAGCTTAGTAAGTTTTGGTATTTTATTTTAATAATATAGGTGAGATTATTTCTTGTAAATAATAAGATATTTTAATTAGTAACGAAATTGCCCGCAAGAGGCGCTAAACGGATAAAATTAATGCTTGTCCATTTGAATTTCCCGCCAAATGGTGATTAGTTAACACATCGGACGCAAATGGCGTAAGGAACCAAATTTTTACAGTGAGTTGCCTACCTATCTGGTAATACTATATTATTTATCTATGACCTATGACCCGTAAAAGGTAGAACTGATTGTCTACACTCGAGGGGAATGTCTAAAAATTCTTAGCGAAAATATTATACCGTTACATAAACTTGTTTTTTCTACAAACGTGTTAAAAATGAAATAATACAGTTTTAATTAAATTTTAAAAAACCTTTTAAACCACCTTTTTCAAATTGCGCAAGTTGTACTATTAATATTAATGTTAATAAATGAAATATAAATATTTTGACGTTTCACAATTTGACAATTCACTTTTAACTGCAGTGCCATAGAGGTATATATTGACATAGAGAGAGTGTCATTCAAAGCGAAGTGACGACACCATCTTTTTTCTTTGGATTAGTGCTGTTTCACTCTTACGCATATTAAGCTGAGACAGTTGTCCTCCTCATCCGTGCCTATACTCACACCTAAATGTCATCTTAGTTTCTCGGTACGATGTGTTAGAAAGAGATAGCGCAAACCAGTCGAAGAGATCTTGTCGTCAGGACGCGCATAGTGAAGGCTCTCTCTATGCTAATATATAACTCTATGTGCAGTGCCTTAAAATTTTTAAAGCACGAGTGCTTTAAAGTAGCATTTTTAACGCTCCTATGGAGTGCTAAAAATTGAATTTTTAACATGGTTGTAGAAAATGACTTTTAATATATTCTGAAACACGAAATACAAAATGTTTATCCCGCTACTGATTCGTTAAATTGTTAAACATACTTTAAAGTATAAATGTAATAACAGTTAGTTTCCACGTTAACAAAAATAAACAGAATAATTCAATTTTGACGTTACGAATTGTCCGTTATGAATTTGTATAGTTACGAACTGTCGCCGTTACGAAGTGTCGCTGTTACGAACTGTCGCAGTTACGAGTTGTCCGTTACCACTTGTCCGGTTACGAATTGTCGCGTTAGGCCGATGCCACATTTATGCGTTTTGACCGGATGCGGTGAAAACGCATCCGTTTCCAACGCAACCGGACCGACCTGTCACACTATGCGTTTAGTCTGGTGCAGTTTGTAAGCGCGTACCGATGACTAAAAACGCATCCGTTTCCAACGCAACCGGACCGATCTGTCACACTATGCGTTTTCACCGGATGCGGCGGAAACGCATCCGGTCAAAACGCATAATCTGACATCGGCCTTACCAGATGTCTGGTCACGCTCATGGTTATAACGTTTATTTAAGCTGTTCTCAAATTCTTGTCAAGAATTTTGTTTCGCATCTCTTAAAAGGGATTTATGTTAGAACGGGCCGTGTACGAAACGGCTGTCTTGTGAGACACGTTGAATAATCGTATGATATGAAAGACATTGGTTAGTTTATAACACAACGAGACGGGACGACAACGGGAACATGCGCCGTCTATTGTTACACGGCCCGTGTTGTATGCGTCCCGTCCTAACATAAGTCAGCCTTTACTGTTTTTTTGGCAACTTGATTTTTTTTATTGTTGTATAGTTTTTGGTTTCTTGGAACTTTTGTTTTCATGTATCTTTTCCATGCTTCTTTTTAATCAGTAATAGCCACTTTGACTGGGTTTGTCACCATCATGTGGTTCGTTTTTGGTTTTAAATTATTTTCTTAAATCGACGGGGTTCTTTAATTGATTTCTTATATTATTCCCTTTAATTTTTTCAATTTTTATCTATTGATCTATTATCTATTGATATATCTATTTTTGCATTTTTTTTTCATCTAGTGAGCTTATTTTTAATCTATTTGGATTTGTGTAGCGTCTTATTTATTTTATTTTGGTAGATTCTAGAGTACTACAGTTAATCATCCAAGGGAAAATAGACAGCAGAAGGGTTCCAGGGAGGGGGAGATACTCGTGGCAGTCGTGGCTCCAAAACTTACGGCAATAGTTCGGATTGTCATCTGCCGAACTATTCAGATCTGCGGTAAACAAAGTCAGAATAGCCATGTTAATTGCCAAAGTTCGGAACGGAGAAGGCACATGAAAAGAAAAAGATGTCGGTTAATTTCTTTATGTTTAGTTTCCTTATGTTTATCTTTAGTACGTTCTTTAACAGTAAAATATTGCAAAACCTCTAAATTTTAAAGAATTGCTTAGATTGACATGAAATTTGGCATAGATATAGCTAACAAGTCAAAGAAAAAAAGTGATATTGTGCCGATGTGTGCTTTCGCCCTGAGGTGGTTTTGGTGAAAAATATACGACCAAAGTAAGTTCGGAAATGGATAAACTGACTAATTGTAAGTAACTTTTATTCTATAGAGTTTTTTCATTAAGTCAATATTTTTCAGTAACAGCGACAGTTCGTAACTATACAAATTAGTAACAGACAATTCGTAACTTCCAAATTAAATTATTCTCTTTATTTTTGTTAACGTGAAAACTAACTGTAATTACAGTTACAAATGAAATTATGTTGATTAAATAACCGGTGATTGAATACCCCAACGTTATAACAGCCAATCACAAGGTTTATTATAATAACAGGTAATTATAATCTCTATTTTACAAAATGTTTACTTTGAAAGTTGGGAATGTCTAAAGACGGTTGTCGGCTTAAAGATTTCACGAATTATTTCATTATTACTTTGTCTAGGTATATGCAAATTTAAGGAACAATAAGAAGGAAACACTTTTAAAAATATTGTTAAAAGTTTGTATGTATTTAAATATTTGTTTGTGTTTGCGTTTAATAGTTATTTATGATATAAGTGTTAAAAGTACAATTTTAAGGAACGCATGTGAAAGTTTAAGGCATGAGTGCCTTAAAAATGTACTTTTTAACACGTATATCATACAATATTTTTCCTACAAACGTTATAAATTTATAAAATACAATATTTTTGTTAATTGCTGAAACCATGAAACCTATGACCCGTAAAAGGTAGAACTGGTTGTCTACACTCGAGGGCAATGTCTAAAAATTCTTAGCGAAAATATTATACCGTTACATAAACTTGTTTTTTCTACAAACGTGTTAAAAATGAAATAATACAGTTTAAATTAAATTTTAAAAAACCTTTTAAACCACCTTTTTCAAATTGCGCTAGTAGTACTATTAACATTAATGTTAATAAATGAAATATAAAATATTTCGACGTTTCACAATTTGAAAATTCACTTTTAACTACAGTGCCTTAAAATTTTTAAAGCACTAGTGCTATATAGTACTAGAGTTATTTGCGAGTGAATATGTTTATTTTTTCAACAAAATAACCACGCTTTTAGACATTTTTTCGCAAATAACTCAAAAAGTAAGTATTTTGTCAAAAAAAACATCCTTAGCAAACATATAGCCTGTAAAAATTTTTAAAAAATGTGTATGTCACGTCTCTATACCTAATAGAAGCAGAGTTATAGCTAATGAAAAATAGGTTCATATTCGTCAAATTCCAAATGGAATACTTTAACGTGAAATAACCAAAAATAAAGCACATTTCGGAGAAAACTCATTACAACTTATTTAAAGTTTACAACTTATTTCTGTTTTATAAAAAAATTTCTAGCATCAAAAGTAAACAAGTTAGGCTCAAAATAAAGTTAGTCCCTTTTTTTTCTTAAAAAAATCGGGAAAATCACCTCCTAATTAGTATCTCAAATGAACTTAATCATTACGACTTCACAAGTTTCTTGACTCGTGTATGTATTGTTTATATGATCTGTAAGTTTCATCGGTTCAAAGTCCTTATTTTTGAAAGGGTTGTAGTTAAAAAGGGTTGCCCGAGTCACTCGTCACGAATGTAGGCAAATTTAGAAACACCAAATCTTAATCAATTTTTGTCTTACAGAAAAACAAAAGAATACAGTATATTCAGAAAAGCAATGCTGACTTTTTTGTTTTTTGAGATTTTTGGTATCTCTAGCAATTTTTAAATTATTTTGAAAAAAAAGCACATTTTTCAAAATTAAAATTTTTGAAAATTTTACTTTCAAAGCAAATTTTTTCAAAAATAAGCACTTTGAATCGATGAAACTTACAGATGATATATAAACACAACATAAGTAAGTAAAATAATTTGTGGAGCGGTAACGACTAATTTCAGTTAAGTTGCTAATAAGGGGGCGGTCTTCCCGATTTTTTTTTGCCAAAACAAAAGGGACCAACTTTATTTTGAGCCTAACTTGCATAAATTTGGCACTATAAACTTTTTATAAAAACAGAAATAAAGCTTTTTTTAAACACTTTATAAAAGTTATAATGAGTTTTCCTTAATTTTTTGGATATTTCACGTCGAAATATTCTATTTGAAATTTGGCGAATATGAACCTATTTTTCATTGGATATAACTCTGGTTCTACGAGGTCCAGAGACCTCACGCGTACACCATTTTTTTTACTTTTTACAGGCTATATTTTTGTTTAGAACATTTTTTCGGCAAAATACTTAGTTTTTGAATTATTTGCGAAAAACCGTCTAAAAATGTGGTTATTTTGTTGAAAAATGAACATATTCACTCGAAAATAACTCGAAAATAACTCGAAAAGTGTTGACTTGGCGAAAAAGCTCTATAGAACAAAAGTTACTTAAAATTAGTCAGTTTATCTATTTCCGGACTTATTTTGGAGATATATTTTTTTACTCCCAAGAGGGGGCGAAAGTCACCCCCAGAGCAAAAGCACACATCGGCACAATATCACTTTTTTTCTTTGACATGTAAGCTATGTGTATGCCTAATTTCATGTCAATTCAACCGGTTCTTTAAAATTTAGAGCAAAAACCGTGAAAGAATGTACTACTTGTTATATTCTCTAATTCTTTATCTGTGGGCGTGATTGATTAGTAGGGTAAAGCTCAATAGCTCCGCTATAGTAATAGATAGCAATAAAGGTTAATAACAAAAATTTTAGCCACCTTTGAGCTTCAAATTACAAAATTAGTTATTAGAATATTACAGGGTGTTCGATAACACAGTGGCAGACCAAACTTATGTTTTTTAAATGGAACACTTTATTTTATTTTATATTCGAAATCCTGTTAACTTCTCCATCACAAAAATATAAAGGTTTGTTATGTTATACAGGGTATTTACAAAGTTATAACCAATTTTATATGAAAATCGTAACAAGTTCAACTCCCTGTATAAATAAAAATAAGCAAAACAACAATGATTTATTAATGCCATCTTTTTTAACGTATTGTGAAAATTTTCAAGAATGGTCGATATTGCTAATTTTCTTTATATCAAATACAGGGTGAGTCAAAACGCAAGTACATTATTTTCTCAGTAATTTTAAATGGAACACCCTGTATTTTATATCACTATTGAAAAGTACCATTACCGTACTTTAATTTTTAGATAACATTCCCTATGCCTAAATTTATTAGTTTTCGAAATCACCTGAATTTAATAAACTGGACTGATTTTTTTGGGGTTACGTTAATAATGAAGTTTATAAAATACCTCCAACAACAAGGGATGAGATCAAAAATGGAATACAAAGTGTATTTCGATGTGTTAATTTACAAATGCTCCGTAGAGTAAGTAGCTCATTCAATGATCGTTTTTAGGCGTACATTAATGTGTTAGGAGATAATTTTGAACACCTTATGTAATTAAATATTAAAAATATTTTATTAAAAGTAGCTTCTAATTTTTTCAAACATGTTTTTTTGCAAAATGTATTACTGATAAATTATGTTTCGTTCTTTATTTGTTACATTGTTACATTTACATACAAAAGTAGTGTTTAATTGTCTTCACAAAATATTGTATTTTGTGTTTGTGTGTTTTTTTGTAAAATTTATTACTAATTTTCTTTGTTTATTTGTTGCATTTACATAAAAAGGTTGTTTTTAATTGTTTCAAACATGTTGCATGTAGTGGTTGTGTTTTTGTTTGTAAAATGTATTACTAATAAATTATTTTTATTTCTTTATTTGCTACAGTGTAACATTGATTACCGGATTGATAATCGGTAATCTTCAATTGTCAATTCAGTCATGGCTTACTTAAAATTTAGATAAATTTATACACATAAAATAATTTGCTCTGAAAAATGAAAATATATCGAAAACTAATAAATTTGGGCATAGGGAATGTTATACAAAAATTAAAGTACGTTAATGTTAATTTTCAATAATGATATAAAATACAATATGTTCCATTTAACATTACTGAGAAAATAATGTACTTGCGTTTTGACTCACCCGGTATTTGATATAAAGAAAATTAGCAATATCAATATTTCTTAAAAATTTTGACAATAAATAAAAAATATAGCATTAATAAACCATTGCTCTTGTGCTTATTTTTATTTATACAGGGAGTTGAACTTGTTACGATTTTCATGCAAAATTGGTTATAACTTTGTAAATCCCCTGTATAACATTACAAACGATTATATTTTTGTGATGGAGAAGTTAACATGATTTCGAATATAAAATAAAATATAGGGTGTTCCATTTAAAAAAGACAAAAGATAGGTATATAACACTGTGTTATAGAACACCCTGTAACATTCTAACTAATTTTGTAATGTGAAGCTCAAAGGTGGCTAAAATTTTTTTTATTAACTTTTATTGCTATCTATTACTATAGCGGAGCTATTGAGCTTTACACTACTAATCAATCACCCTGTAATATCTAATTTGATATCTGATGTTTCTATTATTTCCGCTACTACTAGTCCATGTTATGTGTTCAGTTCTGCTTCATTTATGTATTAATTTTACTTCTCCTGTCACCGTTTCTAGCTATTATGAACATAATTTATGTAACCTATTATGCTTCTTGCTCCTTTTCCCTCCGAGGTCAAACCTTCGCAGGAATCGCTCTTCTCTCACGGGGCTTATGTGCGGTTCTTCCTATTATCTGTAATGTCTCTGTTATCTGTATTATCTTAAGTTAATTATCAGCAGTAATTACACAGTTTTAATTCCACGACCCGAAGGATAGTGAAATTATGTTAAAGTGTCACGAGGGCATAACAAATCGATAATTAGAGCTCGAGAGTAATTAGGTAAGAATATTTCTTGAATAAAACTGTTTATTTAAATCATTTTAACTAATATTTTATTGATATCTTCGCATGAATATTTGCTTTACCTGTTTCTTTTTGTTCCCTGTGACAAGTTGTAAAACATTGTCATGTCAATTGTCAAGAGACAATTGTCATTAATGTCACCGAATGTATTATTGCGTAGCAACGAAGGGCGTCTGACGTAAAATACTCGACGACGGGAAATTATCAGAAATTATTTCTGTAATTTTTATTCTTGTAGGTAGGTTTCTATTGGCCAGAATCTCTATGAATGAAATAATCTGTATTATTTTTATTGTTTCATATTAAGTATTTCTTATTCAATTAATATTATTTAACACATGACATTATTTAAATTAAGTGAACTTATCTACTGGTCTATATTCAAAATATAATTAAGTACTGATAACTTTTTGAACGTGTACTTAACCTTTTATTTCACTCAATATTGTGAAAGTGAATTCTTTAAATTTAAATGCAATTATTATCGGGACATCCAATTATAAAAAAAGATGACTTAGGTACTTACAGATTAATGAAGTTAACAAGTCGACTATGTTTTTTGTACTAAACATAACGACTGAAACCTAACTAATAAAAACCACTCAAAAATACTATAGTGTAGAAAACAGAGGTTGAAGCTTGCAAAATGGACACAAGTCAGGTTTTATTTTTTTTCCGTTATATCAAGGGGTGCTTATTATAAGACTAACTTTTTCTGAAAAAATTTCGCCCCGGAACCCCCCTTTTCACCCCTTTAAAGGGGGTAATTTGTGGTTTTTGCGGAACGTAGCCCTTCCTGTACCTTTTACAAAAAAATTTTTATAGAAATATGAAGAGGACTATATTTTCTACGATTTATTTCCCGACAGCATATGTCTATCGTCCACCGTTTAGCGAGGGTGGCGCCAAAAAAATTGACAAGTTTTCAAAAAAGATGTTTTTAAAAATATATATTTTTCCTTAACTCTAACGGAAATTAAGAAGAAATCCTGCGGCAATTATTCACAAATAAGTGACTGATTTTTTGGTATAGGTTTCACTTGGGTAATTAAGGGTAACTAAGGGTAATTGCCCTATTTTTAATTACAGGGTGTTACATTTTAAAAAACCCCTTTTTATACCATCTGAACCGTTTATGCTAGAGTAAAAGACTTTCAGAGATTACCCATGTACTGGTGCTATTTACAAATTTGTATAATGCACCCCCATTTTTCCCCGAGACCACCCAAAAAAAAGAAGAATTAATAAATAAAGTAATTTTCTTGGAATCTTTCACATACAATGCCCTTTATTAATATGCTTCATATATCATTTTGTGATAAATATTGTCCGATGCAAAAAAAATAGTTTCAGGAAAAAACAAAAAAAAAACGTTAAAAAAAATTTGACTGCCTTTTGATCCTGGCAACATGAAAATTTTTTAAAAGGAGACCTTTTGAAGCAAGATGGTGAAAAAAAATTTAATCAGAATATTTTTCCGCTCATATAACGCAACGGTTGAAAATAGCGTCGCGTCCGCTTGATTAGCAATTAAAAAACAACGGGGTTTTCGATATTGTATTGCAAAAAAACTCTTCGGGATTTCACCAATCGATGTTTAAAGAATACCTACCTTGGCAAGATTAAAATTTTCAGTTTTTCACATAGTTTTTGAAGGTTTAAAATGACCGATTTCTCAATTTTTAAATTTTTAATCGGTCAAACTAACGTCAGAACGTGTATGTATCGATCTGTAAATTGGTGCCGAAATTTGTAATTATTACTGTAAATACTAGTTATCAAATATAGTTTTCGCTCAAATAGTGACTAATTGTGTTAATATTCAAGAACAAGCTGTAACTTCGGTCAGTAAGAGATATTTTACTTAGTAATCTTCCAACTTAAACACATACAGTGTCAATAGTTTTTCACTGTTGCTATCCCGTCCCAACGGACGCCAACGGTTAGGCAACCAGTATTGCAGTGGTGTATCCAAGGGTATCACTTATTTCCAGACATCCAAAGCGTTAATATAAACAAATTCAAGTTACTTTTGACTACATGAGTAACAATTTAAATCAATGTTCCCCCACTGTTAGCAACACCATGTCTGGATCCAATTCTTCCAGTAATATTACTAGTTCATATGCAACTGCTTCTATGACTAAAGAGTTCAATAAAGAGTAAATTCAAGTTACTTTTGACTACATGAGTAACAATTTAAATCAATGTTCCCCCACTGTTAGCAACACCATGTCTGGATCCAATTCTTCCAGTAATCTTACTAGTTCATATGCAACTGCTACTATGACTAAACAATGTCCGAAGTATCCCAAGAAGACCGAAGCAATTTTATAATTAGTTGTACGTCTCTATAGTAACCAATGATTGTATATCCAATTTTTTTCTTTATAACTTTTACCTAATGTTATTTAAGATTTAGAAATTAACTGTTGTAATATTTAGTTTTAAGTCCTTATTGTAATTAATTATTGTATAACCAATATTGTTTGTGTCAATGGCCATTGCTGCCTAAGATAGAGATAGAAAATATAAGACTAAGGCAAAATTATTTTTGGACATTTAAAAAATTTCAAAATATATGACGGGTTGTGGAAAATCGACCACATAGCTGCAACGTTGCCAAGTTTTGTTCTGTGGTCATTTTGGTTAAAGTTTATTTAAAAACACTAAGTTTGCACTTTTTATGGCAATTACTAGCTCGTAGGTACCATTAAATGAAGAGGTCGAAATATCGACCACTGACCTATAAAGGGTTACAGCGGTACTATAAAGAAGTGAACACCAAAGTGTATAAATTATACAACAAATTGTAGAAAAAGACATTAGGAGAAGAAATGCATATCGCCTTTATTGGGACCGTGCAAGTTTGGAAAAGCGACACCTGGTTTCATAGCTCGGCAACTTTTTTCGCACTTTTAATTATATTGGCCAATCATATTGGTCCTGGTTGCTGGATAATGGTCAAGGCCGTAGCCCACAAAAAATTATAAGAATATAAAGTAAGATTTAGGTTATATTATTAAAAGGTAAACAATTGTATGTAGTAAATAAACTAAATTACTAAAATGCAGTACTGCAAGCAAAATACAATTAATTAAATATACTTTTATATAATAATTGTGTATCATATCAATATTGTGAGTAACATATAATTTTTCTTCTTCAGTGACAGTAGGTATGAAATATACGTCAATTTGACAATTTCAATTGACAATATGAATTATTTAAGAAAGTTTCAAGATTTCTCCGCTATTCGCGCACGATCGTTTCTCGTTTCCCCTCCAAGTAATTGCACACCGCGAATGACGTGGAAAAGGAGCATGATAATAATTATTGATAACGTACCAAGTTAAAAATTATGGAAAGCTTCAGACCAACTTGAAATTAAACAGACAATAATTATTAGTATGTATTTTGAAAAGAATAAGAGCGTTCGCGGGTACCTGTCGGCGACTAGTCGTTGACAATTCCTAACGTAAACTAATATAAATAATACCGCTAAGAGGTAAATAAACAAGGTATATTTACTTTTAATTTATATTAATAACTAATTACTAAATTATACTAGGTAAATATACCTTGTATATTTTTCTATTAACGATATTATTTATATTATTTTTTGCACGATTGATAATTTTTGACTGTTTACCGTGACAGATTTTACGTCAGTAGGTGACATTTACTAGCAACTCGACGGTAAGTAATCCAACTCGACGGTAAGTACTCCAACTCGACGGTAAGTAATTCACTTACCGTCGAGTTAAAAAATCTCTTAATTTTAATTTATTTTTTGAAAGAATAAAGAAAATTAACGAATCATTTATTAATATTGAAACTTATGGTACAATTTGTTAATTTTTCTCTTCAAATACGCGATCAAAGTTGAAAACTTGGAAATATCAATGCCATCATAAAGAAAAACGGTGGATTTAATCATTGAATATTCTGCCCAGAGGCTTCCACGAGCTTTCAACTGCATATGTCTTTGAACGAAATATGCCGATAGAGTCTTTTCTTCGATTCTTAAATTCTTGCCTTCGCACCATTTTTTAAAACTTTGGTAGGTAGTTTGAAAACGGATTTTGGATTTTTCGGGAATAATTGCGGAACACCCTTCTTCCCAAGCCCGTTCAATTTCTTCAAATTCACTTTCGCTCATATTTTAATTTATAATAATCAAAATTGTACTTAAAATTATTGACAACTAAATAAAAACTTAATTCTCCATTGTTGTTATGCACCCTAGTTACTACCTAACAACCAAAGTATCTATCTTGATAAAATGAATGAAACTAGTCAATATGACGAAAATGTTTAATTTTATAATTTATAATGGTATCAATCGTGCAAAAAACGTTATAAGCATGTCGAACGTTAAGGGTAACCGATCTCAGACAATAATTGGAGTCGTCGCTCCGCTCCTCCTCCAAACAATTGTCTTCGATCGGTATAAAACCCTTACCGTCCTCCATACTTAATATACTATTACAGTGCATACGCGATTTGCTAATAATTTGTCGCCAACAGTTACCCGCGAACGCACCTATCATAGAGAAGCAACAAGGCTTCAACATTCGTGTTGATGTGTAGTCCAGGGTAATAAGGATTTTTCCATGACACTTGAACAGCCAGGGTACTGAAGCGTTTTTTCGACAGGTAATACCTATAAGAGCAAATTGTAACTATTTCCTGCGTAGGATCTGGCGGCCATTTTTATTTATAAACAATTAAGTCTCAAAAAATGGCATTTTTCACTTTTTTCAAATCAATGGAAAACAGGGAAACTTATGGTTTTTTTAGTACAAATATCTTCGAGATTATGAAAAAAGCTTTAAAATTATTTATTACAAAGTTTGATAAACTCATTTATTGTTAATATAATTGCGAAAAAAGGTCGGAATTGCAAAAAAAATTATTTTCGCGATAACTGTTGTAAAAATTAGTGTACAGCTTTGAAATTTTTGTCAAATAAGGGTTCTTTGGTGCTTAATATGTGATAAAAATTTCAAAGCGATTCATTCAATTGTTCAAAGATTATTTAAATTGTTTATCCCAGAGAGCATTTTTTTTGCAATAACATAAGTCAGAAGAAAATGACGTTAGAACCATTCCACAGG